>NW_027176218.1:4381165-4523665 GCF_023055335.1 Clinocottus analis | reverse complement strand
TGATGAAGACGAAAACTCTCTTTGGCATGTTGGATATCCGCTTGTCTCAGTCGATCTGTAAAATCTTCGCGACTGGAACAAATGCAAATAGTGCTGACTCGCTCGCACCAACAAAAAAAAAAAAAGGATCCTGAAGGCTTTTCAAATGAACTCACTCTCACAATGGTGGGGGAGCCCAGAGCGGGGTGAATATACGGTCTGGGCTCTGAATGGCACAATGTGTGAGAGCCAAACAGGGAGCTGTGAAGTGAAGGCTCAGGACCCTCCAGGCTGCCTGCCTCTGTTGTGCTGAGCCTCGGCCGCCTCCAAAGCACCGGCAACGACGCGGCCGACGCGGCACTACAGGTCTGAGCTCCAAACTCAACTCAAAATGGAAATCCAAATGAGAAAGTACAATGACTCATAATTTCAGCACGATAAAAAAACGAAGGAGAACATCATTTAGAAAGTGTAATTTACATTAAAATGAGGGGTTTAAAGCCATAGTGAGCTATTAATGTGAAATAGGGCAGTACGTAGTAGTTCATATTAAAAACTCCCTTTCTGATATTAAATAATTCACTGTGTATCTTTAAACGGTAAAGCAGGCATTCTTCACAGGTTTAGTTGCCCCCTTGAACATTTATGTCGTGGTTACACTTCAAATCTGACAGTTCAGAGGTGAACGGTTTGAATCCTGCGACACCATCAGCCATGCAACCTGCTGCCCTTGAGCAAGCCTTTCTGCTTACTCATTTCTGGATGTATGAAACATGTAAAAACAGGAAATTGTAATGCCTCAAAGGGTCTTTTCGATAGCACGCAACATTCAAGACACATTGATTGATCGTTTCCCCCATGTCATCAGTACACATTGCACCTGTCACCACCATCTTGTTAAATTCCAGTTTTATTTTTAGCTAGTGTGGAACACACTGGTTTAATCACGTAATCTAGAAAATAATTACAGCTCCCAGAACACTGTTGGTATTTTATTGAGCACTTGTGTTGTTTAAAAACTGTTTTACATTTTAATTCATAGAAAAAAAACTTTTGAATATTTATGCTACAGCTTTTTAAAAAATGCAAAAAAAGAGAGACATTTATATAAATCGCGTATTTTAAAGAATAATAAAAGGAGACCTGAGTGGTTGCAGTACGTTCAACCAGCGCTTCACTGTGCAGCCCCAGCTTGCGTGACTGAGGAATGTTTTGGCGATATCTCTTTAAGAGACGGCTGCGCCTACAGCTGTGAGAGCTCTCTGCTTTGTTGCTCCTCTTATTTCTACTTTCAAACTTCATTTTCAGCCCTTGCAAAGATTTTCAGAGCCGCTCTCTGGACGTTGGCAGGCAATTTCCCCCAGCAGCCAAACTTCCCAGCATGCCTTGTGGTGGGGCTGGCTCTGTTCACAAAGTTAACTGTGAAGTTGCTCCGCTCGACATGAGATACTGTACAGACCCTGCTTCGCTCCTACCCGCGCCGGATTACATGAGAAACACACTGTCAGAAGATTTTTTTTTAATTTTTTTTACATGCACTCTGTATTTACAGCTCATAACTTTGCACAGCCTTTCATTATACCAATAATGAAAATTCCTTCAAGAATCTATTAAAACGTTTAAAGCTTATGATTGAACCTCCTCGCCCCGACTAAGATCCAAACAGTGGTTATAACTGACATATTATAATGTTTTATCGTCTCTCCAAATACTTGATCTGAAACCACTGGAATTAAAAGACATCATTCAATCACACTGCCCGTCGTCTGTTTTCTGGAACAGATGCATCATCAAAGCAACTTAATAGACCGAAAACAATTAAATGATGCACAGCTAAATTGTATTTAATCAGAACAATATGGAAAGAGTTTCATCTCTTTGCACCAAAGTGGATAGCACATCCCTGTACTGGATGACATGCGAGGGACAGTAAAGGCTGCCTGCAGCATCTGGTGGACACCTGTAAGACTGCAAGTCTCCGGGGTGAATACGAGGCCTTTGTGATTCTGCTAAGTCACCAAAAGCTCTGGGCCGGAGCATACTGACCCCCTTCAGCGCTCCGGCCAGTTAGCATGGCGGCCATGTGAGGTGTTTAATCCCAGCGATTCATCACGAAATCAGAAAGGCAACATGAATAACAAAGAGCAGTCGGCGAACGGCAATAAATATATCAACGGCAATCGGGTGAGCCGGGCAAGACCAGGTGCTTGGGGGTGGGCAGGAAATCAGGTTCTGCCAACATTTTTGGCTTTTTTTCCCCAGGGTCACTAACACAGTAAGAAGAAACGGGAGGAATAATCCACCTCCAGGTAGATACAGTGTGATCTGCACCATCGTGGATTAGAGTATAAAAGGAGACATTCAGAACTGCTTCTCACTCTGGATGTTAAAACATATGCATATTGCCACGTGTTTAAAGTTAAGAGACATTGTTACACAGCAGATTTATGTATTGATACACATTTAGAAACAGTGGACAAGTAAATTAACATCTGTAAAATATAACGCAGTCAAACAGAATATGGAAAAAACATGGTCCATACATATGTTCAATTTTATTGAGACGTTTTTGTTTTAAATTGAAGCCATAGTTTGTGTGTTATTGCTCTTCATTGCATTATATTGTAAAGTTAATCTTATTATTATGATCATTATTATTACTATCATTAACATAATAACGCCTTTGTTGTTTTTGTATGTTACAAAAACTGCACAATATCATATTTCACAGATGTCCACGTTCCTGTGTCGATGCAAAGTACTCACAGTGATTGCTTCAGGGACATTTTTCTTTCTCCTCATTCGTGGATCTGTTGGGTAAACAGGAAACACACAATATTGTCAGTGTCTGTGGCAAAAAAAAAAAAGAGTCAAATTGTGTCTTGCTGACTAAATCTTAAGCTCTCAAAGACAAAGAAAATGGTTCAACATGTGTTTTAGCTCAAGCACTTTAGGACTTGTACCCAGCGCTCGGCGTTAGCCCGTTCATTTATGAGAGCTAATCACTTCATGTGGACCCGATCACAAAGGGATCGTCACTGACACCAGAGCAATTACGTTGTACATGTCTAATCCCTTACACAGCACTTAGGGCAGTTTTAAAGGCCACCAGCGCACACTGCGCAGCTCCCTTAACTGTTAGGGTGAAGTTTGGTCCATTTTACAGCCACTGGGGCACATGCCTGATTGTTAAGACCAGGGAAAGTAATCCCTGGAGTCAGGCCACTAAACCTGCTCCGCTCCTGTAACCATGGCAGTAGACAGGTAGTGTCTGGGTCACAGGGCAAACATGGCCAGACCTCAGCACCGGCCACCGGTTAATAATCCAAATTTAAAAAAAATTTAAAAAAATAGCCTGGTGTGAACACAATGTACACGAATGTGCGTAAAACACACTTGCAGAAGAGCAGGTTCAGGTAAAAGTTGAGCTGACAGAAACCCTGGACCGCCACGGAGCGGTCCAGGGTTTGTGTGAATCAAACGGCGGAACCGGAGTTTTTAACGCGGCTAAACACGCCGTCACTGCGGACGACCACGACGAGTCACAATGACAGGTGAATGGTGAACGGGCCCAGGAAGGATTAGTCTCAGACACGTCACGAGAGAGGTGGATAATGGGACTTTTGTCTCTTTTTTTTTTACCGTAAGTTTATTGTAATTCTGTGTGTAAGGAGGACCCAGTAAAATACGCTTTTCCTTGTATGGACTAAGTGTATTATTCTGTGCATATGACAATAACAATATATTGAATCTTGACTCATGTGGATGGAGGGACTTTTCATTCACAGGGTGGTCTTTGCCACCAGACGGTTGACTTTTTAAAAAATAATTCTAAAATACCTCTTTCACACCATTTTCTTTCCTTTTTTTTTTTTTTAAAGAAACACGCCGTTATCCCATTTGAAATTAGGTAATACATATGGATGCGCCGGGGTGTGAGAAGAATGGTCCAGTTCAATTATTCCTCTTCCCAACATGCCCCAACGATGGTCTGGTCTATCGTGCCCTTTTGAAAGCAGAGCACATGATCTCCCCTGGCCTTTTCTCCATTTACCAGCTCTCTCCCTCTCTCAGTTGCTACGAGACACTCCAGCTGAAGCCAAGGCTTCCACAATTCATTACTGGAGGAACAAAAGCCAAAAGCGCCGGACAAAGCGGGGCAGACCAACTCAAACCAGCTCCCACTTAACACACACATCACACCTCTGAGTGCTCTGCTGACATACAAATGGCCAATTCAAGACTTCTTCTTTTTTTTAATTTATGTATTTTTATTTTGCTAGACACACTCAAAATGACCGGTAAGAAGTCAACAGGTTGAAGACGTGCCCCCTATTTTGAGATCACTTCAGGTTTCCTTATATTCTTCACCAGATATTATTCTAATATCCGCAGCAAAAAAAAAGGATTTCAGGGAGTAAATATTTCCACACAACAGCTTTTCAGGGATCTTGTGCCAAAGCCTGAATAGGCTACTCTGCACACCGTCGGTGCGACATCACCTGTCTCTGGCTTTCCACCAGCTCTGCCTCGCCAAATCATGAAACATCTCTTTTCTCTCCAACCAATCAGATCTCAATCTCCGGCTGTTCTCATGCAAAGAAAGAAGAGGTAGGGTAGGAGGTGGGGGGGGGGGAGGCCAATGAGAAATGGTCCTCCTCCTTTTCCCTCGTATCCTACACACACACACACACACACACAAGACAATCACCGTCTGAGAAATGCCAACGGACGGGCAATCAGTCATTGTAATTAGGCGGGCTGCCATTACTGAGCCCTCATAATTCAGGCTGGAGCTGGAGGACATAGGTAGTGAGAGCCCAGCTGCCGGCTGCCACAGCCCACCCCTGGCTCACCCGAACCTTCAACACAGGCCGTTCCCTCTCCCCTCTTCCCTCCCGCTGATGGGGGGGACCAACAGAATTATAAGGGGTGGTGGTGGGAGGGCAGAGGGGTGGGGGGGGGGGGGGGGCAGGCTGACTGCAAATTTTTAAAACTCCCTCCCTCCCCATCTCCCTCCCTTCCTCCTCGTCTACATCCCTAAACCGCTCCCACTCGCACTTTCTTTTCACTGCACTGCAGAGTTTTGTTCTCCAAAACAGCATGAGCGAAAGCGCAGATACCTTGGGCTGGGAAAATGGCCGTGCCGAAAATAGGGGAAACGGTCTCAATCCGAACGCGCAGAACGCCTTCATGCAAAGTGGACAAGTGTCATTTTCTCCGTACAATAGCCTGCGGATGGGTGTCGTCCACGCTGTTTTCTAGGTGTTGGGAACACGGGATTTACAGTACAGACACGGCTCGCTCTTTTCTCTGTGGAAGTCACAGCTGCAGAGATATTTGCATAAGGGCCGTTGACTCAGAAACTGGCTTTGCCCGTCGCATATAGGCCCTGAAGTTTTTTTGGCATTGGAATGAAGAACTGCAAGTTCAGCCAAAATAGACAATAAAGCAGAATGGAGAAAACATGCCAAATTGCTGGAGCAATTCAGTCCAGAGGCTCATTTTTCCAAAATGATTCACACTCACTGGAAAGAAAAGCATTTCCCTGTCCTCAGATGAACTCAGTTTGCTCTGTGTCGGCGGGAGGAACGCGCGCGCGACACTCGATCGCGCGCGCACGCACGTCCACATGAGCACACTGTCGATACTTTGCTCACCGTGGAATTAGGTCATGCGCATAAAACCAGCAAAACACAGACACGCATATACATTTGCACTATACTCAACAACAACAAAAAAGACATTGTCAAAGTCACGAGGGGCAAAACCACAAACTTGGAATCTTTGCAAGAACAACCCCAGCAAGAACAGCCATTTTGCATGTACTGTACCCGGCACTGTACACCCGCAGCTCGCACTACAGCAGCAGCAGCAGCACGGTTGAGGAATGAGGGAGGACTGAAGGCAAGTTTTGCATCAGTCAGCAGTGTCCTGAGGCCGGTTTATTGGCTTGTCTGGCTGCGCGGCCTGACAGCGTTCACCTGTTCCTTCTTCCCACGGCGGCGTGACGGTCAACGGTCTGCCGCCGCGCAGCAAGAGCAGGAAAGTCCGAACCCAGTCGGCAATTTTTCCGTCGTCCATAAAGACTGCCTTTTTGCGAAAAGCAGATGACGCAAATGAATGCATGGAAATGAAGACGTGTACAGCTGTGGCCTCATCCCAATAAGTATTAGGGGTGGGGGAAAAAAATCGATACAGCATGGTATCGCGATATTTTGCGCGGCGATATTGCGCCGATACACGGAAGTCAAGTATCGATCTTTTATTAAATCAATTATAAACCTTTTGGTCCTTGAATAATAAATTGCCTTTTCAGCGTTTTCATTTTGCTGCAATATGTTGACAAAGTTTTCCTTTGAAGACAATTTGTGGTGGAAAAAAGGGAATAAATCGCAATATTTAACATATCGCAGTATCGTGATGGTATCGATTTGTGGAACCTCTGGTGGTTCCCACCCCTAATAAATACCACATAATAATAAACGCATTTAAAAAAAAAAGGAAATGCCGGCATAACATGAAAGCTTGTGAAAGAGGAGCGCAGCTCTCCTGCGGATATCCGCTCATTAAGTCTCACAATTTGATCTCGCACTGAGCAAACATTACGCATTAGCTCACAGAGAAAAGATAATAGCCTCCTGTATGGTTTTTGCCTGGAGCATTTATGCACTCACAACTGTGCCGCCGCTAATGATAAATATTTGTGCAGCTGCTGTGCGGCGCATCACTGACGTGTGACAGATAAAATACCAGATCAAAAGAAATGACGAGCGATGAAGGCGAAGAAGTGCCGAGGACCGAAAATATGCACTCACCACAATCTACTGCGTGGAAGTCATCGGCGTTAGTAGTTATTTCACCGTCGGGCGAAGTCATTATCTTTTCGCTGTGAAGTGTTGAGACTTTGCTTACTCAACAGATTACGCTCAACGGTCTTTAATGGCAGTTGTAATAAAATGAGTGATTCAACCCAATGTTCATCCTCCGCACGGCTATAAAAAAGACGAGCTCTCCGAGCAATAAAGAGCTGAACGTGCGGCGGAGAGACACACACATCTGGACCGAGGCACGGATGCGTTTGTTGGAAAGCGAGAAGAAGCACACCGCGTCATGTTGTGTAACCTCGGAGGTTGCTGCAGACGACAAAACACCCCTTGATTTACACAGAATGCAGGTGGTCGCAGACTCACGCAGAAGTTAAAAGTATCATTTCAAAAGGTAATATGGATAGTGATTTTTTTTAATTTTTTTTTATGGCTACAACGGTTCCATACGACGCACAGCAGGAGTCTGTCTTAAAAGCGGGTTTTCTAAATGTTTGTTCTGCGCTGTAAATAAACAAAAGCAGCATCTCCTCTTTAGGAACTGCAGAGCTGCTGAAAGGTCTTTGAGCGAGGAACTCAATCTGTGACCTTTGACCACCGTGGAGGTCAAAGACAAAGTCCCTAAATGAGGACCAACAAGAGCTTCAGAGATATCTGAGTCATTCTCATGGGCAGTTTGGGCTTCAGACTTTAAATATGATGTCTAGTTTGCTTAGGAAAATAGAACAAAAAAAAATTCCACATTTAGCCTCAAGTGCCTTGACAATGTCTGATACGAAAGAGCTTGCCATGATGTCATGATGTCAAGAAAATGTGAGATTTCCAGCTTCCAGACCGTAGAAGCCAGAGAGTCTGTTCACAGACAGCCGACAGCGACAGGTCATCACCGTGAACCATTTGTGTTCCTCAAACAGGACACAGACACAGGAATTACAAAAGAAACCATTCAAGCAGCAAAACAAGTAGCAATACTATACTGTACTTCACACTTTAGTGTACCACCCGATCCACACTCCATATTGCATCTTGTGCTACTGAAGTGTGACCCGAATACGCGTTGTATTAACTTAAATGTGTACCGTGTGTTGTGCTTTGACAATTATTACCTTGACGTTTTATGTTTTTAATAACTTTAATGGGGCTCTTCCTCTGTAGGTCGTTCCGACCCGATGTTCTCGTTTGGATTCAGTAAATCATATTTGTGTAGTCTTTGGCCCACACCGCTCTGCCTCTGCGTGAACATTCATCAAAATGACTTTACTGAACTAATAATGTTCCGTTTCCTTGACGCCGCTGCATCCCTCATCACATATATTTTCCAGCATAACTGCAACTCAAGATTTCTTTGTTTTTTTTTTAAATGCACCAAACTAATAAGCATTGTGCTGGATGGACTCCACCCCTCTGTGCTTTAGCTTTGTTCATGTTTGCACTCTCCAGCTGCATAAATGGCACCAAACATTGACACTGTCACGTGTTACAGAGTCGCTTCATGCTTTTTTTTTTCCCCTGCTCATTCCCATGACAGTGACCCTGGAACCACATGACACCTACCGACAAGAGGCACTGAGTACAAATACAGGAAATAAACGAGAAAGAAGAGAACCACAACAGGAAAGCACTTTACACCACAAAACCAGTGCATACATAGCTTTAAATACTAGTATAACATTGTAAAATAATAGTATTATAATAAAATTGTGAGAAAGATATTTATTTCCAGTGCTACACAGATGTTTACTTTTATTAAACACGAGAGTAAAACCAGCGCAATGTTAAATCTGTAATGCGCACAAAGACACACTCCTCTAAATATACTTGTTGAGCATAAAACCATTCGAACAATAAAAAAAAAAACAATACTTTCAGAATAAACCACAACGTGTCAAGTACTGTGTAAACAGAAACAGCGGCGCTGCAGTGGACTCACCATAATAATAACGCGCCATGTGCGCGCTTGCTCGTCAGCTGCAAGTCTCCTCCGCGCGCGCCGTCCACGGAGTCACCGAGTGCAACAGGCACGAGTGGAAACCGAAGGGGGGAAAGTGGCACAATAAGGCTTTCTCTCTCCGGCTGAAGAGCCGCAGCAGCAGCAGCAGACGCAGCAGCAGCAGCAGCAGCAGCTGCGCGCGCGGAGTCTTTCGGGGCTTCAGACGTATAGTGAGGAAGAGGAGGGCGCTTTGGAGAGCTGTGCGTGTCACCGCCGCTTAATTCAAATAGCCTAGAAAGTGATCCTCAAGCCTCAGCCCAGTTATAATCTACGAGGTAGTCCGACGACGGTCGCGAGGACGGGATTACGCGCGCGTCCCGTCGAAAGCTTCCCATCTGGTTCACCCCCCCACCCTCCTCCACACCCTCCACACACACACACACACACACACACACACACACGGCTCCATGGCGACTCTGACTAACCACCGTGCGTTAAAGCTGGACTGCAAACACACATAATTATTTGTGTATTTGCCCTCCGCTTCTTTTCGTCTTTGCTGTCGCTTCAGTGGAGGATTCAAATCCTGCAGAGGCTTTTTTTTTTTGGTTTGGTTTTGCTGGAGAACAATGAGTGCAGAGTTTGAGGTTCTTATAATGGAGTCATGTTGCCCACACGGTGCGTGTCGTGATTTGGCCCACTTTCTGGCTGCGGCACGTATGAAAGTTAATATTTCATGCCGGAGGACTGATCGATATCACACATCTGCTGTAGTGAAGACGTTAGGAACCGACTGGCCGACAGGGCATTATGCAGGAGCCCTTTAAATCCTCTTTGAGGTCAATTTGCTTTGACATTTGTGCAGATAAAATGTCATTATCATGCTTAATCAGCTTGACCCTGCAGAGGAAACTGCTTTTGGAAAAGGTTCATCTTGCCTGGTGAAATGTATCCTAATGCAGATTCAATATCACAGCACACAGTAAAAGTCATAAAGTTGAAGTTGTGAAATAATAAATAAAAACTCATGAAATATGAGCAATAGCGCTTGTGATAAAGGCTTGATGTTGCCACAACAGATACTCAAAGCTCGGCCTTCGTCAACGCAAAGTGTTGACAAATGTTGACAACGCCAATGTTACACTTTTGAATAATTGCACTTTCCAATTCCCGCTGTGTTTCCCCAGCTGGATAGTCACGAAAGAAGCCAAATCATGTCAAAAACAATGCAACTTTTTCCGTACTTTTTGTGTCTCAAGTGATTTTTAAAAGGAATAAACCCATCTGAAGTCTCGGCAGTGGAGCACCGAGCATCCTCGGGTCTTCTGTGTGCACTTAAAGCAGAGAGTTGATCACTCTGCAATCCTTCAAACCGGCTGAGGCCTCGGGGAGGTTTTAATAGGGACTTGAGCCATCACTCAGAATAACTCTCACTATATCTTGACTTGCACCTGTTGCATGAACTGCTCTAACATACCAGACTTGACAGACGGTAAACACAGGCTGCGCTGACTTTTTCCTCTCCCCGAGCGCACAAACGAGCCGGCAGCATGTTTCTGCTCTAAATCCGGGGCCACTTAGACCGCTTGATCGTATCTATTAATACGAACGCCGCCTCTCGCATTAAAGAGGCTCATGTTTCTGTGAGGCCTCGCGGAAATTTACGATCATTTTGATCTCGGTGGCCTGCGGTGGCCCCGAGCGACGCGACCCCGTCGACCCCCGCGCCGCATAGAGACACGGCTAATGAAATTAGCCGTGCATGAGTGTGGCTGTCGTTTGTGCTCCGTCCTCTCCAGATTTGTGCGCGCACAAGCTTTCAGGCTCTGCAGTTCAAGTGACTCACTGCAGTTGGGAGAGCGGGGATTACTGGGCGGGGTGAATGGGTTCACAGAGCTGCAAGAGCAAGGCAGCGCGAGGTTGTGCCAAAGGAAATGACATGAAATGTGAAGGACTTCTGTTTCCACAAAGAGCTTCCTGCCTCTTTATGATAGTTGGTGAGGCCTACATGCACTTGGACAAATGGTTCAGCTTTTTAGGTCATGTCGAAAGTGACACTTCAGATTCATTTCCAGCGTTTCTGCAAAACTGTGTTTGGATGTTTGCCTAATTTATTCCGTCTTCCGTTATGGTTTCCCGTACGTCTCAGGTGTTTTCCTCAATGTAGGGTTCGTGAATATGGCGTGTTTGAAGATGAGATAGGCTCGATTGATCCCTGAAGACAATCTGCATCTTGAATTGATGGTTACTCCTCAGAGCTTGAGCCTTCCTGTTTACGGACCGGCATGAGTCTGTGGTCGCACCGCCAGGTTTTTCGGCCTCCAACACCCACCTCGTCTGGGCTGCTCCAGACGGGGAACGCGAGGACAAAGACACAACTATGATCCTGCTTGTCAAGTCAAATCACCTCTGTCGACTTGATGTTGAACTGTTCTGGGACTTCTGCTCAGCCTCAATACTTGGATTGATTCCACGTCGACTACTGAATCGGAGCAGTCGCACTAGCTTCGTACGATCAGCGGGGAAGGCGGTTGTCAGTCCTTTCATACTGCATCATACGGGCGTTTCCTGATGGATTACGAAGATAAAAACGTCACAGTTTATAGCTCTGAGGTGAATTTGCACATGTATCGCCTTTTCAAAGATGATTGTAATTATATTTGCCTATAAAAGGATCACGCCCCCTGTACAAATGTATTCTGCCAATGAATGAATTTGTTTTCCTCCCTTGGTCTCCACCCTTTCCAGCACCACACAGGCTAAAAAGCTATATTCTGGTTTTTGATTCAAAGTCACTCCAACATTTGTGCGAAGGGCCCTGAATGCACAAATCCATACGCTGTTTCTAGACTCCGCTTCAGACAATGAATCTCTTATGCCGCTGGATCAAGAGTCCAGACACAACACGCTTGCAAATGCAAAAACCACTTGATATTTAGATTGAGGATTACGACTTACTTGTCCCATGGCTTCTTCTAAAACTCCATGGAGAGTTCTCCATCATCCATAAGCATGTGGATTCCAGCTCGGGGGTGAAGCGGTGAGCTCGCCCGTGGCTGTGCTGAGATGTTTTGCTTGAATGCTCTTTGACCTCAGACTGTCTGGAAGCTCTTTACACACTAAGCCATGCTTATTTGTCAACAGAATGCTTTGCTAAAGTTCTCCACGCTCAGCCTAGAGCCTCTGAATGAGGCCACTTTGCACAAAGAGGCCATTCTCATTGCTGTTTGGACCCCGAATCAGCTTTTTATACTTTATTTTTTTTGCAGCAGAGGCCCTTTATTTACGTTGGATTGAGAAATTGGGACTATTTCTTTTAACATAAAAAAATGCATTCAACCTGTGCATTTATCAGCAAATTGAGCCGAGCATTGTGGGTAAAAGACTTGAAGGTAAATGACTTAAAGGTGACGTAAAATACAACGTGTAATCAAATAAGATTGCGAACCAAAACGGACCCCAGACCTCCTGTCCGCCGCTAACGTTTCTCACAGTCTCCCCTTGTGCTACTCCGTTAGCCACCTCCTCAGGAAAACATGTTCATTAAATTCCCAGCAGGAGTCCCTACGTGGGCTTCACCCTGTCATTGACAGATGCATGAATGACTCAATATGCGTCTGGATTTGTAACCTGCGAAGGGCTTAAGAAAAAAAGAAGAAGAAGAAGAAAAAGCCTGTGAGACAAAGGCAAGTGAGGCGAAGCTGCGGAGCCTTCAGTCTAAACAAAATCTCATTGTTCCTATTTTCCACAGCAAGGGGGTTAAGGCGTACTCTTCGCCCACCACCCCCCCTCCCCCCTCCCACTCCATAACACTCCCCGAACCTCAGTCCGCTGTCGCACCCCAGTCTCTGTATTCCACCAGCTCTGAGAGCTGTTCGTGGGGCCGGTAATTAAACGGGGCTACCTCTCAGTTTCTGCAGCTCCATGGGGGGAGTCCCTCCATGAAATGCACTCCTCATTCTGAGTGCAGACGGCAGCTGATGAGGGATTATCTGCCGGCCGAGGCATGGCATACTCCCCGCTATAGTCTTCAATTAGTTCAGTTCACGGTGATGTATTGGCTGGACCTGTCACGATACCTTTTCCCACGGCTTCCTCATAAACACCACACTAGTGTAGTGCAACATGTATATGTCACTTTGGGTGTCAGATCGCGAAGGAACTCAGCTTGAAACGGCTTCATTTTATTGTGGCAAATACATAAGTGATAAGAGCCATGCGTGTCGGTTTGAAGTACATTTTGTCGTGGAAGATTTTGTTATTTGGAATGACATGGATCATAATTCAAGTTCTCCCAACCACCAGAAAAAACATGTTCTGTTTTCGAATTTTGGTTCCTTGCATCCTTCTAAAACACATTAAAAGACTAGAAAGGTGATTCTCGTCCTCTTCTCTGCAGTTTGTCAACGATTCTGATGTCTGAAGCTGGAGTTTACTGCATTATAAAGACTGCAAGAAGTTCAAGTTCATTTCCTTATGCTGCCATCCATCACAAGCTAAATAAGAAGCTACCTGAAGACCATGGTTCAAAAAAAAAGGGCATGAGAATCTCGTGAGCTGTAAAGTCATGTGTGTCTGAGGTGGAAAAGGTGTTTTATACCAATTACTTTTGACAGAGACCAAAACAAAAACAAGTGAAAGTGGATAAAGAACCCTAACGGGAAATATCCAATCAAGAACAAAAAGAATCAGCTCATGGAAAAGACATTACTGGCTTAAAAATCATCTCTTATGGCTCAAATTACTTTGCAGCAGATACCCAAGACTCTCTGAGGCAAAGCCTTACAACAGGCATGCTTCACCCTCTGTTCCCGTAAGTCTTGGTCCATTTACAGTTTGAACAACTGAGAATTCAGAAGGTGTGTCTCAAATTACAAAAAAAAACAACAACAAAAAAACACACACTAATTACTCTGAAAGATTTTTGCGAAAGCTCAGGATGGAGTTATAAAACCCAGTCCAGTGACTTGATGAGTGCAATACTTAGCTGTGCAGCACCTTTAGCTGTTGAAATGAATTGTATTACATGCATTAAATTTGATGCATGCAAATATAATGCTATTTCCTTATATTAGCTGCAATAATTATCCACTCACGTTACAGGCCGAAGCTCATATTTGTTCATTTTGCGACACGCAAAAACTGTAAAAACACTTCTAGCTCAATCGTTTATGTTTCAGCAGGCGTCTCAAGTTCTAGCATGTGAAGACAAATTGGGTTTGTTTTAAAAGAGAAGCAGCAATTGGGGAGGAACAAAATATTTAGCTCAACCAGTTCTCACTGATGTAATACCACTTGAGATTATGTTGTAAAGTGTTGGCTCTTACACTAAACGTCACTCAGAAGGGTCTGATGCCAAGAGGCTGTCAAACTGCAGGGAAACATTGGGCCTTTTGGTGCATAAAAACAATATGATAGGGATCAATAACTCCGAGTTGTCAGTGCGAAGGTTATTTGATCCACTCGTCAAAACGTGGAACGTGACAGCCAGATAGGTTGGACTGTAGGAAGTCCTGAAATTAACCCGTAAGCCACGCCTGCCTCTATTGGCGATCAGCTGGTTTTCCATGAGAAGTCACCAATGAAATGTTTGAGAAACCACAGAGATCGTCTCGGACATAAAAAAAAAAAAAAATAGACAAATCCCAAGTCCTTTGAAAACGGAGGCTCAGCGTAAACCAGCGTCATCTCATAATCAAATCAGAGCACTTGGAACATAAAAAAAATGATCTGTTGCTTACTGCTGCACCACTGCAATGACTTCAGTCTTCTATAAACTTTATTATTTTTCTCGCGGTATTATTCCAACATGAGGAATTACTAACACTGCCACAGATCTTCAAAAAACAAACAAAAAAAAAAAAAAAAACAGCAAGGCTTTGCACAAAGCAAAAACTCACATGTAATATATCTATATGTTTATAAAAAGTGGACACAATTGGGTTTAATAACTTCTCCATGCTACAGTAGAATGTTTGTCAAAGTGAATCAATGTGTGTCAGACATTAATGAAGCCATCGGGTAAAGTTAAGATGGTTTTATTATTACTCTGTAACTATGCTAACAAAACAACTCTCTTGCAAGGGAGCATATTTATATTTTCATTCAGTCGAACTTAAAAGTTCACTTTAAAGTTGCGTCTCTATTGTTCTGCATCAGCACACCAACAGAACTTGATTCCCTTATGAATATGTCACACTGTCTTACGTCAGGCCTGTCTCTCCAAGAGCGTGTCTTCACTTGCAGGCGATATGTCGGGCAAATTGTGTCACGTAAACGTACAAAGAAATAGAACACAGCCACTAATCTTCGTGGGCTCCGGTGCAACCCAATCAACTGCTGCTTTAGTATTAAATTGCATGGCGGGTCACGTCGGTCTATTATCGGATGCATGAAAACCGCAAAGTGAGTCACACTCATGTGGAGAAGGGTCATCTCAGGTGAAAGGAGTCACGTGGGCTCCCCCCGGCACTTAAGTTCTGGCACTTCATCCTATTATTGTTGAGAAAAGCTGGTGGCCAAGGAACGCCGTGCACAAACACGGCATATGACAGCCCTCGATTTACCTGTGACCTGCTTTTTAAGGACACGTCTGAAGGGAGGGGGGTTAAGCTCGTGCCAAGTCTTTTAGTAGATATGTGGGGTTTTTATTTGTTTTCCCTCGGAGGATTAGATTGGCTGGCAGACATGCCTCAACAAGATGTGGGGCAGGCCTTGATAACACACTCGGATGAGCTGTCTATCTGCGGTCGTTGGACTCCGTGAACTCGCTCACCCCCGGCCAAGCGCAAATGGAAAACAGATTCAAATATCAAAAGAATTGCAAGGCTTGTGTTTTCTTGCGCTACTCATACACACACCATGCAGCACGAGTACAGTTGTGACTCATGCACGTGCACTTTTGTCTCGTGCGTCCACCGTTGCATTCAAAATGTGCATGTATTTGTCGGTGCGTGTTTTGCATGTGACGGGTGCGCACAAGCGCTCTTTGCAATGCGGCGTCTAAATGTTTACCTCGTGCGGCTCCTGGCCCTGTGGGTTTGTCTGGGCATTACCGCATCTGATCCCCGTCAGGGCTCTTGGATCATCTCCATTTGAGGCTTTTTATCCCTCCAGCTGACCCAGAGGATCTTTTTGCCGTTTCGCCGGCCGTCATTGGACCCTCCCCGCAGCCCCGCCGCTGCAGCGGTTCTCTTTTCCTCAACACGGCATGTGTTATTCATCGCATGTTGTCGAGAGCGGTCGAAAGCAGCCGTGACAAACGCCGCCTTTCTGTTTAGGAGACGATCCTGTTGGCCTCTCACTTCCAAACCTCCATGATCGTCCACGGTCGAGTGCTGCGCACTCGCGGGAATCTGTTTTGTGGGCACGCCGCGCCATAATTCAAAGGCAGTGAGGACGTTTCATTTGCAAAGTCAACGAAAGAGAACATTCTTCACCGCATGTCGGTGAAAAGAGCCGAAGGAAACAACAGAAAAGGCATTAGTATAGTCAACGGTCCGATTTGTGGACCAACTTACTCTTTTCCCATCCAGTCAGTGACCTCAACGAACTGACAGCATGAAGCAATCAACGCTAGTCACTGCACAATACGATTACTGTATATCTCTTACACCCCCCTCCTCTGCTCCCAGAGATGACAAACATGCATTGTCCTTGTCCAGGGCCAGAACAATCCCTTCCTTTGTGGGGGAACACTCGGGGTCAGGCAAGGTCAAGGATCTTTAAGAACTGGAGGGCTGTAACGAATGCACATACTGTACGTGAAGAAAGGAAAATAGGACTCCCTCACAAGGAGGATACTTTTGCAATGTATTGGACCGTAAACCCATCGCCACCAGCTGAAAGCAAGCCTCCTACTTTGTGTACCTCGACTTTGTTTTTGCATCTAAAATTCGCACGAATCCGGCGTTCGGGCGAAGCCTTCCCTCGGTCACAGAGCTGTGCTGAAGATATTTGGGCTGTTGCGTGGAGACAGTTTTGTCCCTTCCTGCGTCACTCCTTCTTTCCCTCCAATCCCTCCCTTCTCCTACACAGGCTGAATCAGCACACTGGGGCCTCCCGGTGTCGCCTCGCAATGGCATCGCCAGAAAATTTGCTTTGGGTGAGCCGGCCCCTTCCCTTCACAGACAGACAGCCGTCTCCTCCAATGACAGAGCCAGAAGGGACCAGGCGGGCGGGGTATGGATTTAAAAAAAGGGACGAGAAAGAATCACTGGCTGACAAAAAAAAAATCAAACAAAAGTTTTGCTCAACTGAGCTTTGAGGGGAAACAGGCATAATAAATCAAAACGAGCTCATGGAGCTTCTCTGTAATGTTGCTTTGGCTCTTGTTTGCATTTTGACATTTAAAAGACATCTGTAGTCACTTTTGCTGTGTGAAGACCACATCGTATTTGTCATGTTGAAAGTGCACGGCTGAGTTCTAATCCCCCCTGATAAGTAAACATCAAGCAGAGGAAGGAGATCAGTGTGCGTTGGCATACGCGGATATTACTCACTAAACTTCTACGTGACCCGTGTGATTAGAAGGGAGCCCGAGCAGCGGAGTTGACACGTGCAGCGACCGGCGGACTCGAGCAGTTTTACGGTCTGCTGTAGTAAATGTGCAAATTGGTCTGGACACGGCGAAGCTTGATTGTATACGGGTAGAAAATCTGGTGCATCTGGTGTATAATTTACTTGGTCCCTGATCTTGATTTCTATCTTTCTCATCATCTTTGAAGTGTTCGGGGGAAAGATAAGCTCATTAGGAGCATTATATTTTCTGGTATTGCATCTGCTGACGAATGCAGAAACACCAGATGGAGGACTCCTTAGTAGACCTTTGCAATAAGAGAGCAGTAAAATAAAACTCAATCTGATGATTTCATACTATATTTAGGGATAATTCCAGTCTGATGCAAGAGTCGTCACATTGCTTGAACTTTACATCTACGTGTACATCTGCTCTGATCTTAAAGATCTCCACTCTGCTCATTGATGCAAAAGGAAGTGGGAGTTTTGGGGGGTTCGTCGTGGTACTGATTCCCCCAAAAAGCATTCAGCAAAACGGATGCGCAACAAGCACTGATTAAGAGGAAACATGCAAGGTGCCACTTGCCCAACACATTCCCACCTGTTCATGCACCGATGGCAAAGCAACAGCAATATTTAAGCTTTCAAATCAGGCCCAAGGACACTTTGACATGGACCGGAGGAGCCGGAAACCGAACCCGGCTAGTCAAATTCGACAAAAAAGACCAAAACCAACAATGTGTTGGTCCGACCGACGGAAAATAGACTCAAAGCTTAAGTACATGCTTCGAGTCGCGGTTTCAACTGTGAGACGGAGCCTGACAGTGCAGACATGTGCGTGGATTAAATCATGTGGGTTGTGTTCATTCAGTCGCACAACGCAGCGGTGGCGGTTGCAGACACACATGGTGAAGATCTGCACTCAGCTGAATGCACCTTTCTAGTCGGCAATAAGACACAATATGGGAATTTAATAAAGCGTCACCGGGGTTTAGAAGTGGCCGAAAGAAATCTGACCAGCTGGAAAACCCTCCTTGTCTCTAATGGTCGAGGTGCTCAAATTAAAGTCGTAAAGTCGTGACTGATGTCCCTCAGGAGCAGTGTGGCGAACAAAAGGCTGCGGTTGAAGGCTACTTGCGAGGTCCTGAAACGAATGCAAGGTTTTGATTAAAAAAAATTTAAAAAAGCCATGCTACTCTACGAGGTTTGAAAGTTTCCTCCACGCAATCATGGACATGAATGACATTTCCTCACAGGGGATTAATCAGACCGCTCAGCGCATTTCAGATTATTATTCAGTTTGTCTAAGTAGCGCACGCCGCCAGAGGTTTTACGTCAGCTCGTGTGCAATGAGAGGAGGCAGTTTTGACGATTCATTCCGCTCGGGATCGGTTTGAGGTTGTACAACCAAACAGAGAATTTACATACGTTTGAGGCTTCGAGTGCTTCGCGCGACACGCCAAGACACAAGCCGGCGCTGCAGTGCACTTTGACTCGGAGCAGAAGGCACAATGTCTATCTTTGATCAAGCTCTTTCTGCATCTTACTCGGGGTACTGTTACTGTACAGCGATACGCCTGGTGGGACCGGGGGCGCGGCGTTTACGAGGCAGACACTGTTTCAATCACACGGCAAGGCTGGAATTGGAGGAGATGTGTTCCTCTGAATTTAAAAAGTGGTGTGCAATCAAGAGTCAAGAGCCCCCATCGCCCCCTCCTACACACTCACTTACACACACACACACACACACTCAGTTGGCAAACCGATCCACTGTCGTGTTGGCTGCAGTCAGGAAGTGCTAATGAAGTTATTAATGATATTCATGTGTGCGGTGGCGTGCAAGCGGCGACTGGGCCTCCATTGGCCAGCTGGTCGATCTGTCTCACCGGTAGTTGATTGTGACTGATAAAGTGGGGAAGGAAAGAGAGAAAGAGACGTTCACTCTTAGAGCGTTGTTCTGTAAAAGGGAGCGCAGAGATACCGCAGACCAACACATGGTGAAGCGATCGCTTTCTTTCAACGACGGGGGAAATGTAGCGCGAGCTGCGTGTGATGACGTGATTCGGGGGTTAATCTCCTGATTGCACTAGATGGCTGTTTTTCGGACCGTTGACACTTTCTGCTGTTTCCTTTTTTGCTGAAACGAGTGAAAGTCACGGACCGCGCCGTCGACTCGCAAGACACGCCGTCTAATACAGAACGACTACCAGATGCACGGCTATAACATATCACCAGCGTCCAACTGATCAAGGACTTGGTCTTGTCCGCATTACAGCGTTTTCGTTGTCGCAGCGATCATTTTAGAGCCGTGTGTCGCTACTGCAAAGATGGCAGCAATTAAGATGGCGGAGGGACCAGAAAGCGGGGACCCGGGGGGGGGGGCAGTCAGACCTCGGCTCCAAGCCGGATCCACTGGTTCCACTACGAGGGGACCTCCTTCCCACTGCTGCCTCACTGCTTGTCCAACAACTCCCTCTGCTGGGTGAGCACATTCCTCAAGCGTCAGCTTTAATCCAACTCGTCAGAGTTGGTGTGCATAGAGGGTGTGAGTCCGTGATCACACCCTTATTCTGTCTCGAAGCTTTTTGTAGTTGTTTAAAATCACTTCAAAATCTATATTGGAAAAAAAAACTAAACGTCTGACTTCATGCATGTCCTGTGCATGAGAGGAGGCAGTTTTGCCTCCTCTCATGCTGATAGTCTTGCCTTAGTTTTGCCTTCCCCTTCAGCTGATAGTCAGCTGAAGGGGAAGGACACAAATTGGAACGAGCTCATCGTGTTGCATACTTTGTGTTGCGTACTTTGTCTCCATCTACTGGGAAGACGCTGCTGTTCCTTTGTTTTTAGAGTTTGCTCCAGTGTCTCTTAGTGGCAGCTATTATGTCCACAAAGGCATCAACATGTGGATATTTTTACTATAGCGAGACACCACAAATATATATATATATATATATATATATATATATATATATATATATATATATATATATATATATATATTTGTTCTTTTTAGGTTTTGCTGATAACCTTGGCAGTATTTAGGAATATTTATTGGCACATGGCAGAACAGAAAATACATTTGTACATGACTCCCACAAGGATGTAAAGTCAGAAACAGATCCTTTTTTTTTCAAACCGAATATTTCAGACACATCACATATAGATTAGTACTGGGCTTATTTTTGTGTGACATATTGCTCTGATCTATTGTACCACACACAGACGGGCAGCGATTCCCAAACACATCATCTTTCGGACGGAGTCCTGATGACAGCGGTCAAGTCTGAATTTTACACCGGAGTGCCAGGATCCAACCACCCATTAACCACCAATATATCCCTCAATATATTTAATCTGTTGGTTATGAATGATTTATCTGGCCGACAAGATGCGGCGCCAGCTCTGTGAACGCTCGGGAGTCATTATTCTCCTCAAGCTAAACGAAGATAAAGGAAAGACAAATTTACTGCTCTCGTGCACCATTGGTTCGAAAATCTACTATCTGCCACTTTCTGAGAGCGTCTGCGTCTCCGCCAGCAAGCGTTTGCTAAAATTCCACTAGATTCCAGTAAGTCGTGTCTGACAGCTTCCCTGGGTTTAACGGGAAATCTGTCTTTGGGGGTGCAAGATTATAACCTCTGCTAACCGCTGGTCAATGGAAAAGTCCTAATCCACTCACGGGGCCGACCACTCCTGGGTGTAATGTTGGCTCCGGGAGATGTGGAGGTGGCCGATTCGCGACCAAAAACAAATAAATTCTGTTGAGGGATAAAATAAATACTCGGAAGAGAGCAGCATGTGGGGGAACGGAAGAACGTTTCGCTTTCTGTTTTTGGTTACTTCTGGTTACGTTACGACTGTGTTCGAAGAAAAATGCCGCTGTGAAGATGTGTGTCCACGTCTGTTCCGCTTAAAACTGCAAATACCTGAGTACCTAAGTGTGGAAATTCGTGAACTGATTGCAATTTTCCAATGTAACCTGGGAAATCTTCCACACGAAGGTCTCTCACACGACGCGGCCATTCCTTTCTCATCAGAAGCCGATAATGACTTTGACTCTCGCACTTGGATTAATTGTCGTACGGCAGCCCGAACAAAGGAGACGTTTCTTACGAGAGCACATTGTAAAAAAAAAAGAAAAAAAAAAGTGTTGGACGCGCCGCAGCAAAATAAAACCAAACGGGAAGCCTTTCATGTGTCTGCAGCTTCAGTTTTTACAACGGGGTTTACGCTGTGACCGAGTATGTCATTGTCATGCTGGTGGCGGCTGAGGTAATGGCTCCGGCCTCAGCGCGGAGGATGGCTCCCCCCCTTCTGTGTCCGCCAGCCGTTGTTGTCATCTTCAAGCCCAAAACCCCCTGACACCAGACAAGAAGGAGGAGCTGAGGACGGCGTGAGAGGAAGACGTGCAGAGGAAGCTCGAAAAGAATGCCTCCGCGGTCCGAATCCGAGGGAACGCGAAAGCGCCCTTTGACCTCTGCGCCTGAATTATTTCTATTCGCGGGGCCCCATTTGGAGCCGAGCCTTCCCGGGAAGGGAAGCTCTGGTGTTTGGCAACGCCGGCTGTCACTCTTCTGTCTCCACGGAAATGTCTTCTTCCTCTCGCCGTCGCCGAGGGGAAGCTCGAGGGCAGACACTCAGACCGACAGACAGACAAACCGCAGGCAGCACCAGCGCTCCCGCGGTTGAAATAGCAGTCGCTTTTCACGGGAAGTCGCTCGCTCGCTGGGATGCTTCACCGCTCAGACACAACAAAGTGGGCTTTTACGGACCAAAACACACAGGAGGAAAAGTGTGGGGTTAACCGGAGGACAGGAGCCGGATTCGAGTTGAAACGGAGCGTGTGTCGACTGTACATGCAAATTGTGTGGGCTGCGTGTCCTTGAACGCAGCTTTGGAACCAGAAGAAACTGGAGGAAACAAGTCGAAAAATGACAAATAGCCTCGCCGAGTGTGCTCATCAGGAGTTCATCTCTATTTCTGAAGAATACAAAAGGTTCACACAAGCCTCCGTGGGGTCCGGTTGCTCCTTTCAACACGTGCGTTATGCAAACTGATAGCCGGTAAGCCGCCTGTGTCTTCACACCAAACGTCACCGCAGCGACGTCTCGCACGTTTATGGTTCTCGACAATTGAAAGTGATTCTGAGGTTTTGTCTCTCCTCTGGCTGCCTCCTCATCCACTTGCAAGGCCTCTACCCACGACAAGAACCTCCCTTGACCCAATTTAGATGTCAGATTACTGTTGTGGAGTCAAACAGGCCAACAAGCAGTGTGTGTGGCTGTGTAACGGATCCATCCAAACATTCCTTTGTGTACGGGAGGCCCCTGCAAGGTTCAGTGTGTGGCTCACACAACAAAGGGAACCTGTGTTTGTCAAGCAGCCCGGAGCCGGGCACCGACCCAGGGCTCGCCGGAGAAGCCCGGGACACTCTGAACCCACCTGAGTCTGGACGCCCAGCTCAGGGGACACGATGCGTGGACTTCATACAGACGACGTGTGTGCATGTTCAGGAGCGATCGCCGCCATTCGTTTGCTATTAAATGTGGATATTTTGACATGTTTGGAGTTGTCTGTGTTGTGTCGCTCTCACTCAGTTGAGATAAAGATATGAATGTGCACAGAGACTTATTTTTCAAACAAAGACAAGTCATGTTTGTGAGATATCTCAAGTGAAACAAAACTGCATTTAGGATGAAAAAATATGAGGATTAAGCGACTCATATGTCCTGTATAATTTATCTAGAAAGGTTTAATCTGTATGTGCCCAGTTGACTACTTTACCACTGAATTATGAAGTAGTCTGAGAAACAGTGAACATGAGCTGCTTTGTTTTCTATTCATATTTTAACCTGCAGACCCCACATTATTTAGTTCATTTATATAATAACAGAAGAAGACTGAGATGAGGGAAAACCTACATGGCTTATATATCTTTTTTTCTTCTGCTCCTGAAATCATGAATATTAAGACGCCACGTTGTCTGAAATGAAAACATAAAATAGAATTTCATATTTGATGAGCGAGACTGTTTATTCGAGGTTTCGCTCAAGCTTCACTCGCTGCTACCTTCAATAACCTGCAGACAGTAACACCAAATCAACCTTATCTATGGCACAACGCGTAGTATTCCAGAGCTTTTGAGCGCATCTCATGGTCTTCCTCAGTGGATGGATAGTCGTCCACATGACTTCAGAGGTTATCACTCTCACACATCAGCTTTGAATCATAGTTTTATGATCGCGTGCCTTGGTGAGGAGACTGTGAGGTGTATTTGAAAGCTCTGGAAAAAAAAGCTAAATGGACATTGAGTCAAATTTCAGGATTTCTTGTCACCCGTAATTTATGTTTGTCTTTTGGTTTTGTTGCGTGACCGGACAATGGCTTAACTGCTGCAATGAAATACAATGTAAAGAAAAGGAGCTCTGTTGTGCAATTGGTAAAAGTTACATCGAAAAAACACCAGGGGCGTAAAGTGTAGCCTAAAAGTGGGGAGTCAAAGCCTTTTCCTTACTTCTTACAACCCATTTCTCACCCTTCTTTTCCATCCCAACTACAAACCTGTAAAGTTTTGCGATTGCGACACGAGCACGTCGACAAAAACAAACCAACACGCCTGGCAAAGCGCTCCAAACTGCTTCTGTGGTAGAGTTCAGTAGTGCAGTAGGTGTCTCGAGGGCCACATTTTGCCATGATGACACACACACACACACACACACACACACACGGACACACGGACACATAAGGTGAAAACAAGACCAACCACACTCTGTCGCGGCTTCTAAGAATGCAGCAGATATTTCTTGGTCTTTAAGGGGGAAATGTAACCGTTGCGTAAAACACAACCTTGGCGCGCGCCTCGATGCGATTTGAAGGATGATTGGTCGAGCTTATTGCTCCCTTGTATCAACAGCAAATCTAGCTTGAATATCATTTCACATCAGCCCTCCTGAAAAAAAAAAATGAAAAAAAGAAAGAGGCAGCACTGTAAGGAAACATTTTTGTGCCATTTCTCTCAACCGCGGTCTATCAGGCCGGTGTTATTAGGCCTCACGATCCAGCTGCCAAGCCATCAGTGAGCAGGAGCGAACGCCGCAGATGGCCTTTACATATTACATACGCAGCGTTTGATGTCAGGATGGTATATGAAAAGACACAGTGACAGTGCCAAAACAGGGAAAACCGCGTTCTCATATCCAAACATATCAGGCCATTGGTATAGAAAGCTGAACGTGCCAAACGCAATGCTGAAGATAAACAGCATGGATGGATTGAAGGGAATGGCATACGCAGAGACGCAGACCATCCAGAATAGCCCAACACTTCAAAAAAAAATGTAAAAACGGTTTTGGACATTGAGCCGATGCACTCAAGCAGAATGATTTATGTTGGAATAATGACATTCTGAGAAAATTAAAAGCAACAGTAGAGCCTTTTACAATTTGATGACTTTGTAATGTCCTGCGTAAAAGACATTGATGTGATTTACAGTGACACAGTTCAAAAAATATATTGCTCTTTCAAAAATGTCTTTGGTTCATTTTGTGAAGACATTGTTTGTCAAACATTCTTTATTAACCTCTCTACTTTATAATAAATCACCATCAATAACGATGGCAGCGCTCACTGTAAATACTTCTAACTCACTGTGGACACTTTGTACTGTCCCTACTTGCATTTCCTTAATTTCATTTTCTTAAATTAATATGTTCTGCTCTGCTATTTTATTGTATTGCAAATATTGAGTATTTCCCGTACTTAATATTTTCATGTTTACTATGTAACTTACTGCTGCCACAAACAAATCACCCCTGGGGATGAATAAAGTATATATTTATTCAGATATGAATAATCTATCTATCTATCTATCTATCTATCTATCTATCTATCTATCTATCTATCTATCTATCTACCTACCTACCGACCTACCTACCTACCTACCTATCTATCTATCTATCTATCTATCTATCTATCTATCTATCTATCTATCTATCTACCGACCTACCGACCGACCTACCTACCTATCTATCTATCTATCTACCTATCTATCTATCTATCTATCTATCTATCTATCTATCTATCTATCTATCTATCTATCTATCTATCTATCTACCGACCTATCTATCTATCTATCTATCTATCTATCTATCTATCTATCTATCTATCTATCTATCTATCTATCTATCTACCGACCTACCGACCGACCTACCTACCTACCTACCTACCTACCTACCTACCTACCTATCTATCTATCTATCTATCTATCTATCTATCTATCTATCTATCTATCTACCTACCTACCTATCTATCTATCTATCTATCTATCTATCTATCTATCTATCTATCTATCTATCTATCTATCTATCTATCTATCTATCTATCTATCTATCTATCTACCTATCTATCTATCTATCTATCTATCTATCTATCTATCTATCTATCTATCTATCTACCGACCTACCGACCGACCTACCTACCTACCTACCTACCTACCTACCTACCTACCTATCTATCTATCTATCTATCTATCTATCTATCTATCTATCTATCTATCTACCTACCTACCTATCTATCTATCTATCTATCTATCTATCTATCTATCTATCTATCTATCTATCTATCTATCTATCTATCTACCTATCTATCTATCTCTCTATCTATCTATCCAGTGAAAGCCATTGGTTCTCGTGAACTTGGTGTGCCAGCTTCACCCCGACAGCAGGTTTGTCTCCGTGACTGCCATTGTTAAGGAAATGAAATAGTGCACGACTAATATCTCTGTGACCCTGGCAGGAATGCCAAAACACTATCAATTGCCCGGAGGAGAAAAAAAACAACACACGGGGCGAAAAAAACAACAACAACCTATCAGGTGCATTTCTGAGATTCTGGGTGATTTCTCAATGAACTTGGCCCGTGTTGTTTTCCGAGCGCGACCTTTCGGCCGAGCCCTCACAAAAGCCGGCCTCAGAGTGTGCTCGAATGGCGAGGGGACGGAAACGAGCGCTGTTTGAGCTAGGTGCAGCGCAAACACAGACAGTGCACGGGTCATTGTGTGAGGCCGCGAGGAGAGCGCACTGCAAACACTCCCAGCTGTTCAGAATGAGGCTTTGCGCGTGTGTGTGTGTGTGTGTGTGTGTGTGTGTGTGTCCGTGTGCGTGCACGTGTCCATGCACTTGTGCCCGTTCATAGCTGCGGTCAGATACAAATATGGAGCCACGCCTTATGTCAATGCGCTCTGTTTAACTTGCACAGGTATGTAAACTCCAACGGCGAAGCATGCATTTGATGTATCCGCAAAGTTTACCCGAAAGGGGAGGAAAGTTAATACCTAATTCAGGTTTTGCAACGTTATCTCAGCCATATTCCTGCCCATTGAGGAAAAACATGCCCAGGACGTTCACTATTAGCGCTCGATCATTGAGACCAATGTGCCCTGGAGTCAATGATGCACGATGGTTGTTTAAGGAACCATATGGCCGTGTTGGAGTGCTAAAAGCCTTTCTAAAGGCCATAAAGCGAACCTCAAACTTACTGTTTTATGTCATTTATGCTTTATTAATGTCTTTTTTCATCGTCGAGCTGCCCTTTTTGAAAACAAAACAGCAATTATCCAGTTGAACTGTTGCTTCTGGAAACGGGGAGCGTGTCACGGTATCAATATTTCAGACGAAGTCCCGTCCAAAGTGCCAAACTGACGAGGACCCTGTGTGTTCTCAGAGCCTTTCTCATATCCTCGGGCTTATTAGAGGCCAACAGAGAGTATCGCTCGTGCGCGCTCCACTGCACACACACGGTCTGGGGCCTTTTGCTGCAGACACACACCAGCCATATGTCTGTCAGGTTTTATTGTGAATGTAAACGCCAGAGTCCTATTCTCTGACCGAGGAGACTGAATGTGGTCCATGCAGTTTTTTTTTTATTGTAACGCCAGTCCTTTTGTTGTTTTTTTTGGGTGTTTTTTCTGCGTGACGACATTCATTGTTTTTAGTGATCCCTATCCTCGGCCCAGCGTTCTCATTTTCTATTAAGTCAAAGTGGGCGGCATCCATAAGAATTTAAAACCAGCAGTGACGTACCTTTAATGACACTAAAACACAAGGCTAATGTCTTTGCGGGCGTCCCGTTCTCATTCCAACGGACCAAAGCTGTCGGCCAACTGAGGCGCGATGGCCTCCGATACCTTTTGATACCCTTCTCCGAGCACCTGCTGTATCCACTGTGCGTTATGCATATCTCAGCCTTAGTCTGGATGTGCGGACAGCCACTCTGGAAATAATATAACTTCAGTTCAACCCCCCACACACAGCGCCGTCGCGTCGTCCTGGTGTTCCAGCCGATCGTTTCTGACATTTTGGGAAGGGAACGCAAAAAAAAGATTAATCGAAACATACTTTTGGGAAATCCCAAATGCAACAATGGATTACATATAATTGAGGAATTGGCATGAATTGAAGTGTACAGACATATTTTTCTCTGAACCGATTATACTTTATCGAGCTTCCAGCTCATAAGCAAATATTAGCCTGTAAATCCAACGTGTTTTAGTGGAAGACTCAGACCATCAGTCACGTCGTGTGGCGAATATCGCTGATCGTGTCTGTTCGAGCGTAATTTATTCCTGTTGGACTCTCACACGCAGTAATTATTAGGTGTATATTATATTACTTCTGTGAAACATGCATACCTAACTACAGTCACATACTCAGGAGCCAGGTCTGGAGACATGGCACAGTAGCAACACAAATCCTAATCTTCGCCATTCTCAGGCCTCCAACTTGAAACTGGACTCTTTTCTTTCCTCTCAGACGTTGCATTCATTTTACTGAGTGTGCTCTTGAATAGGGGTTGCAGCTTTGGCGTGCTGTTCCGGACTGTCAGATTTGGGTAAATTGATCCTGCCTCCCTGCTCACTGTCTCGGAGCCCTGGGCCCGATCAGGAAAATACCCATGACAGTTTGGCTAGCGGCCTCGCTAAGAAGTGAGTCCTATTTAAAATAGCGACATTGCAAATTAGCGTTCGAAGGTTTTAAAATGAGAAGAAGAAGAAGAAGAAGAAGAAGAAGAAGAAGAAGAAGAAGAAGAAGAAGAAGAAGAAGAAGAAGAAGAAGAAGAAGAAGAAGAAGAAGGAAAAAGCACCGCTCTTGCTCTCCCCTTTGAGTTTCTGTTCAAACTTCACACAAGCTTCCTCAAGCGGTATCATACGCTTGTGAGGCCGAACCCTCAAAAAACCTGCTTTCCACTCGAGAGGGCAATGGCGCGGCCCAATGAGCCGGCGAGAAGCGGACACACGCGGACCCGTCCCGGCAGATCGACATGCAAGGTGAGGAACTATCAGATCCACCTCCTGCTTCCCCAACCCACAGCTGTGACCACGAGAGGGGAAAAGGTCAAACCCATCGGTCGGGATGGGAGGACTGGTAGAGTTGGTTTAACCTCCGACCTCGCACTCAGATGTACGAGGAGACGTCTGACATCCCCGGGGGGGTCGAGGAGGTCACTTTCTCTCAGCGTTAAACCCTCCCGTGACTCGTCTTCGGCTGTGGCTGCTTCCTCCCCCCCCCCCCCCCCCCCCACACACACCACCGTGTCGTGTTCTCCGGCCCAATCCGAGCTAATTGACGGAAGTGTTAAGCTCCAGACGAACAGGGAGATGGGAGATGGGAGAGGGGGACTTTGCGAGTGCATAATAGCCGTTTCCCCCCTTCTTGCCTGGGGCCCAGTGTACATGTGGTGGACCCAGCCCCAGACGCCACTCCATGGTTTGGCACGCTCCGCACTGCAGCCCTCTCACTGTTTCCAGCTGAACCGGCTCCCATGCAAACACACGGGCAACCGGTGGGTTTTTCTTATTTAGTCGTCGGTCAGGAGTACTTAATAATATTCAAAAAGACAGTGCGACATGTCACCCCCATGCGTGCCAACCTAGGATCAACCTCCTTTCGTTCCAAGATGCCCCCTCCCTCCCCCGAGCAGATACGCAATGGGCTAATCCTGAAAAGGTTCGGCTGACGGTTATTAAAGTAATAGAGCGCAATGAGGAGAGGGCAAGTCTGGAGCGAGGAGGACGTATAGCGACCGCCTTTCGGGAGACTGCACGAAGACATAATTCAAATACAATGGCCCGTAATGCGGCGTAAAGCACAGGCAGTGATGTGGCGTATGACTTACCCAGATTGATATGTCCTCGCTGACCCAAATGCTCTCATCCCTGCCTCTGCTTTTTGAAGTTAAATAAACAGTGTGTCACAAGATCTTCCATACCACCCAAGTGCTACAGTGTGTGTGTGTGTCTGTGTGTGTGTGAGAGTCTCCCTGTGTGTCCGCAGCACTCGTGTCTGCCGTGTGATTTGTGTGCGTCCTTACATGTATGCGCGGGCGCACACGGAGAGACAGATCATGTGTGTTCGCGTGCGCAGGAATGCGCGCGCCAACCAACGAGTGTGACATGTCTGCAACGACAATGGCGGGTGACAAATAACGCTGACGCACACTGCCCCCGGTCTCGATCCCGCTTTCATAAAAAAAAGTGTTGGCTCTTTGAACATTTTAATTAAACCAAAGGACCATCCCCACCCAGGCCTCGGCGATGAGCTATGGAGCTACATTTGAAGACAAACCAGACCATCTGTTACGGGGTAGACATCAAAAACTTGTCTTTTTTTTTTTATTTTTTATGCCACTCCGGGCCCGCATGTTGACTTTCATTATTTCTAAAAATCCATCTGGGATTTTGATGGGCATGTTTTTGAAGGAAAAAGGCCTCGGAACCACAATGCAGAGATGTCTTGAAACAAAGGTCTCTGCGGTCGTGTCTGTTCCTCGTGGTCAACAGCAGCCCGGCAGTCTCTGCGCTCGGAGAGCTCATGTCTGTAATTTTAGTTTATGCCATCATTATTACAACACGTTAGACATTTTCGCGTAATTTCTTGGAAATAAACTGAATCTGGGGTTTATGTGTTCTTTCAAGAAATTGAAGACAGTCAAATATGCGGTAACGGAGATCAGAGGGAGGAGGTGTGTGTGTGTGTGTGTGGGGGGGGGGGGGGGGTAGATTTTTAATTTACTAGCCAGGAAGATAAGAAAAGTATCCGGATGAGTGTTGTTGCCTTTTTAGATTGAAGTTGTGTCAATAAGAAAAGGGGTGAGGGGGAAATACCAGACTGGCTATGTCAAAATAACATAAGTATATGCTTTATGTATCTGCATCTTATAGATTCACTCCTCACTAACTACAACTGCGGTGGGATTTTAATATAAAAAGTGTAATATGTTGATTGTATTTAGTAAAAACGGCACTTATAGTGAACTTTCTGCAGAAGCCCTACACCTAAACCTAAATGTGAGGCCCTCGCGATCCCTTAAATCCATTTTTCCGCCTTATCTGGTTCTGAAGCTCCCTTTCAGTTATTTTTTCCCCACAGACATTAATGCATTTTCAGATGAAACCTTCAAACCGCTCTGCCGAGCGTCCTCCTCATTTCATGCACGTTGAACCACATCACCACAGCGGTGTCTTGTTGCCACCAGAGGGAGTCTTCTTAGTCACATCACAGCTCCCAGAGGAGTAAACTCTGCTTTCTGAACATCTGCTCAAACTCCACATCATCTTGAATCAAGCCCACAGACATATTGATGTTCTGTTTGTGTACTTTTGTCCAGGCGTTGTTCATCAAAGTGACAAAAACTCACTCACACCTATTTCTCATGACGCCACTTCATTATTATTAGTCATCATTAGTCATGCTATTGTCATTTGGATTCATGCAGCTGGAAAGCCATCCCTCGTCTGTGTGTCTTTATGGGGCTTACTGTTGTGGTGGAGCCCACACTGGAGAGGGGCAATGCGACAAAGCACCAGCCTGTAGCCCGGGCCACAGGCCTATAAAAAGGCCGTTTCACTTCGTCCCTTTTTTAGTTTTCTGTACAACAACTACACGTGTTGAGCTCAGACTGGAAGCCCGTCCCATTCCCTGCATATCCACGCTGGAGGAGGAGGAGGAGGAGGAGGAGGAGGAGGAGAAGTAGGAGGAGGAGGCGTGCAGCCCCTTTTGTTACCTGTCTTACCTGGCTGTTGCAAGTTAGTAACATGGACTAAGATGTCTTCAGCCGAGCGATGCACTGAAGCTTTAAACTAAACGAAACCCACTTCAGGGCTGGCAGGGCACGACTCGCTTTTTTTGTTGTTGTTCTACCTGCGTGACGCAGCAAATGGGAATGGTTAATTAGGCTCTAGCGTGAAAGTGAGGCACTTCCTCCAAGAACTCATTCACCTCTCAAGTCCGACTCTCTCTCTCTCTCTCTTTCTCTCCCTCTCCCTCTCTCTCTCTCTCTGTCCAGTTTCATTTCGGAGTTCTTCCATCCACCTTTCCCAGGTCGCCATCAGCATCTCACCTGTGCTTTTTTTTTTGCCGCACCATGGATTTGACACGGTCGAAGATTTCCAAGGCGCCCCGGCTCCACGTCGCGGAAAACAGGCGGTGTCCGCGCATCTGGAAGGGTTAAAAGCATAACCCGACAGCTCGAGCACTCTCTATGTTACAGCGCATGGCCTCCGGACAAAGTGGGAACGATCATGCACAAACCCCCCCGAAAGCGGAGTCTGTACCTGTTCCTGTGTTTTGGCATCATCTACCTCAGACTCGGGTGAGTTTTTTCTTTTTTTTCTTCCCCGCAGCCTGTGATTACATTGCACATGCCTGTTTCCTTCACCTGCGCAAAAGTGGCGCTCAAAGTTACGCAACACTCTCTGATTCTTCGCGTCTTTACCGGAACGCGTCTGCTGCCCTCTGACCTCAGACTTTAGCCTGACGTGAGAAATCGGTTTCCAGCAGGTGGATTTAAAAACAACGTATTCAAATTACAATCAAACGCAATCATTCTACCTGCAACGGCTGCACGCGGCGAATGTGTCGTGCGTAAAAGTGTCAGATAAGGTGACAAAGCGATCGTATTCGCTTTTCAAGGAGCTGGAGTTCACCTCATGAGACTCCTGCTCCTTTGTCGCACACGATCATTTGAGCCGCTGTCATTGCGGCAGATCCAGCTCCCCTTGCATACCTTCACTAATAGCGGCAGACTGAGTTGTATTTCCACATTCCATCGGCCAGACGGAGTTTTTACCTGTTTTGCAATAGCTCACCTTGATGCATCAACACAGAGGGACTTCTATTCTCTGCACTCCTGTGGGTATACTGTAGTGCCTCTCAAATATGTTTATACTATGTTAGGACCCTCAAGTGTAGTACACAATAGTATGAACATCTCTGTTGGATTTTTTGTTGTTGTTGTGCACGAATGGGACGGTCAATGTTTTACTCTCAGAAGTAGTGAAATAGTGAAATTAAATTACTTCTTAGTTTCCTTGCAACTTAAACTATATTGCATAAGTTAACTTATACTAAGTTAGGGCCTAAAGGCAAACATGTAAGTGTGCAACTCGATGATGCAGTGGACTGTAAACCGAACCAACGCATGCTCTTTTTTTTTTTCTCGAACGCTATTGCAGATTATTCATCAATATCACATACACACTACATGCTTTCTTTGAATACCTGCAACCAGTTGCGCATAACGTACTCAGGAGAGGTCCAGACAACTTCAAGACTTGCACGCTGATCTCGCCGAGTGCGTGGAGATCCCTGCAGCCTCAGAGAACCCAAACAAAACAAGTGTCAGCCCCGCCTGTGAGAAGCTCGCGTGCACTGAAGCGTGTAAATGACTTGAAGTTCCACAGACGCTCATATCACATGACGGCGGCTCCGCTGTGTGTGTGCTTGTGTGTGTGTGTGTGTGTGTGTGTGTGTGTGTGTGTGTGTGTGAGGAGGGGGAATCACCCATCTCCGTGTTCACTGAGAGCAGCTCGCTCATTCCTTCCATCCTTTCACTCTGCGTGGCTCTACTTCTCTCCTGGTACCCTCTTCGTTTATAATGGCTCGAGCCTGCAGGTGTTGAGTGAGAGTGCCGATGCTGAGGCGATAAAAGCCTCCACTCACTAAGCTCTGCGACTAAATCTCCCCAAGTATTTTTATTTCTCTGCTCAGATCCAATCTGAGGCTGCTGGTTTTATGCCTTTACCACCTTCAGCAATGCTGAAATTGGAATGGAATAGTGTATAAAATCACAGCAGGGGCACTAAATGAATATTTGAATATTATAGGGTGAAGGCCGTCAAATGTCATCAGAGCGCAGCAGACAGGCCGACATATTATAAATATATTGCATATTATATATAGACGCCTATATAGTTCACCACAGGAAATAATAAGGTCCCCGAAACTCACATTTAGTACCGCAAAAATGCTTTATTTTATGTTTCTCATGAAATGTTATAGGAAAGCATGTTGCAAGAGGACGTAATGCTGCACAGGCCCCAATATTATAATAACAATATTATAGGATTAACTAAGGTAAGAACATTTCATTTTCAGCAGGATAATGACGCCGTGTGCTGGAGACACACATGCAGACCGATTATACGAGTTATGTCTGTCAAATTATATGGACTTTATTGCGTTATTGGGACATCAACTTGTTGATTCAGAGCGACACATCCTGCCAGAGAAATGTGCTGAATTTATTAAAAAATATATATATATATATATTTTTTTGCACGCGGAGCTGTGATGATGGTGTTACAGGCGCGAGCAGCCAGCGTCTCTGTTTGTTTATTTTTGGCTGGATAGGGTGGGGGGCGTGGAGGGGAGGGGGAGGGGGGATATGATGAATGAAAGTTCCCGTGGGGGGGGGGGGGGATCGGATCAGTGTCACCCTATTGTCCCGCTGTGGCAAAGTGGGCGGATAGCAGTGTCTCTCTCTGCCCAATGGCAGGCGCGACTCTCATGAGAGTGGAGAGAGGCACTCTTTTTTTTTTTTTTCTTCTGCCATGCAAAAAAATCCCTTAAAAAAAAAACCCCATCATCATTCCGGATCGGGAACCCACAGTATACTGTGTAACAGCCTCCGCCGCTGAGAGATGACAGAGCCAATCTCAGCGCACACACGGCCCTGGGAGCTCGGAGCTGCGTAGAGCCAAAAAGACGAGGAGACGCTCAGCACCTCTCTCTCTTTTTTTTTTTTTTTTTTTTTTTTTTTTTTTTTTTTCCTTCATTCTGTGCGAAGGGGACTTAAAACCGGGAATTAAAGGAGTCTTTTTTCCATCCTGTCCGCGTCGTCTTGCCTCTATCCGATCGTGGCCATTTGCTCAATGTCATCATGATCATCTTCTCGTCGCGCAGTGTACTGCTGTCTGTCTATTATCCGCAGATCTTCCTGATCCTGACGAGCGGCAGCTACCTGTAAGTTTGAGCCAATTAACTCGGGGGGGATCCTTAATTAACTTCAGGGAGTGCGCGCGCTCATCTTCAGCCATACAAAGACGCACGAGTTCGGGGGGTTTCACTCCCGTGCTGTTTTTACCGGACAACGAGCTCTATATTCTTCTTCTTCTTCTTCTTCTTCTTCTTCTTCTTCTTCTTCTTCTTCTTCTTCTTCTTCTACAAATCAGTGCAAACGCCGGTTGTGAGATGAGTATCTTTCCTTCTTCGCATCCACGGATTGAAGTTGTTTATGCTGTGCCATCGGGCTGTCCGGCAGGCGTATAGCGAAAGTGCAACTTACCAGCAAATGTGATTTAATTCTCGCATATTTCTCACACACTTCCTAATGTTATGCAAGCGCAAAGTCAGTAGAGAATAGCCATCAGTGGAAACATCGCCGGGGGAAACGACCCGCGTGGGAATAAACTAATTAGGTGAAAACCTGAACGCGCTAATGTGCCGTCCGTGCAGGCGGAAGAGCGCGCCTCGCGAGGAGGCAGCGGTGTAAATATTGTACATATTTCACATGATCAGAAAACATTTGGGTGCCTACACGGATTCGTTTTGGCCACAGAGTGGCAGAGATGTTCAAGACAATTGGATGCTGACAGTCTTTTTCTTTCCTCAACCCAACATGGGCACTTTGTTTTTTTTTTTTGTTTTACGCGCGATGCGAGCACCGTCAACCTGCCTGAGCGTGTGAAATGTTATCTCTGTGCATGACCTCACCCCGGGTTAATTCTCAGCATTTCGATGATATCGTTTGCGCCTACATCTGTAGAATATCTGCCTGCAACATGCACTTGATTGGCACCGTAATGCGCCTCGGCTTCTGAATTAAAACGCAGATTAGCCTTGCAGGAGAACGCTGGCTTTTCTTAAAGCGTCCAGAATAATTACTCTCCCGTGCTCCCTCGCTCCTTCCTCTGCTGCCCGGAGACCCCAAACCTGATGCTGAAATAGATGTGGTTTTATGGGTTTTCTGTTCAAAGTGGGGCTACACTTCTAAGTATAGCAATGGCATTACAACTACATACCGTTGTTTGTTTGGATTATTAAAGTGTGTTTTCAGATGAGCATTATAGCCACAAAATACATGTTTTGAGGAGAACATTTCCATTTCTAAGGGGGTTCAAAAATAATGCAATGCCCCTTCCTCAAAGCTTGTGTTTTGGCTGCACAATTTGTGACAAATGAGCCGTCAGCTTTAGGATCTGACCATGTGGAGCGTTTGGGTTTTTTTTGTTGTTTTTTTTTGCACACCTCACGCTCCAATATCCTGGAATTTTACACTTAATGTTCCAATGGCAATAATCGGACCGTTTTCCTAATATTCTGCTGGCCCAGCACAGACGCAAGTGAGATTAAACGCCTTCAGTGCACTGAGCATCTTATTTGTTAAATGAGCAGCAAAAGAGGAAAATCATATTCAGCACGAACATAACAGTTCATTTTCTGCTCTTGGAAAGAAAAAAAAAAGAAAGAAAAGAAGAGCATTTATTCACTTGGTTTAGTTAAGTTGTGTCAGTTTTGAGAGTGCATTCCTCGGTGGAAGATGCATGCCCGGGAGCTTAATAGTGTGTCAGTTGTGTTCAAAGTGCTCCATGTGATGGAGTAGGTGGCTGTGAGCACGCTGTATGCCATGACGTAGACTACAGTTGCTCTTAAAGCCAAACTACCCTGTGATGGGATCCGTAAGCTCCTCACCGCTCGCTCCGAGGACTATTTTGAGATGGATTTGGTTTTTTTTTTTTTTGGAAAACACGTTTTTTTTTTTTTTTTTCTTCTCCGAAAGAAATGAAATTTATTGCGAGGTCAACCTGGCGGAGGCCTCTGTTCACCGTGACGTGGAATGTTGGATGTTTCGTGTGATGTGTTTTGTGTCACGTCACAGCTTTTGCTATTAATATAACGGAGAGTGACGTGGGCTTTGTCAAAAAATAAAGATCCATAGAATTAAGGGGGAAAAGATTTGCCCTTTTGCACGACCAGTGTGTTGATCCAACGACATCATATTTCATGTATTGGCAAAAAAAAATAAAAACTCTGCCACCTGTTGCTATGTAATTAACACAAAAAAACCCGACTTCATCTGTCCCTCACAGCTGCGTTAAAGCCGCCAGCGATGACTTAAACTCTGCCGATTGCATGGATCCATATATCCAATCGATGCATTCGACCCGATTCGTGAAATCCGACCTCAGAGTTGCTGCCGGCGGTCTATCTGATGGCAGATCTGTGACCGCGGGCGAGCATGTCCCCGGGCCGCCGGCGTCCACACAGTGCGTAGCGCTAAGCAAACAGAATCGCATCTGTGCACTTTGATGATTTCAAGGATTTAAAAGCTTAGCTGTGGAATTCTCTGTCTGGTGCTGTCTGACGGTTGCCCCCGCGGTGCAGAGCCGCCGCTCTGCGTACCATGGCAGGTGAATGACGTGAGAAAAAGCCGAGAGGAAGGGGCTCGCTGCGACCCAGTGCAGTCGCAATGAGCTTTTAAAGTGCTGCGCTGGAACAGCAGAGGTATAAAAGACTCAAATGTATTTTATTGCCTTCGGATTTACATAAACAAACCAGTTCCATTCACCCGGAGCCTTCAATATGCGAGACGGCGGATTTTTCTCCAGTTGCACGTTACTTGTCTTAATGAGCGTGACCTTTTTTTCGGGGGGGGTTTGCACAGAGTTCGTGCCATTGTTGCCCTGAACAACCACATATACCGCGCGGGGTCACCAAAGGTCAGAGGGGTTGAAGCGTGTTCAGCAGCAGCAGCAGCAGCAGCAGCAGCAGCAGCAGCAGCAGCAGCAGCAGCAGCAGCAGCAGCAGCAGCAGGCCTGGGCGTTCACTGCAGACGCTGATGCATTTTTGGGGGATGCGTTGTTTTGCATTTTTTGAAGCGTACATCTTGGTTGACTTTCATTGAAGGAATCTCGGTTCAGTTCGGCTTCTGTGGTGACGTTGTTTTCGAGCAGGGTTTGTGGTGCTTTCCCCTTCACGTACTGCTGTGCGTTCCCCCGACTGCCCCGAGAAGACAGAAGGGAATGTGTGCAGTCCTCGGCCTGGTAACAGATACTCGCCTCGCTGCAGTCGGGGGTTTATTTCGACGGCATGTGTTTGAAATGGAGATGGATGTTGTTCTGTCTGGGCCGAAGAAGCTCGAGCAACCAGTGGGAGCAAAAAAAAAATGGAGCACAAACTATCCAATCAATGATCGCGTCTTTGCCGTGAGTCAGGGGGAGCTACCATCCGCAGGATCCGCTGTGTCTGTTTCTCAGCGTCTCCCCCCCTCCCCCGTCTCCTACACACCGTTCTCACCGCTCTTACGCTGACGTCGCCTTTTTTCGCTGACACACTCCGTGCCCGCGTTTGTTTTTCTGCCCCGTTTTGTGGCGGTGGAGCCTCTTGGCGGCCGACGTCATACTTCAAAGGTCCCTGACATGTTTGAAAAGTATGTATCTACATGGTTTCGCGGGCTATAAACACGAGTCGCGGGGATAGTCAGAGCTGTAATCTGTTTGGGCTGTCTCCGTGGTTCGCGAGGCCATCTTTAACACATGTTTTGGTATCATCAACAGAGCGTGAGCGGATATGTAATGACGTCTCCCTGAGGAGAAATGAGGTGGACGGGTGTCATTTACCACCCGGCGCATTAATACCCGGCACATTAGGCCGACTGGTGTTTTAAACGCTGACATATTTTTCCATGCAGACCAATCTTAAGGATGTGGCTAAAGTGAACGCGCTCTCTCGTGAAATTTATAGGCGGCACTTTACACCCTGAATAACTTTCACCCACGTGATCACACAAATCATGAAGACTAATAATCTGCGTGACATTTAGTGAACATTTGAAACCGGCATCTCCGTAACGAGACCCCGAGCAAGTGTGCTTGCTGTGTGTGCGTACGGCCAGCAACCGCTTACGGCAATAAGTCACCTGACAATTATCAGAAAACTCCTAATTTATTGCTCAAACTTCCTCCATCCAAACCAATGTGGAGTGGCGTTGCCAGTTAGTCAAGTAAGCATCTTTCTTCCGTCCTCTCTCTGGGCTGCTGTAGCGAGGTTCCCCTTGTTTTATGCCGGATTACAGGTTTTTGATTGACCTCTAATCCACTAAATGGTCGTACATTCACGTGGTGCAGCTTTCACTGCACCACGAAACGTGCATCAATCACCACACACACACACACACACACACACACACACACACACACACACCCCGACCCTTCCTCTGGAAGTCCTAACTGAGTCTGCATTTGTGTGTGTGTGTGTGTGTGTCCGCGGGTGTCTGTGTCTCTCTCACTCCGGCAGGGCCCTGTCCTCGGTGGTGGCTCTGGGCGCCAACATCATCTGCAACAAGATTCCCGGGCTGGCACCTCGCCAGCGGGCCATCTGCCAGAGCCGCCCGGACGCCATCATCGTCGTGGGCGAAGGCGCCCAGATGGGCATCAATGAGTGCCAGTACCAGTTCCGGTACGGACGCTGGAACTGCTCGGCGCTGGGAGAGAGGACGGTCTTCGGTCAGGAGCTGCGAGTAGGTCAGTCTGGGTTCTGTCACAGAGGGGGAAAAAGGCTCGGTGCACGCTCGTGTTTGCATTTGTGTGTGTGTGTGTGTGTGTGTGTGTGTGTGTGCTTCTGCATGGCGGTCTTTGTGAGAACCTGTGGACGTTTTAGCTGTCAGAGTGAGGATACTGAGTTAGCCGTTAGAGCTGGAATTTAATTTTGGCTCATGTGCATTCAAAGGTTAGTTTTGAATTAGAGAGGAATAGCCCAAAATATGTGAAATAGTTCATGATAATACCCTATTTTGACGCAATGAAGGGCCACGAAAATAGATCTGTCTCTACTCTAGTGTTGCACATTTTCAGCTATTTTCAGAATCAACCAAAACACCCGAAAAGAACTTGCAACATGCAACAAACTCAGAGTCAATGCATCTGAAATAGTCCTGGAAACTGCCATTGTGAGATGACGGTACATGCATGTAAAGCGTTACATTCCAACACATTTAGATATTTGGTGTTGCACGACTTGGATTTAAAATGCGCCTTCAGTCGCTAGCGACTCGGGCTCCAGCACCAAGGACACGCTGGAACAAACTGACACCAGCATATAAAGACTTTATGAGGGATTGTTGACGGGAATCACGCTGTTTTGCAACTTTGAAGCTGCATAAGTGGTCATTTTAGGGGGAATATCAAGGTTCATGCGGGTTGACGCTTGGAATGTTGTGGAAGGGATAAGATCACTGCATGAGAATAAGGGATATTATTACTGACAGATATTCTCAAGTGGGCCTTGTTCAACAGCCGATCATTACGCGAGTCCACTGGAAACACATGACAGACGTGGATTACCACTTGGATGTTGTGTGCGTGAGGAACTCAAAGCGTATCCGGGTAGATCCGAGGGCGTCTTGGAGCTGCATGTGGTCGCCGAGCGGCAATATCGCCGGACAATGATAACAACGGTGACCTTTCCTCCCCGACGAGGGAACAGAAATGTCGCTATGCGCAGTTTCAAGCCATCCGACTCTCTCAGTTTTATGAAACAGCACAAGAGGAGTATCACAAACGCGATGCCAGCCCCCCCCCCCCGACCCTCTGAGCCCCATGAAATATGGCTCCTCGAGAGCCAAAACCGAGCTGCACACATCACACAGTCAAAACTCAAACCAGTAACGCACGGCCTCTCTGACTCTATTGTATAACCGTTGGTGTTGGCATCGCTTCGAGTCGAACTTCATATATTCCAGCCCGTCTGTAGTTGTCCTCCTCGACGTCGTATTCCTCCGGTTTTCCGTTGATGGAGGTTCCTGCAACGAGGCCGTTGGTTAAGCGGCAAGCCGACAGACCGACCGACCGTCGACCGGCCGATTGCCAAAGTTATGGAGAAGCTACCGACAGCCACTGGAGGCCTAATGGGAGGGGAGGGGGGGGGGGCAACGTACGGCTGAAAAAAACGATATCGCAAATAAGGAGACAACTAATGGTGTTATTGCAGCGAGCGCTTGTCGGACACAAAATAGATGGACACACGTGTTGTTAACTGGGCTGAATCGGTTGTGTCCGTGCCCGGCTGCGCACGCACTGTGCACGCAGACCAGCGTTCACATTTACGACGCTTTTTTTTTTTTTTTTTTGCTTTTCGAGAGACTCGGCTCTCCGCGGAAACCCTCTTCTGCGTCGCTTTTTTTTGCTTTTACGCGGACTTTTATATATTTCCCCTCATTCAGGAGATGCTTTGTTGCCATTACGTCGCGGTCGGGCTGTGCATTTAATCCAGCGGCTCTGTTAACAATCACTCCTCTTAAGGAGTCGCTGAATTAGCTCCAGCTCTCTCTCTCTCTGTCTCTCTCTCTCTCGCTCTCTCTCTCTCTCTCGCCGAAACCATTTTTCCCCCTTTGTTGTGAATGTGGCACTTTTCTTTTTGTAACGGGGCTCATGTTGTTTTCTTCAACACTCAACATCCCCTTTCCTCCTCCTCTTCGGTCTTTTTTTTTTATGCCCTTTTGAAGGGGCGTAGACTCCAGAATGATATTAGGCCCCGGCTCATCAGAAGCATCTGTGCGTCTCCGCCGGAGGACTGATGTTTGTGTTTTTACATATTATACTCTGGAGCAAAGTACTTTGCATGATAACAATCTGCTCTTCGGGATTCTTAATTCACGCAGTTATTGTTCCCCGATGGGGATCGCAAGCGTCGCCGCTCATCTTTGTTTAGTTTGAAGCCCATTCCACCCAACTCTTCACCAGCGATGCGACATCTGACATCCCATTATGGCATCATCTGTGATTTCATCCCCGCCTTCGCTCTTCTTGTTTGGTTCCCGTCTGCATAAATAAATGCTTCTGAGCGCATGACTGTCTGGTCGGCGAGCGATGACTACGGGCCCTTTTCATGATTGTTCTGTACCGATGGGACTTTGTGGCGTAGCCCAGCGATGACGTCGCCGTTTAGCCCAGTGTGGAACTTGATTTTTCGGTCATGGGTCCCCGTGACAGATGAACAGAGACATTATTGATTTGGGTTTTTGTTTGAATAAAGAAAAGAACCATGCAGCGTATACACCAGGCTTGTTTTTCTTCTTCAAATCTGCCCACAGAGGAAATTAAACTCCAGAGATCGTTGTGAAATGACTGTATGTTTATTGAGAGAACACGGTGAGCGAGATCGTGGCTCGGGGGTTGTAACTTTTTTTTTTTTTTTTTTTACAACCGGCAAAAGGACTCGGACTCTTCCTCCTCTCGGCTTCGAGCGGACAGATTTTTGCACAAAAAAAAGGAGAAAGCGTCGCATCGCCGGTGCCTTTTGACAGCGTCGGCTTATTGTGTGGAGCTTTCGCTGCTCCGAGGCGCACACAGCAGCTCTTTGTCCGCTCGGGTCGGTTAACTCGTCTAAACAGAGGCTCTGGTTTAGCGATCGTGATGTGGGTCCGTGCTTTTCTGAAGATAACACAAAAGCAGCTTCAAGTGCGACAAGCCCCAATAACTTTCGGTGCGTGTTTTTACGCTCTCACGATATTTACCGTCAATGAGCGCACGCGGCAAGTGACAGGTCAATACGACACACAGCCGCTCACACACAACGCGTATTGTTTCACAAATGTGTTTTGGATGAAGTGCGGTGGAAAGCGAGACAAAAGTTCAGAGAAGAACAATAAATTCTCTCACTGACTGGAACTTTAGCTGGAAAAAACAATGAAGCTGTATTGAATCAACGTCTCCCACCACTCGGGCCGTTGCGTCACTCTGGAGACACGAGATGTGAGAAATGCAGCCTGAGCTTATTTTCAACCGGCGCAGGTATTTTTTTTTCATGTTACCTGATGAGCGAGTTATGCGTTTGCCGCTTGATAGTTTAAGTATTTTAAGGATACCAAACGACGAAAGTGAGTCTTCATCCCCGAAGCTACTGTGAGTGGTTTTGTATCATCATGATGTGGGTTAATAGGAGCAATAATTCAAAGTAATCATATCTGTAATGTAATCAGCTTCATTGTGGGATGCCAATATCAGAAAACATGTCATTAATTGTGTTGTTATTGTCGCGTAAATTCTTGAGTTTGGGCCCCTGGAGCCTAAATCCTGTGTGAAATTAAAGTAAAAATGCAATGGTTTAATATTTTAACCCTAGATTTGATATATATATATATATATCTGTATACCACACTGCAGTGGCACACAGACTTTGTATCTGCAGTTCCTTAAAGACGGCCATATTGGCCTCGGTCGTTCGCATATTACGACTTAACCATTAATTGATGTTTAAGCCTTCTCCTCTCAGTATACAGTTATTTTGTTGGCGTGGAGAGACCGTAATTGTCCAAAGTTTAACTCTGCGGCTGCTCTCCCCAAACCTCGAGGTCGACGGTTGCGTCTCGGGGGGGCCGCTCGAGGGACGAGGCGCTCCACTGCTGGAGGTGGGGAAGGCTGCCGGTCGGGATCCGGCTGCTCGTTCAGTTCAGCAGTGTCCCGCTCGGTCGCCGTGGGGAGCCCACAGCAGCCACAGCTACTGCGCAACTCCACCGCCCCCCAAAAAAAGTGAGCCGTTTAGCGTTTTTTTTTCTTCTCAACACCTTACTGTCGAGCCGCCATGCGCCGGCGCTCGGCATCCCCCCCCCCCCCGCTCCCCAGCTGCGACAGTTTCCAGTGTTTGCCCGCTCCCGTTTTTTTTTTTTTTTTTTTTTGAAGATGTAACCATGTTCTCTGATCGCGTCTGTCCCGTGTTATGGAATTTCTCTCGCGTTGGCATATGAAATCATGGAATACACCCTCTCCAGCGAAATGTTCCAATCCCTTTCTCCGAATCTTGCACATTCCCACATCATCATAATCAAGTGCAAGGGGAAAAGATATTCCCGTTCCGCTTCCCCCATTTTAAGTTTTTCATTCAAATCCCCCAAATTATGAACACTAAACCTCCTTTCCCTCCTCGCCCTCCCCGCTCCGTGATCCAGTCTTAGTTTTGGACTGGGCGGGAGGAGATGTCGGCATTTCTTCAAGAACTGAAGATCAGCCGACCGCAAGTCTAATGCATTCTCTCTGTGCTGCCGGGCTCTTGGAGGCGGTCGTTCTGTTCTGGAGCTTCTCCACGGTATTACATTTGCTTTCCAAGACAGCGCACATTAATAGTTGGGTTATTGAGCATTGCAGAGCCTGAGATATCTTCATTCGGCAGAGGTGATTCAGTTTCAAAGGGCCGGCCATTTGATAGTTGCTTCACTCGCCGACTGTAAACAGAAGAAAGTGTTTTGTCAGCTTCAGTCGATGGCTTCTGCTGGCGGCTTCTTGCCTGATGTCTGCTGAACGCCAGACTTCAAGGGGCGGATGGACTGATGGAAAAGTGAAAACATCTTGCTGCGTGTGTAGCGCTGTGTTTCTTCTCCAATTGACAAATTGGGAGAACAACAGCAATGAAGTCGCGGCGGCGCTTTTTGAAAGCGGCAATTTTGAGTCTCCTTCTGCAAAAGGCGGCAGAGGCGGCGGCCCCCTCTCTCTCCACGCTGCGGCGTTGGCACGAGCTGGTAGAAAACGTGGAAGGAATTACCCCGCGCTAACAGAAATGGGTGTTATTGAGCGGCGGGTCGCAGTCTATCAAGCAGTAATGATGAAATTAGAGACAAATCCGTCAGCGAGTGAGGAGGAAAGGAAAAGGAAAGGAAAAGGAAAAGGAAAGCGGGCGGGGGAGAGGGGGGGGGCTCCGGGATAAGAATGGCAAACGTGGTCAATCCTACCAATCATAATCCTTGGCCTGGTTTCTGGATGAATCATTCTATTTTAAATATTTCTGTCAGAGACTGATCCCAGGGCTGTGATTTGTTGATGCCGTTTTATTATGCGTATTTAAGTGCGTTCACCCACGCGTGAAGTGCATCGAAAGCCCCATGTGGTTTCTGTTATACACGTCTCGCAGAAGAAGTTGACGTGTCTCGGATCCAGCCCGTGATCTTTGCCCCGCACCTCAACTTTTGCACATGAACAGTATTACGCCGCCGGTGCACTTCTTCTACTGCACAACTCAGGTTGTGGTCATCAAATCCACTGTTACTGTGTATTCGTATGTGCTTTGACTTGATTAAAGAAGAGAAAAAAAGCATCGACCATCAGGCTTTCCCTCGGTTAACCACCTGTAATAGAGACTTAAAAGACCTGCTGATGAACACCTTGCAGCTCTGTTCAAATTGCAATGCACTTGATGTGGGCGACTAGGGCTTGAAAACGGACACCTTTCAACGGCTACACTCAGCATCAAAGGCCAACTCGGGCCCTCTTGTCATAAAAAGGGCCCCGCTCTGGTTACTTCTCTGTTTGACTTTCCAGCCAGTTTGTCACCGTCGTGATTCATGCTTTTCATGCTGAAAGAGGTTTCTTGTTGTCCCGGCAGTGAAATATAACAAAAGTTCAATCGTCCTGCCGTGGGGCCCATTGCACAAGAATAGATGCAGCACTTGAGCAGGTGAGCCTTTTTTTTTTTTTTTTTTGTTGTTGCTTTGCTGCTGCACTGGAAATACTGCATTTTATTCATTTAAATGTTTCAGCAGCACCAGAAAAAACCACATTAAAATGCAACTGTTGGTTTGAAGAACACCAGACCAACGTGCGGAGGTAGAAGAGAAGGCAGGAGACATTGTTTTATTCATGCTACTTTCAAACAAAAAAGGTTTTTTTTTTGGAAAAAGATGCGAGGAAAAGTCTGTTTTTGCTCTGCGACCTACATCAGGCCTCCCTTCCCTTTTTGCTCTCTCCCTCTCTCTCTCTCTCTCTCTCTCTCTGTCTCTCTCTCCCCATCTCTCATTTACCTTACTGAGTTGTTGCCCCAAGCTGAAACTCTGAGTAACAGGGTAACTGGATACGAAAATGTCTAAAACAGATTCAAGTATGATAAAATATGGAGGCTGAGGGTAACAGGAGGAGCATAGAGGGCGTGTACAACCCTTCCTCCCTCACTTCACTCCTCCACCCCCCCCCTCCATCCCTCCTTTGGACGCTCAAGAGTGCGGTGAAGGCAGCGGGCAAGATCCACCTGCCAGGAGTCCAGGGCCGCGGGGGCCAAAGCGGCGTCTAGTCAGCAGGTTCATTGAAAAACCACTTGTGTGGAAAGAAGTCCCGGAGAGGCACGTATACTGTATGCTGGAGATGCAGGAGGAGGTCACAGCGTGCACGCAACTCTGGGCTGAGCTTGTTTTTTCTCCTATCCCCCAGTTTAAACAGTGGAGGAGCAGAAGTGCAGCGAGGATGTGGTGGATAGTTTGGGGGAAAGTTGCGTCGCGTGTACCCTCTTTGTGTTTTTGGACGCTCCGTGTCAGAGAGCGAGACGCTCAGGGGGTTTTTTTTTTGTTGGCGTTTTGTGTCCTCGGCTTCTTTCTGAACTCTCCCGAAAGTAAATCCCCGCGCGGTGTTTTCATCGCCCCCGCACTCTCGATTTAAAAAACCATCGGTGAGAATCGCCGTCGCGTCGACTCAATTTTCCCCCCTCGAGCAGCGCTGAAGACAGCTCTTTGGCATTTCAGACCTCTGATGCTAGAACAGGAGACAATGGTCCCACAGCGGCTTTCACAGGCAAAAATGAGTCACAATCATACGATACATATAATCAAGTGGAAGTACAGTGGCAGTTATATTACGATCCTCACATTTTATTTGTTATTGAAGGCTTAAATTAGCCATATACGTTTGCTTTTTCTTTTTTTTTCTTCTTCTCCCAGCATTCGTCCTCCCCGTACGCCGCACGACCAGCTCCCGCTACGAGGACAACAAAATACTTGCCGATTATAAACGCATTGGCGCGGCTCCTTCCCCTTCTCGGAATCAGTTGATGGTCATTTGTGGTGAAATCATATCCCAGCAGAGCGCCGTAGTACAACATCGCAGTCCAACCTAAGGCTAATAACGAACGGACGAGGTAATCCGTTCAAATGGCCCGTGCGGTTCCCTCCGCTGCTTTGTTTCCTCGTTTTTGACAAAGTCAAAGGAAATGCAAGGCGAAATATTAATTTCCACCAGCTGAACTTTCGTCAGCAAACTCCTTTTAAATCACGCGACGCCGTCTGGACGCGGACGTTGGAGTTAAAAGTCAACTACATGATAAACACGCTTTCTTTGAAAGCAGGCAGACGGTGTAACTGTAGCCATCTACACTGTCAACCCCAATGCTTATTCAACATGGAGAGGGAGAAGTCCTCCATTACCCCGACGGAGGCATTTGCTTCTCGTAAAATGATTCTTCGCTTTTCTCTCTCTCTCTGTCTCTCTCTTATAAATAAAGCGAGAGATAAAGAACGAGAGAGAGAGAGAGAGAGAGAGAGAGAGAGAGAGAGAGAGAAACAGTTAAATGTTTCCTTGAGAAAACGTCGACGTTACCCTGTTTGACATATGAGCTTATAGAGTTGGCGACGAGTGTTATACCCGGGACTAGTGTAATAAAGACCGTCTAAAACTCATGCTTCAAAACTGCTTTTTTTTTTTTTTTTTTTAAGAGCACACAATTGGGTACTTTGACAGTGGTGAACTCTCCTAAAGTACCATCAATCATCTCACTGCCGCCAAGGTTTTCCCCATTGTGGGATTACTTTCTTGTTGGTTGTACACCCCTTCAGACACGTTGCGGTCATCGACTCACATTTGTAATATTTCACCTCATTCCCGCTATCCCGTGAAGATACACCGAGCCCCCCCGCCCCCCTCCAAAAAAAAAGATGTTGTCACTGTGAAAAGATGCTAATGTTGCAAATATCTCCGGCGCAGTGTAGCGCCACGCTCCGACAGCCGAACTGCGGATTCGCTCGCGGGCTGCCGAGCGCTCGACGCCGCGCGGATAACGGCGTGGAAATGATGCGTGCATTGTGTTATGGTGGAACGGCGGCGGATAAAAGGCCTATTTTTCAGCCCGTCATCATGTGGGTAGCCGTAATCCTCGCTGCCCTCCTCTGTGCGAGTCCAGAGAAAACAGAGCCGTCGTATAAATGTGTGTGTGTGTGTGTGTGTGTGTAGGATGTTTTCCCCTAACTTTTATCAGATAAGGGAGTCTGATGTGTTGCTGTTCTGCAGTGTGTGGGCTGTGGCCATCGGGGCTTGTTAAAGGTCATCTCTTACTCTTTTTCCTCCCAATTTTCTTTTTTTCTTCTTCCGCCTCACATCCTTTGCCCACAACATGTGTCTGTATCTCAGGGTGGGGGCCTCTCGTCCTACGCGACCAAACAGCGCTATCATCATCGCCGGGGCCCCCTTGTTCATTCATCGGCTCGGCCTCTGTCTCAGACTGTGTGGGTGTGTCGGGATCTGGGGTCCCTCTCCTTTCCCTTCACCTCTCTCTCTCTCTCTCTCTCTCTCTCTCTCTCTCTCTCTCTCTCTCCTGCCCACCCACCGTCCGTCTGCTAATGCGGCCTGGGGTCGTCCCGGGCCTTCGCCCTCGGGTCCCTGTGTGTGTGTGTGTGTTTGTGCGCGTCTGTGTGTGTCGTCGGGCCCTCCCCGCATCGCTGCGCTATCGGCGGGATCTGCGTCTGTCTGTGTCTGCCGGTGCCGCTAGACGCAGCAGGAGGAAACAGGATGCGAGAGGATCAACTGTAATCTCACAGCGCGCTTTGTTCCACACAATCCCAGGCCCCGCGATCACTGTATTCTCTACACGCAGGGCCCGCCACTGGACATTTACATGTGCCAACAATCACACCCCGCCACTGGCTACACTTAGGTGAGAGCCCAGAGAGTTAGCGGGGTTTTGGAGGCAGAGAGACAACTGGCGGGAGGGAGAGGATGTTAAGAGACCTGGAGCTTTATTCGCGGGGGTTTGATGACTATCAACCGATATGGAAACGTTATAGGCCGGGAAGTTTCTTTTGTAATGAGAACGGAAACATGTCATCAGCGGCATTTTTGACTGGATGATTATAGTGATGACGATGATATCCTCGATAATATGATGTGGGATTGATTTATATCTCGGTAAATATGTTTCCGTTGAAGATGAAACAGAGTCCAAAGGGATTGAAATTGAGGAAAATCCTCAACTCTGTCCTCGAATGAACTTGATGATTACCGTGTGCGGCGCACGCAGGCCTAAATTTTCCAGATCTGAGCAGGTGAGGTCCTGATTTCGGTCTCATTATTAGGATGAAAGGGTAGGAAGAAGGATTTGTGCCTGTTTTAGCAAGTCTCGGTATTCAGGGAAAAAGCTTTATCTCCACCTCAGGGAGCTCAGGGAAGAAAAAGGATGCTTTTCAGATGGGTTTTTTTTTCTTCTGCCAGCCCAATTTTCTACGCCTGGGAGGCAGCTTACTTAGATTCTCCGCATTTAATACCGGCAGTGTTAAATACCCTCGTAATTGTTTTAGCTTTACAGCTCAAAGCCCTCCTTATTATACGAATAAAAACCCGGGACCCTACAGTAAGCGGCTGTGCCAAAGCGTGTCACTTCCCCCCCCCCGGCTCCGTGATGCGAGCACACTGAGACCGTGGAGCCTAGTTCTGGTAAAACAATATTATTTTATTGTACAGGAACACGGCTGCGCTAATTCCTCAAGCTGCAAACCTCACGGACCACAACTTTGTCTATAATTTGCTGGGAGCATATGTTCATAGCAACGGTACATAAAGCGGAACGGAAAACAGTAGTAGAGAGCGCATTAGTCAGTTCAGTGATTGGTATACAAAGCGAGGGGTTTTCCTCCAACTTTCTTCCCCTTCCATGGGGCCCTGGAGACACAGCTTCAGCGCCGGCTTAGAGATTGTTTTCAAGTGTTTTGGGTGTTATAACATGATCAGGGCTGTACTTTTGCTTTTTAGAATCGCACGTGCATGAGCTCTTACGGACACTTCGTGCGAGCACGATGCCAAAAACCTCCAATTTCTATTTGATTCATTCAAAGTTGTGTATTTTTCCTGTATAAGTTTTGCTTTGGCATGAGGATTTTCTCGTTTTTTGGGGAGTGGAAGTGCACCAAGGCAAAGAAAGCAGCGGGGGATAAGTAGACAAACCTCCAACAGGATTTAGTTCAACGTCGGTGAACCTACATTTACTTTTGCCGTCTCCCCGTCCACCTTAAACATACAGCTGCTGGGCAATTGAGGAGAACTGCTGTGTCCTCTGGACTCTCCTGCTGTTTGTAATATTCTGTCAGTCCACATCTCCACACGTGTAGAGACCCCTGGCCACCAGCAGGTGACACTTTCCCCTTTGTTCACTTTGGAGCCATTTGCCCGTGACAGGATGTCCTTAATGGATATGAAGCTCCAAAACTCCTGTGTATCGTTGTGGGTTTTTTTTTTTTAGATGTCATTTCTTATGCAATCCGGTCCTCCTCTCTGTCCCCGGGGGTGTGAGTGCATGTCCGGGATGAGGGATGAGAGGGGGGGGGGGGGGGGGCTTTAAAAAGCTTTTCCCTTCACTGCTCCACCAACAGGCTCGGCTTGTGTGGAGAGGCCATTCAACTGCACTGCTGGGCTCTGCCGGTCTGTGAGTGTTGTGTGTGTGTGTGTGTGTGTGTGTGTGTGTGCGTGTGTTTTCCAGTTGCTTCACAAGCCCCCCCACCAGTATTCCAGCCTAAACTACTTCTCTCCAGCCCCCTTTTTTTTTATCTGCTGAGTTTCTTATTCCTTTAACACATCCGGTCTTCCTCACCTTCATCATACTCGTTACGTTGTCGCCTCGCCGGGCTGCGGCGCTCCTTCGGCGCGCTTCACTGCAGCTCGCACGGGCCACAGGCCGCCTTGTGCGATTGTGCAACCCTCAAAAACAAGTTTCGTGGCTAACACCAACAAGGGATTTGAATCAGGTTGTCTTGAGCTTTCTCAAGCGCAGAAAATAAACATTAACGTACGGCTGAGAAAACACTATTCAGAAGGTCAGGTATACGATGTAATGTTGTGCTGTTTGCTGCCCTTTTGTTGTCTAGCAAACGGAGTAACTATCTCTTAGCTATCTGCCGAGGGGTTGCAACTCGCATGTGTGCACGAGATGGTTTTAAATTCCCAGTAAATGTTTGGTTCCTTACGATCAACGTGCACCTTCAAAATGAAGCTTCATATTTGCCTTTCAGGAAAAAGGTCGATGAGCCTCTTCGGAGAACAACGAAAGGCCTCACACATGTATGCACAGATGTGTTGTTATGGAACCGTGCTGGTATATCAGTCTGTGCACTTTAGATAGTAAGTCCATCCTTCAATTCCATAACTCTCATATGAACATCAGCAGAGTACAAAACTCTCTGTGGGCTGTTTCTTTTGGGGGGGGACAGAGCAGTGACCTTCACATCCCTGTGTTCGAGTCCGTTCAGTGTATCTTTTCCCGTTCCGCTCTCGTCAGCAACGCAGGCCGACCACGGCCTTTGAGCGGTGAGGAAAAGCGAGGCCCGTTGAGGTCAGCGGCAGTGTTACTACATCAACTCGCCTATATGCTCCGGCGGCGGCGCTGCCCGTACGGTGTCGTACGCTTGTAAATCTCCCGTGCTGTGTCATGTGAAATTTGTCTAGCGGTGGGCCTGCCTCCGGCTCTAAACACAGATTACCATTTTAGCGGCGAGCCGCGACATCCAGAGATTTCTTTTTGTGTCTTGTGTTTTTTTTTTGCTTTTTCGGCAGATGGTCAAACGACGCGACGGGCACGGCAGCGGGAGCCGCTGTCCAAAGTGGTGTGGTCAGTTAATGTGAAGGCCGAGGCACTCTGAGTCAGTAACTTCCACTACAGCTCTGGTTTTAGTCACCCGACAGAGGGAAAGAGCAGGGTATTTATGAACGCTTACATACCTGTTGTGAGGGAAGCGAGGCTCATCTTCTTCCTCCCTGCTTTCTTGGATAGTGTGGCAGACACTTGCCACTAAACTCCATTAGACATCTGGTTTAATATTCCCCCATTCTTCTCTCCTGGATGTTTCCAAGTTCATTGAGGTTTTTTTGGTCACTCCAATTTTCCACTGGCAGCGAGCGAGGCTATCCCAGGGTGGTTCCTCCTGGAGGGCTGTCAGGACTCTGGGGCCGGCCTCTGAAGGGCTTTCAGTTGCCGTTATGGGTGCGTTTTCTCCTCGGCTTTTTTCATCAACCACACGGCTGTTGAGCAAACCAGCGCCTTCCCTTCCTGAGGGCACAGTAAAATAACGTTGCACACACACACACACACACACACACACACAACATCTAACACAAGGGCATTGTTGTTAAAATACAGAGTGTCCCGGTCGTGGTTTATGTTGATATATTGTTTGTTTGAGGTACTCAGAACCTTTGGGTTTTGGATTTCTATCACCTTGGGGCACCAACATGCGCTCTGCGTTCATGTGTTTCAGCTTAAAGTCTAACCTGAAAACAAGTTTAACAGCAGTTCAAGCATTTAATATGGAATGAATAACTTTGATTGTAATTTCTCTCATGTTTTTTTGATTTATATAATAGTCACACATAATATAATTTAAGAGGCAAGAGAGGGGGTGGGGGGGTGGATTGAAGGGGCCATGCTAATGGGTATTTAAACCCAACGGACAACATATTTTAACGGTCTGATTTCCGATGTCTTCTTTGGTTTATTGCACAAAGAAAAAAGGAAGAAGAAAAAAAGAGGGTCTTGATAGCCACAGGCCCTTGGCTTGTGTAATTGGCTTTCATTATGGCCAGGCAGAGCCTTGGCAGTGCCAGACCCACCAGGGGGTGTCAACCAGTACGAGCCCCATCATCATCATTTTCCCCATGAGCAGCACAACTCAATGGGCCCAGAAATGGGCACGCATCTACGGCTCAGGGAACCACCCTTTCTCTGGAAACTGCCTTTATCCTGTTTTAAACATTACAGTGACGCTCTGTTTGTGCGTTTTTTTTTCTTTTCTTCTAACGGTGTATGTGTGAGAGGGTGGAGGGCAGTGTGTGTGTGTGTGCGTGTGTGTTTTTCTTCTTCTTCTTTTCGCCCGGTCACTCGGTATCGGCGTGCGCGTGGATGCACGTACGTTAACGGTTTGCGCGCCACCGTCCGCGCACGAGTGCGCGAGGTGGGGGCCAGCAGTTAGACCGCGAGCTGGTGGGGCGCAGGCTCGGCTGCTATAACCAAAGGAGCAAGTGGTTGTGAGTCAGTCCCCATCGGGCAAACCTGTGGCCCCGCGGTATTAGCGCTGCAGCGCCAGAGCCAAGATAGGAAATTAACGGTGGCTTTTGGGTGAAAACGTCTGTGAGAGTTCAAAAAATGCCCCTGAGACTAGAATAAGAGGTGCAACAAAAAAAAAAGAAAAGAAATCCCTCTGAAGAAAGAAGAGGAAATGAAATGAAAAACAGATGCAAATGGCTGCAAAGAAACAGTTTATTTTCAAAGTACACAACACAAAGAAGCTTCATAAAAACCCGGCAATAGGCAAATAAGTAGGTTTTACTACGCTGCTTTCTGTAAAGCTGTCATGCCAAGGCCGGACTCCAGCTGATGCGAGGTCTATCTGACCGCACTGTCTGGGCCCGTTAAACTGAGCAAAATAAGCAAAGATTTTTTACATCTAGTAACTTTTCAAATTGTTAAAAAGGTTGTTTGGTCAGGGGAAATTATACACAGGCCATACTGAGACTGTTTTTATTTTTCATTTCCTTATAACCTCCACTTTATTGTTGTACTTTCCCGCTGAAGATGTAAACATTTGCTCATTTTAGGATATTATTTCTGTTTCTGGTGGACTGCGGGTTTTGCAGTATCTGCCGGTTTTTATTTATCGTCGGCAGTGAATGTTTATTTCTTCGCTTGATGTTTCAAATTGTCGCAGCTCTCGTTTACACACTGCGAAACACATGTTGCACAACTGTCACATTTGACATGTTTGAGCTTGTGCCAGTGCACTTCAATTTAACAGGTTCATATTCACCGTTAACGCGTCATAATTTGTCAAAAATGAATACAGCTCTTCTTCCAAATATATACACGTCTCTGATGAGTTCGCTGATTCAGAAGGTTTCATACGCGCTTTGCTCTTCCTCCTCCAAATATAATCCAGGACCCTGGACTTGCCGTTCAGGTCTGTACAACATGACGCAGCGACGGCCGTTGCCAAAAACGGATTCGACAAGCTTCGCCGCTGTTTCTCCGAAAGAACTTTGAGGAAATGATGAATCATCGAGCAGCTTTCTTTGGCTCTCTGAAGTGCAGATAATAAAGCGTTTTTACCTAGAGAGATTCAAATAATTGCAACTGAGTACATTACACAACATACATCAAAAGACATTCCTCTCTGCTCTGCGGTCGGCCTTGTTTCTGCTGCTCAGCCGCTTCCAGATTACTGCCAGTTGAAGGGAGACCGGGGTTGTAATAGCCCACAGTCTGTTTTAGACCATGGAGGCCTTTTAAGACAGCCCTCTGTAGCCATTAGGAGAGTAGGAGAGGACTCTTGAGATATTTAGGAAGCAAAAGGAACGGTATGACATAGTTTTTGTCGTCGACCTTTTGGCTACACGTGTCCTTCCTTTCCGTCTGAAATCCATAAAGGAACAATGATTCAACAACAAATGGCAGAAAATGTATCAACAACACTGTTAACTAATCATCTTTTATGTCCTTTGAAACAAACACATGTCAAACGTTTGCAGATTTGACCCTCTCGTATTTGCAGGTGTATATTATTCTAAATTATGTGAAAACAGTTGAAACAGTGAGTTGAAACTCACTTCAAGTGTTTTGGGACGGTGTGTACGGACAGCTAATGGAACTACTAGTACACACACACACACACACACACACACACACACACTGCTGAGTACGTCACTGCCACACGGCCGCTGCTAAACTGGCCTCCAGCTTGATAAGTTTACTTTTGTTTATTGGAAAAACTGTCGATGTGAGGACCTGGAGCCAATTGCCTGCATGCATCACCGTTTGGTTTTGAGTTTGAATGAAGTGTGTCACACGATGCCTTCCAGCCCGTTGTGGGTTGTCTTCATCAATCACACAATGCAGCAGTGGTCGTTGCAGACTCACCTGGAGTAGCTATAGTCCTCTATATCTGCCCTCTAACCGGTGGAATAAGCCGCATTTACAGCTGCCCATCGTATCTCGTGCGGCTTCAGTCCCGTCAGCCTCTCGCTCCCTTGCTGTCAGTGAGCAGCGTGCGAGAGGCTTGCAGACCTGCAGACCCCAGCTGTTTGCAGCGTGGGCAGCAGAACAAGGTGCTCCTGGAGAGGAATTCAGCACTTTGGACAGCACCTAGACCAGCTCTCCCCACACTGGAATCCCAACACTGCGCGCTCGCAGGCTGGGCCCGAGGACTTTGCGGTCGGAAATGTGACCACATTTCTTCCAAGGTGCAGGAGGGGAGCAGTTCAGGAGGGGAAGAGGAAGAGGGGGGGGGGGGGGTATCTGTAGCCTATCACGGTGATGGAGCCGGCTGAACGCTTCTCCGGTGTTTATCGAGGTCAAAATGTCTGCTGCAACTCATTATCTGTCAGGAGTGGAGTGTTGAAAGCTCAGCTGAAGGGGACCACGGTCAGCGTTAGCTTTAGCAGAGCCACATCCATATATTGTTAGAGCAGGCTAGCCTTTTACTGACACATTAATGATTCACAAACCATACTATTAGTGTTATGAGTGCTGAACATGTACTCACTTGGTTCAATCTACAAAATGACTTATATGTCATCACATCCCCGCGATTTCCTCCTCAAACAAATACATATTTTCCCTCTTTCAGGCAGTCGGGAAGCAGCGTTCACCTACGCCATCACAGCGGCGGGCGTGGCTCACGCCATCACAGCGGCGTGCAGCCAGGGCAACCTGAGCCAGTGCGGCTGCGACCGGGAGAAGCAAGGGTATTACAATCAGGAGGAAGGCTGGAAGTGGGGAGGCTGCTCGGCCGACATCAAGTACGGGATTGAGTTCTCTCGCCGCTTCGTGGATGCCCGGGAGATTAAAAAGACCCCACGCCGCTTGATGAACTTGCATAACAATGAGGCAGGGAGAAAGGTAAAAAAAAAGGATTTTTTTTTAAAATCTCAAATGCTTTGCTGCACTTTGTTTTTCTTTCCCACGGTGATCAAGGGAGGAGAACAGCGAAACCTTTTGAAATTACATCAATTATTATAATAACCACGATTTAACGATCAATTTCTGATTTATGTCATCTTGGCTCGTGTGTTTGAAGTGTTGGCCGTCGCTCCCACCAGTAATAATGATATTGTGCTCAATAAGTTAACGGTTGAGATGGAGGAATGTGGTTCCTGAAATGAAGTCGGGCGGGGTTAGAAACACATGAAACCCGGAGTGTCCACTCACATCCTGCATCATAGACGTCATTTTGACGTATCGTACCGACAATGAAGGATTATTACCAACATTTTGGGTGCGCCCGTTTTTGTTTTTTTCCCGAATCTCGTGATTAGAAAATGAACTGCAGTGTAAGAGTGAGCGATACAAATGGTGGGAATCAGACCCAAGTTGTATTAAAGAGGAATGATCCGTTCAGCGACGTGATATAATCTTCCTTCCAACGAAACAATGCACGACTCAACACTTGCCAAACTTGATGCATGCATGCGTTTGTTACCGTGTTCCTGTGCAGAAGAGCAAACAGGCCCAGATAAAGAGTCATGTCACAGTCATGTGACAAAGGAGTGCGATTGACCAAGTTGCCGATTGATGATCTCCCAGTAAAGCCTTTCAGCCAGCGTGTTGTGCTTCAGCCAATTATTGACATATCTCTGCTTTCCAAGAGGGCGTCTTTTTTTTTTTTTTTTTTTCCTGAGCGAGTGCTTTGGCAAACTTCATCATGGACATGTTTGTTTGCTATCAGTCAACTCCGAACGGTCCTGGAAGGAAAGAAACACGGGGGGGGAAAGAAAGAGTGCGAGAGGTAAATAAAAGAGAAAAGATGATGTTGTGTTGACAAATGGATCTAATTAATAACTCGGGCTTTATCGTGTCCACCGGGGGGACAATGGATGCCAGATGGAAGGACCGCCGTCACCTCTTCCCAGCTCCTTTCATGGAGTCATGAAGTTTAAAAGTCGGGATATTATCGCAGTTCTCCGCACTACACCGAAAACATGTCGCTGCCATTTGACTGCGTCTATCCGGGATGTGAAAGCGGTGCGACGATGGTGACGGTAGCGCAGCAGCCCGGCAGGGTGACGGCATGTCGGACTGCCAGGGTTGGAGTTGGCACCGTTGCCGCTCTCGCTCCGGGGCTTGGAAACTCACATTCTAGGAGGATGTGCAAAAGTCAGATTTCCTCTTTGCTGAGACAGTAAGAAGCCCAAAATCTCTCTTAGATTGGTAGTTATTAAGGTCTGAGCCTCTGAAACTTTAGTGTCGCTCATAATCCATGCACGCCATTCATCCGTGTATTTGTTTTTAGTTCATGGGTAGTTCTTAGGTAGTTTGACATTTTTTCCTCACTGGTTAGTGTTTCTTTCCCATTATCAAACAGCTTCTAGTGGATTACAAGCAGGCTCTGGAGCAGAGTTCAGACCAACAGAGACACATATATGCAGCTCAGTGTCAACAGTGTAAAGAAAAGAAGAAAAAGAAAGTGCATTAAATCACACGTGGATTCAGCTTGGATACGAGTCACTTGAAATGACGTTAAAAAAACAATCTATTGAAGGCAAGAGAGCTGATTAAAAGGGTCCTGCATGTGATGATGGAGGAAATGGTTCCTCCAATGGGATCCAGCTGAGATTGTGTTTTCTAATCACTGATAAGAAGCATGAAACAGAAAACTATCATTACATTAGATTCCGTGACTGAACCCTCTTTCATGTCGCATCTGGGATATGTGTTTGACAAGTGATCTTTAGATGGGAATCTGGTCATATTGGACTAATTAATAACAGATCAGGGGCTTTGATGGACACAGTTTAAGTAAATGTTTCCATGCATCTGTCAGGCTCCGTCGACCAGGCATTCCTTGTGGTTTTTGGGCCTTACATTTTTGGAAATCCTCATTCTGAATCAACATGCGAGGCGGGATTGACAGCTGACCCCGGCGTTTATGAAGTCGGCGGAGCTCATGTTTTTTCAATCAAATGTCCTCAAAATCTGGGAAACTGCGACCGCAGGAGTCCGCGGACACGACAGACAGAGATATTGAACAAACTCTTGTGTACATTCGGTAAGTGTCTGATAGAAATGATGACTTGTGCTTCTGGCCAGGCGAGGTGCCAGGAAAAAAAGCTGCACTGGAAAAATGCCCTGCCAACCGAACTTACATCTTATACAACAAACGCTTCGTTCGAGCAAATCGGGGATCCTAATTTGGTTTAAAGAAGTCATGTCGGGATTATCACAGATGTGTTAATGTGACCGATTTGAACTCTACCTCCCTTTTTTTTTCCTCTGTTCATTTGCCTTTAAAACAGTTCAGCAGAAAACGAAGAGGGCACAGTTTTTATTTCGAGGTTTTTTAGTTTCTCGGTCCCACGGGGCAACGGATTGACACTTAAATAATGACGACAGCGCACAATATTTCCCATATGCCCAAGGCTTAGGCCTCGAGGAGAAGACATTTTGCCCCGTGTAGCATATGTTGGACATAACCTCAAAGAGAAATTAAGTTCAAGACTGAGTAAGGGAATAACCTAAAATTGCATTTTAAATTACTCTTTGACTAAAAGCATCTGAATCTCTAACTGTGATCTACTTTCATGTATGTGGCAACATCTTCGCTTTCTTCTGTTTATCACATTATTTAAGTCAAATAAACCTCCGTGATCAATTCATTTAGTTTTGTCTTTGTTTTGTGCCGCATGTGCAACCCAATCAAAAGACACAATCACCTGGATTCAAACGAACCGAGATGATTTATAGTCACGTGTGTGGTTTTCTGTGTCATTGATGTGGTTTGAGGAAGGTAGAAGAAATTACGGGATGGAAATATTACCAGTAAGGGCAATTTCCACTCCCTCAGGACACGCAGCAGCATGTCATCTATGACTGAACATTATAATTGTGATTATATTGTCGACTTCACAGAGATCTGTCACTCTGCACTCAAGCCAATTTAGCAATTTGATGTACTTGTGGCGTAAATACAGTATGAGCCACCAGCACAATCACCACTTACTAGAGGCAATGATGCCAATAAGTCATGTTGCCTTGCACGCGCAGTTTTTACACACAAAAGAAATGATTACATATCTCAACATCTTGTTGATCTGACACAATTCACATTTGTTTCCATTTACATGGCTGCACAACACAAAGATAGCGTTTAGCTAGCTTCTGGGTAAAACTGTATTCCTTAAAGAGAGAGTGCGGAGGATTTAGTGGCATTTGGTGGTGTGCTAGCAGATTGCTACTAGCTAAATAGATAGCCAGCGGTTTTGCACTTCTGCGGCTCATGTTTCTGTAGTTTCTTGAGTGTGTCGGACGACTACGGTGGCCTTAAAGTATCATAAAAAAAAAGCAAAAGACTCCCGTTATAAAGCTAGTGCTTGATTTGTCCTTTCTGGGCATCTGTAGAAACATGGTTGTGCAACGGTGACTCCGTGATTAGGATTAGGCTCATTGTAAGATAACGAAAACACAATTACACTATTCAATTCATAGTTATCATATTCAATGTATGCTAATAGATCCCCTAAAATGCTACACACTGGCCCTTTAATAACCCAATGTTTAGTGTCCTTTTACTCAAGCAATTTATATCCTTCACTGTTTAAGGAATGCTGAAAAAAGAATAGAGAACTTTTACACTTTCACCCTACACAAGCTCAGGCTAATGCTAACGGAAAGTTTGTCGAGGAAGATTTCAGTTGCTTGGTTTATGTTTTCTTGACACAAAATTAGCCCTAAAAAAATGCAATTTGTCGAAACCTGAACAAATGAAACAGACTATTAACTGGTTGTTATTTCCTTCATAAGTTAGCTGAACTGACCTTGTTGTAAATTTGATTTCACATGTATATCTGCTGCAATTCTTCAACGGTTTTGTTTTCTCCTTTGCGCTCCAGGTGCTAGAAGAAAGGATGAAGCTGGAGTGCAAGTGCCACGGCGTCTCAGGCTCCTGCACCACCAAGACCTGTTGGACGACGCTTCCCAAGTTCCGAGAGATCGGCTACGTACTCAAGGACAAGTACAACGAAGCCGTGCACGTGGAGGTAGTCCGGGCTAGCCGACTGCGCCAGCCCACCCACCTCAAGGTGAAGCAGACTCAGGGCTACCGCAAGCCCATGGAGACGGACCTCGTCTACATCGAGAGGTCGCCCAACTACTGCGAGGAGGACACTGCCACGGGGAGTGTGGGCACCCAGGGACGCCTGTGCAACCGCACCTCGCCGCATACAGACGGCTGCGACCTTATGTGCTGCGGGCGGGGCTACAATACACACCAGTACACCAAAGTGTGGCAGTGCAACTGTAAGTTCCAATGGTGCTGCTTCGTCAAGTGCAACACGTGCAGCGAGAGGACGGAGGTGTTTACCTGCAAATAAGGAACTCAGTGCCAGAAAAGTGAGGCTCCAAGGACTATTTGAATGAAGAAGACTCGAGCAAACCCCCCGAGATACAAGTGTGACGTGGACCAGCGAGAGATTTTGAAATGAAAAGGAACGGAACTTCACGCTATCGGCTCTTCATGGCATCGTTTTGCACAGCAGAATCTATCTAATTTCTTTCCTGAAAGTAAATGCTAAATATCTAGTAGGTAATACACCCCCTTCCCCTCCCCCCCACCCAGAACTTTACTGTCGCATAGAGATTGTGCTCATGATGCATCCGCAGTGACGCTGGGCCCTCGTCGGGGAACTGTGCTTTGCACTCTGGGATTTGTAATTGTTCAATTCAAAAAGAGACTCGTGCACGGAGAGGAGAGGAGACAGTAACCTGGGGAGCGGAGCAACAAAAAAAAAATGACAGCAGCTGATGAGGGGTGACCGGGAGAGATTTTGTCAAGTTTTTTGGGGATTGAAAACTTTGATCGTATTTTCACTAAAAGGGGGAGCGAAAGTGAATCTTGACATGAATGACCCCCCCAAATTGGCCGGGGCTTCTGTTGGAGGTTTGTAGAAATGAAGAACATTTTGTAAGTACGGTGCGTTGGGGTGCGCCAAAATCTGAGTGGAGAACTCTGTTAAACCCTCTGCTGCCAACTGGAATATGGTGGAGTATGTTAGTTTTCCAGTCACACTGGAACTGTCTGTTCTGAACACTGAAAATAAATTGTTTATTTATGTTATAGTATCTTAAAACGAAGCACTAACGGGTAGAGATGTCTTTTTTTTGTACTAAGTGTAAAGAAAAATACTTTTTAGAAACTCTGACTGAAAATGTGTGTCTATTAGAAAATGACCCCTTAAAATCCTTTAAAACAACCTCATTGTTTCTTGAAACAAAGAAATATGAAACAGGTTTCATTGCTACTGGTGTGTTGACGCGTTCATGTTCAAACACCTTGGTTCTATCTTTCTGTAGACTAGTTTTGTTTGTAGTCCTTCCCCCCGAAGCAGTAACATCTATGCTTTTGCAATTTCAAACAATTGACGGTAGCAAGAAAACTCATCTAACTGCAGAGATCCTTCCTCAATTCATTAAACATGAAGCTGATATGTTGCTGAATGTGTTGTTGAGTGCTGCACTGATATTTTCCATTCAGATACAAATCATGAGAACTAAATAAACTCCCATTTGACTCAGTTTGGTATAGTTCATTGCTAAATTATAGTTTTAGGCCTTTTATTTAAAGAGAGACATGGACCAGTTCTTTTAAAAATATCTGTAAAGCTGTGTCAATGGAGTGATGGTTGGTTTCAACTGCTCAAACTTGCATGAAACAGCAGAGATAGCAAAGCCCATACAATATAGTATTAGTATTATTATGGTCATTGAAGCTGATGTACTGCCAGACAAGTGTTTAACGTTCAAGTATCATTTTTCTCACTTAACACAAGGCTCCCTTGGGTCTGATGGTTTAGCACAACTCTCGACGTTAAAGGGCAATTCCACCATATAACAACTGGGGTATTAATGTCGGAGTTTTGGACAGTTAGTTGCAGCTAATTGCTGAAATCTGGGAACACGGTGACGTCGGACCACTTTGCTGGTAAAGACAATGAGCACACCCCCAAAATCCAGGTTGTAATGAGTCCACAGCCACAATCTGTCAACTGTTCGCCCTTCGTTTTACAAATAACGTGAGCCATTCTCCTTTTTAGCGCTCTCAATTATTCCCAGATCGTTGCTATTATCTTGCCAAGTACAACGTTGACCTAAAACTATAGAAAGTAGCTGTGTGCTGTAATTATTTCCTGATGAACAGCAGCGCTTCAGTGCAGCGTTTCTCTGTTGGTTGCTGGTGATAACAAGACTGCAGAAGGTCAGAGTTGTTCTCCAGCGGATGTGACAGCATTCACCTCTCCTTAAAAAACATTACACATGATAACTATTTGAATCTTTCACGAAGATAAGGTGAACTCATCACCTCCAGGAGGATCTGAAGCTCCAATCTTGACATCGATCTGGTCACCTGAATGTTGCTGCCGTCTATTCAACTTTAATCTGGCTTATTCAACAAATTATGGACAACATAGGCCAGTTTATCTTTGGGTTTACATATTGATTGATAGGTTTAGAATGTATTATAGCTTTTGCACATTGATAATAACCACGTTTGTTGCATAGCCTTGCACTTTGCATGATTAGTATTGTGTGTATGCATCAATCTTTAATTTATTTATTATAGAGGGACTACTCAGATGGATCAAACACTATTTTCATTTACGCACATTTTCATATTTACTCAATTAAAGTAAGTTATTAATATAAGATATATAGCATAGCCTTATTCTGACATTTATGTTTTTTCATTTCATATAGATTCAAATATTAACTCCAATTGGAAGCACTTCAAATAATCATGTTTCCTTTGACAAGGATGCAAATGTATTTCCCCACAAAAGAAAGCTGATCTGTCTTCAATTGAATGATGATTTATAGGAGTTGTATTATGAAACACACACAAGAAAGTTTATCCTTGAACTCGAGTAAGGAATCCACATTCTTCATTATATTGTTCTACGCATGTTGGTACAAGAATGTTCCCGCCTCAGTGTTCAGTTGCCCGTATCGACTGTTCCAACAAATATCCAAAGCTATTATTTTCATAAATTCTCCCCCTGTGAAGAAAAACACGCACATTAAATCGAGTCATTGTGTGCGTCCAGGTTCTGAGGCCAAACTTTATGCGGAAGTCTGTTATTCAAACATTCCAACCACGCTTAAAACACCGACTGGCAAATGCATTAGAAGAGCATAAATCATTAAAAAGAAAAAAAATCAAAAAATAAATAAATCAAGCCGTGTGTGTCGACTCGCTGACGTTGTTTTGTACACAGCTCATCTTCATAAAGCGCTGTGGTCTTGTGTCTTGATTGTGGCACGCACGGAGCAGAAGTCAATTATCTCCACCCGCATGGAAAGCAGCGTCCTCTCCATGTGTCAAGCGAGACGATGTGATCAGAAACACAGAAAGAGAAGGGAGGAGGGTAAGGAGGGGGGGGGACAGATTATGGAAAACTGTAATGTTCCATTAAAAATGAAATAAACAATGCCCCTCCACAAAGTAAACACGGAGTAACCCGGCAAAATGGGATTATTCACCAAGCTGGACTTGTTTAAAGGATGAAAAGCACCAATGCCGTTTTCTTCACGGGTAATTGCTGCTGCTGCTGCTGCCTCGCTTGGGTGGTCACACCCACCTGTGACACTCGCACCAACTCTTTACCTCCACTCTCCGTGTTTATTTCCCTCCGCGGCAGCTTATATTAGCGAGAGTCTTCTCGAAGCGCGATGCGGTTGTATCACGGCGCGCCGAGAGAAACTGAATGCGGGGGACAGCTGGCCTCGCCACTCGAGCCTTCTCCTTGTGCTCTCAGGCGTCGGCGGAGCCGTTTTCGGAGTCACTAAATGAGAAGAGGAACCTTCATGCAAATGACCCCCTCCATGTGAATAGGAAGTGGCTCAGTGTGCCTCTTGTTTCTGGACACACAAACAAGAGTGTACTTCTTTTGTGAGGGTGTGTTTTTGAGATGGATGGGACGTCTCCACGAAACAAGGAGGTGCATGTGTAGCCGGAAACTGCGAGTGAAAAGAGTGGTTATTTAGGAGAGGAGCTAATTGAGAGTGGTTCGGAGAAAGAGTGGGTGCACTATATAAGTAGGAGCAGCTGTCGCACCAAGAGAGGGGCGATGTGCACAGCATGGTAAAAGATACGGTGAAACAGGTTTTTTTTGTCCGCCTCGGAAGATAGTTCATTCATCATGCTCACTCTTTCTGGCCCTCCAGTGTGAGTGATGTACTCTGTGTTTCAGGAGGCAGTTGGGAGGGATAATTTACATCGTTCAGAAATTACCATTTTGGACATGACCGCTGTCACGGGGTCCCATCCAGCTCTTTCTATGAAGTGGCTGGGTGAAAGAGGGCCACGCTAGTTTCATTCTGTCGCTGGACGCTCCCACTCGTCCTCCTGTATGTGAAAAGCATTGTCGGCGGCCAGCCGAGCAGAAGTAAGATCTGTTTTGTTAGTCGTCTGAAGCCCTGGGCACCGGAACCGAGCGAGCTCCCCACGCGACGCCCCGGATCGGGGAAAAAGAAATCCATTTGTTTCCGACAAACATTTTGTCATTAGAAATATGAGATAGAAAAACAGAGTCTGCCGTGTGGGACTTTCTTCTAAAGCGGCTATTGCTTTGGGTGTCGGGATCATTAGTTCATCGGGATGTATTCTGCAGGCTAATGCTTCTGGTGTTGTTCACACTGGGAGCGAAAGACAATCGCGAGGTAACGTAACAACTGTCGCTGCTGCAAAGGATGGAGCTTACGTCTGCCAAGGACAAGCATGAACTAAATGCAAATCCATCGTATGATCCTGCTATTCAGAGTCCGCTGGCAAGAAATATCAGCGTCTGGAGTGCTTTGGGAAACCAGGGGAGCTTCAAATGACCCCAACGAGGATGCAAAGGAGTCTTAAGAAAACAGGGAAAACGAAACTAAAATGATTTGAGCCAATAAAGTAGCTCAAAACAGGTCAATCCAACAGAGGGATTTCTTCATTTAGCTGTCAACGCTTTTTACTATCTGTTGTAAAGAGAATTTATTATGGTTATCTCGGTAATTGACTGCGCCTTTGGCGTCTGAGCCAAAGGCATATAAAACAACTTTTAGTTCAGATTGTTTGAACGTTAAGGGCAACATTGCTTTATGCTTTTTTTTTTCTGATTTCCTTCCCTGTTTTGTGAAGTGACAGAAGCCCTCTCCTTAATCCCTTGAATTAGCTCCAACATTCTGCCTCCTCTTGTAATTTGTAACTTTGGCAAAGTGAGGCGGTGGATGTGGAGATCTGAAGCCTGGCCTCTGGAGATAAGACACATCTGCAAGAGTGGGAGGGGGAGGGAGGGGAGAGAGAAGCAGAGGGTGGCAAATAAGAATGAATTACCCAAATGAAGGGATTCAATAAAAAATGGAGGAGTCAGAGGTCTTCGGAGGCGGCGCTTGAGATTAGCCAGATACCAAGTGAGAAGAAAAGGATTGTTGTCACCCAGACGCCGTGCTTCAATTACAGACGTCTCCCCAGTTGAGGAAAGGGATGCTTAACAGTCCGTTACGGATGATGGATTATTCTGGGGCAATCCTTTGAGTCGTGTTTGTTATTCCAGGATCTGAAGGTGATCCAACATGGAAAACCATGGAAGCACTCTTGCGCCGAATCTTTTAACAGATCCCCGTGGACAGGAAGGCGAGCCCTCCATCCGCCATTTATAATGCTCATTTAAAATCCGCAACAAAGCAGAAGAGTACACAATACAGTTTCACGCAGCCCGCAACACAGCCTGCAGCAATTAAGAACGTATAGTCTCTCTCTTCTTTTTTTTTATGTGATCGCTTGGTGTTTTTCTGTGTTCCTTTAACTTTGTTTTGACTGCTTGTCTTAGCGCAAGACCATCATCCGGAGGTTTCTCATCATCTGTTTGATATTAGTGGTGAGGAACACATGGCCATTCAAAGGCAGAGCCCTGTGTGACATCATTAACCACAAGGCAAAGTGGGGATCGTCAAGACCCCAGACTGAGGACTCTGAACGCTACCTGACTGCCTCCATCCATCTGCAACTGTACCGTCCAAATAATGTGCCAGAGTGCATCCCTGCTTCTTCTTCTTTCTTTTTTTTTAATGCAGAACAGAGATCAGAGAGGCCTTTTATTTCTTCTTTTGAACGGATATCTTTTGTGTCAAATAGCATGCCGAGCACAATAAACTAAACTGAGATCAGCTGTCAAACGTAATAGCAAAGAGCGCGCACGGTGATTAAAGGAGAGGAGGCAAGACGCAACAGAGTTTTTAATTGAGCAGTTTGGGTGTAAAAACCCTTCCTGTACAAAGAGAAACCCGACGTCGCGCCTACACGAAGGCTCTGACTGAACAGGTCGAGAAATGTCTGTCACAGACGTTGTAAATTACTTCAGATTCACCGATATTAAAGTGAATGTTATTACTATATATATAAGCAGACAAGACATTAACCCTGGGGAGTAATGACGCCCGATTTGGCGCGCACACCTGTTTATTTTGGACCGGGCCAGTAAGCGGTGCTTGTAAAATATGAGCGAGGTTAATACTTATGCGGTGACGCCCTCGGGCCTCACAGCTACAGTAAGGACAGCATCAGCAGTCTGAGACGATGGGATGGGTCTAACCCCAGGCAGGTCTGTGTGTGTGTGTGTGTGTGTGTCAGGCATGTCTCTCTCTATGTGTGTGTGTGCTCACGTGTGTGCTAAGCTCGCTCTGTGGCTTTAGCATTTATTTATCTGCTCACCTCACCTGGCGTTTCTGTCTGCATGCCACTTTTACACGTACGAGTGTGTGTGTGTATGTGTGTGTGTGTGTGAGACAGACACATCCGTACAGGAAGTTGTTTTTTCTACGTGGAGACATTTGGCGGAGGGAGTTCGAGGACAGCCCACACGCGCTTTTGTGCTGCTCAGTGTCCAGTGGTCGGCCAGGCCGCGGCTTCTCCTTGAGGTTATTTTTCTCCTCACGTTTTGTTTTCATGAAGTGAGGTCGGGGTTTCTAAAAGCAGACTCCACCTCGGGGAAAAACTACAAGACCCTGAAGGGCCCTTTTCTTAGCACTTCGCCCCTCACCCCTCCGAGAGGCGCGTGCATAAGGAGACAAACGTTCTGGAAGAAGCCCGTTAGAAGGATCGCACATCATGTCTTGGAAATGGATTTTCCACGGCGTGTTGCTTATAACCTACACTCAGGTATTATTTCCAAAGACACGGCGTGCATTTTTACAGCTAATTGCTTCGTAATTCCTTTTTCTAAACCATGATTCGTCTCTTTAGCTAATTGAATTTGGCATCCGATGTTAATGCTGCAGATAACAAACCGAACTTAGTAAAATTGCAAAGAATTTACTCCGTCTAAAACCGTGCTGTAGCGACCCAGAAAGGCTCCGAGTGCTGTACCCTGAATGATCCGTTCTGATAAAACATCAACATGCTGCACAGCTGAGACCACAGAACTCGACACTCCGCAGCTGCCATTTGGAAAATATTGGCATTTTTAATGTTTTGGTTAACTTACACAGCACGCAACTGTTGTCAACAAGTTCCAAAAAATCAGTCTTGAAGTAATTTGCTCACCTCAAGCAACTTCTCATCCTCGCTAAGCTCACGGAGAGGCAGCGCGAGCTAGCTCGCTACCGTAAAACAGAAGAGCGAAGAAGGAGTCAATTGCTCTTTTGCTCCACGACGGAGCGACACTTTAGAGTCAGGTCCGGAGAATAGTCCGGGAATAACCCAACCGAGTGAGATCCCGTGCCAGAGTATCATCCTTCCCTGTCTAGCCTGTGGAAAGAGCAGCGGTGGAGGTGAAGAGGTTCCATGATGTGGGTCACATACATGGAAAGTTCTGCTGGATCCTTTGCTCTTTTTTTTTTTTTTTCCATGTGGAGGGAAGGTCACCGGAACAACACACAAACAGCTCCAACTCGACATGTGGCGAAGTGAAACACTGAGCCCTGTTGTTCGAACCCATCGTCTTACGACTTTTAATGGCTTTCTCAGCTGTGTCAAACCCGCCGAGTGAATCCAGACTCTAAGCGCTCGTGGCAGGTAATGATGAGCGGCGTGGTGACAACGTTTGCTTAACACAAGTGAACTTGTCCATCTCCCCGCTCAGGGACTTGATGGCTAACTCAGTCTGTCAGCAGAGCGCACCGCATGGAAAGCAACATCAGAGGAACTGGTTGCCCAGCGCTTGTATATTTCTGTCTCCATCTGTGTCACTGGCTGGAAGTGGGCTAGTGTACATGCCTTTGAATATGTAGGGCATTGGACACCAGCTCCATGTGGTTTGGGAGAAGTTAAAGGCTGGTTGGGGCTTTAATCCGCCAAACCCTCCTCCCAGTTTTTCCTCTCTTTTTCGTGTCTCTGTGGGTCCTGTTTTCCCCCCACCGGCTCTCCATCTACCGCACGGGCCCGTCAGCACCCAAACTCCAAAAAAGACCCTCGGCCCCCGCCCCCTCCCCTCCACTGCCTACACAAAACTGGGCCTGGCCTCGCCGCAGTCCTGACGTCCTAATGGCTGATGGATGCACCGAGGTCACACTGATGATCTAGAGAAGTCCTTTGGTCCATCATTGAGCCTTTGATCAACATACTTAACCCTTTCTTCCTAAGAACCCCCCACCCCCCCTCCTCAGTGGATGAGAATGTGGGGAGATTGAGTTACACAGTGCTGGGGAGCGGGCAGGCTGACATCCCTTTGGTAACACATGTCTTTGTTTAAGGCGAAGCTCTGGCACTGACAGTCCTCTTCCAAGCTCCTCTGCTTCTCTTAATACCCCACCAGAGCTGCAGGGAGAGGATCTGGAGAGGAGATTTCAGCCGGTAGTCTGTGAGGAAACCTGCAGCTTTTTTTTTTTTAAATGACCCGCATTGATGGTCAGCCAGTCATACAGCTCAGCTGATAGGAAGCAACAGTTAGACATGTTGGGGGAAAACACCTATTTGCTTTCTTGTCAGGAGTTAAACGAAGAGATTGACACCACTGTCATGTCTGTCCATCACTTATACTGTGGCTAGTTAGCTTAGCTTAGCATAAAGTCTGGAAACAGCTAGCCTCACTCGAGTTGAAGATATAGATCTTTGATTACCACGACGCAAAAAAGTGAACTTTCCAAAATCTCATGCTAAATATCTTTAAAAGAAAAAGAAAGAAGACTCCAGTTTTTATCCACTGCAAAGATTCATGATTTGATTTAACTCCAATCATTTGGAATAACTTGTACATTTGCTTTGCACATTAAAAGCTTGTACTGCTGTTATATGGTGCCAATATTGTTTGGATAATTTGTAAGCAGGGCATTGGAAAGATACTTTAGAAGCATGTTGTGTTAATCAATTTCAGTCAGCAGTTGAGTAATCATTTTATTTGCAGTGCAGGTGTCAGCTTGTTGATTTAGATTGTGTTTGTTTGTAGAAAGTGTGCTACCACATCGTGATTTAATCAAATATTGCTTCAGAGTGCAGTTTTGCAGCCAGACAACTTGTCGTAAAGAATTATTTACAGTTCATCTGAAGAATATATTCAAGCTTGTTTTTTTTAACCAATAACTTCTGTGGGTGGGGGATTATAATCAATGGTATTACAATGAAGTGCAATATGTGTTGTAAATCTAATGAGAGCATAAAAGAGTTCATTATATGGTATTAATCAGGCCCTTCACTTTGAGTTATGTCAACACAACAAATCAAATGTATTTATTTATTTTATTAGCAAAGCAAATCTGGTAAAAAAAACAAACTCATTTATTTTACTTTGAATTTGCTCAGTGATGATTCTCATTAGCACAACACATGACATGAAATGTGGTCTGAATGTGCAGTAGCTCCGTGTGTTCATTTCAGGATCACCTTACCAGTATTCGGATATGTTCTATCAATTAGCGGGCTTGGGCAGAAAAGCAGAGGAAAAATTAATGTGTTTCTAATTCTGAGTATTATGGTTTCTGCACATGGACCGGCATATCATCCTTCCAAAGAAAACTTCTACCCTTACATTTCTCTGTTTTATTGAGCTGAATTGCAATAAAATATAATCCACAAATACATAAACGCATTAGACCTCATTGGGAAGTGTTATTAGGTCTGTCTTTGAGCAGCAGTAAAATCCATTTTTAAACCCCTGCCAGTTTTCTGGCCCCGCGACTCTGCAGTTACACTTCTCATCCCTCACATTGGAGCCCACTGCCCGGCTCCACGTGGAGTCAAAGCGATGGCGGCACGCCGTCACGTCGTGTCCCGACCGTCTGCTCGGCTTTCTGCAGACTTTCTCTTCCTTTTTTTTTTCTTCCCATGCGCGCAGGTTGTTGAGGCGACGGCAGCTGTCAGACGGTGGTTGTTGGCAGGGCGTGGTGCCTGACCAGCGGGTCTGACCAGACACTTTGTGCTCCTGCGCTCAGCCACACGGGAAAGAGAGTTGACCCCAAAGCCGGCATGCCTCAGACTGCTGGTTGACGCGCTGCGGTCGCCGCGGGTCCATGACAGCGTGGATGAAACTCGTCAGCGCGGAGGACCTTGAGTTCCTGGGTGTGCTTCGTCACGTCGGCATCGGTTAATTCCGACAGAAGGTTTTCGGCGCGTGTGTATTCGTCTCCGTGTGGATGAGTTTATACAAACCGGGCCTAAGTAACTTCACAGCTAAACAAACTGTGATTTGTGACCCACAGTAATCCCCGTTCTTGGGTCACATCCCTTCTTTTCTCTTTCCTTAAAAAATATTTGAAGCTCCCCTCAAAGAGATCTTTAGATCTGGCCGAGGAATAAATAGCGAACGCTGCTGGAAGTGATGACTCTCACTATGGCAACCACCCCGTGTTTTCAATTTGAAGCCCACGTCTCAATAGGTCCCGTTGTGTGTCCTGATGTGTGGGGATAGTAAATGTTATAAATGTACGAGGTGAGTTATTAGGAAGTCTGCTAATTACAGGGGTGGGACGAGGTATAAATCTTGCAGATTAGAGGCTGGATGTTTGAGCGAAACGATCTGCGCGCTCAACACTCGGTGCTCGAGAGGCCCCCGCGATGGGATGGCAGCGCTGGATCGCCGCAGCGTAAAGACGTCGCGCGGGAGTCTCAATTATCAAAAGTCAAGCTGAGGCCGCACGAAATTGAAGCTGATGGCTGTAGATTCATGAAATAGGTCGAGGGTGACCTCGTCCAGTGAAAGAAGCAGTGCAGGTCTTTCCATGTTCGACACGTGATGTTGAATTATTGCCAAACACATGCTAAGTGTGTGACCTCAAACTGAAAGAAATTCAAGGCGCTGATATAATGGCAAAAGAGCACGAGCTTCCTGAACTAGCAAAAGCAATTTGTGGCTTTCTGTGGTCCGTACATCACAGCACTACCTTAACTTTAAGGATAACTGGTTTGTTAACGTATTATCCATTCAGTTTGGACCATCACATCTGAGCGTTCTTGAAGTAGCCGTTTTAGCATACTCCAAGTTTATAGGCCACTTATTCTAAATCCATGCAGACGTTTGAGCATCTTCTTAACACATAAACCTTTTTTGGCCATGTGCATTAGAAACTAGGTCTGCATTGACACAATATGCCGGATCGACATCAGTGCCTGTACTCGCTTTATTTATTTTTTTAAAAACAAGCTTCTCAGCTCAGATAGCTAGCGAACTCACCATATTTGCTCTTTATAATGCTTCTAATTGGGATGAAGAAAACATCTGTTGAGTATTTTAACAGAAAATTGTTTGATTGTGTTGAATTAAAAACCTTAAAATACAGCGGGTCCAACAGACCAACAACATCTGCTGAGTAAGAAAAAAGCGAAAACTTGTAAACTTACAACCTTGATCTTTTTTTTCTTTTGAATAACACGCAGGAAACGTACAGTTACACATGCAGTCTCTTTTTCATGTTGGTTTACTTAGTACGCAATAAAACTACTTGGTTAGGTTGAGGAAACTAAAAGTACTTGATTTTGTTTTGGAAAATATTTTGGTTTTGCTTAAAAAAAAAAAAATCTAGGTTGGTTTTGTAGTTGCGTTAACTTAACAAAACAACAGTGAAAGAGATGTGTTTGTTTGACCCATTCACCAGATGAACACTGTAAGTGAATTACACACGTTAGCTGTGGAAGACAAATAAAACACAATTTAATTTCAGGTGGATTTATAAAGCCATTAATAAAAATAGGAATAAGGCCAAAAACCATGAAAATAGGAGCTTTTTGTGGGTATGTACTTCAATTTGAGGACGTTTTCTTTCTCCACAATGAGGTGACGTGTGGTTACATGGAAAGGTATGCAGATCTGAAGTGTCAAATGGATCACAACAGAGGTGAAAGAAAGTGAGAGAGGTACACAAACACAAACAAACATTCCTGCTGGGTGAGAGCAGCCGAGCCTGGGCGATGAGAATGGGTCAGGAGGGAGGCTGATGCCTGGAGCCCGAGAGACAGGTCTGGAGGTTGGTGCATTCATGCACAATGGGCCATGAGAGGCTCCTTTCTCCGTTGTGGCAGGCCCTTTCACAGGTTCCTCCTCCCCGGCCCTGAAAAGGACCCCACATGCGTCCCCGCTGGCCTGTCAGTCCACTTTGCTTTCCCATCCCTCCCCAACAGCTGTTTCTGGGTGGCGTCGTGTCATTAGTTGTACTCATTTACGGCCCCCTGCCTGTAAAGAGCTTGGTTTTTGTTGGAGTTGTTGTGGTATCTCGCTCACATTTGGTTTCAAATATGTTGCGTGTAAGTTATTTGATGGTTTGGCTGTTGACAAGCGCTGGTTAAACTAATTTGGGTCCTCATAGAAAGAAGAAGAAGAAAAAAAAAGACTTGAGCCTCCAATGCGAGCGAACACTTCAGTACATTTTTCAAAAGTGATGTCTTTTTTGCTGCGCTGCTGTTTCGACATTGCAGGAATGGTTTCCTTTAACCATAATATAATGTTGCTGGCACAACATGTTTGAAAGAGATATTTCCTAATTATGACTGAGGAACATAATCTGTGATCAGATATCAAATGAAACCAAGAGGGCATGTTTTTTCGTGTGGAGAGCGAAGCTCCGCTCTGCAATTTTGGCGAAGCAATGAGATGTCTCAGACACTCACTGACACTCGCTCTGACTCGAAAAAGACATGGCGTCGTCCACCACAGCGGCTCCGACATTTTCTGGGTTTTTGGATAAGCAGGTGCGCCACCGCGACCCTCGCGCAAAAGATTTCTTATGTCGAGAATCGACCCCCGCTATCGCTCCCAATCCGCATGAAGACCTTGTGGATTGCCCGCGAGGACGGCGGTGGACGTATCACGCAGAGACATGATATGGCACACTGTTTACTGGTGCTGAGCCAGAAGAGCTATAGGGGAGCCACGTGTGGTCAAAGTGGTGAAGGGAGGCCTCACACTGCTGGCAGCCACGGGCGCTGTACTCCACCAGATGCTGCTTCCACTGTCATTCGTTTGAGGCAATTGGAGCGTCTAAGGATCTACCTGATTACATGTGAACCGGACTGCAACATAGTCTCATGTGCGCTGTCCAAAACGAAGCTGTTTTGCAGCTTCTCCTTCAACTCTGATTCATTTTAAATGTTTAATAGTCGTATCAAAAGTCCCAACAATCACGTGCTGAGACTGAGAACGTGTCCGATTGCCGTGCATTTTACGTTTGAACGTTTGAGCTGGTGGCTCATGGAATGCTTTTAGAGGTTTGGTATAATTAGTCGTTGCGTAAACACGTGGAATTTGTTACAAGGATTTTCAGTTATCAAAGAGCTACAGCAGTTCTTTCCCCCCCATCACATTTTTCATATTTTCGCTGCTTTGTTGTTGACTTTGTTTCAAGCTGTGTTTTGTGAATGAGGGTTCTGGTATGGCCTCCAGTGTGATCAGCAATCTTAATATTTTGTGACTTACAAGTGTTTTTCATCACAGTGGGAAATGAGCTGTAACATCACAGAAGAAAAAAAGCTTGGAAGTTGAGTGTTCAGACATATTTTGGGTGAAAATATGGCTGTTTGGAGCCCACTGAGCATACACATGGAGCGCAGAGGGTCGGATACTGTTGCAGGAGTGATTTGAGAAGTTTGTATGGACTTTTTTTTCCACAGTGAAAAGTGGTCGGTATTGAAATCGATTGGAGCTGAAGGGAACTCAAACTTACCATGAGATGGAAATAAGGAGCGAAAGGACCAATGATGTGTTCCCCATCGACTTCTAAATAAGTCATATACAGGAAGCAACTGTCCAATGAACTGTTATCAATACTCATAATTACAGTTATTTTTATTACTCAGATACATTAATTCAGTCACAGGAGTCTGAACCTAAACCATCATTGGCGTCATCTTACCTATATTGACAAGCCTAATGATTCAGGATTCCAACAGAAAAGGAAAAAACTGTCGGATCAGTATTTGGTACCTTTAGCTGTGTTATCGGAGGAGAGGAAAAAGTATGCATACGTACAAATAAATGTGTTCGTTTCACGGTTACGCAACATTTCCAAATTACATAGCTGTTTCTTCAGTAACGAACACTATTCAGGCTTCACACCAGAAACCCACCAGATCATTTCCATGGTGATAACTCATTCATTCAAGTAGCAGCTGACAACGCAAACTAAAATACCTCCCAAGCCTCCTTTCCGTCATTGTAACAGGAACGTCATGGCTAATGGTGGAATCGGTTGGGGGAGTTGGGGGGGCGTAGGATTTCCCCTGCCTGCGTATGTAAGCGGCCATGCCAGTCATGAGGCTTGGGTCACAACAGCCTTTCTAATCAGCGGTCATCATGGTCCAGTTGTTCATGATTGAGCGTGTTCCCCCGCGCTGACACTAAGTGGCGAGTCAGGTCAAACGGCCATTCACAGGAATGCCATTTCGGACATTCCAGTGCTGCGGTTCCCTCAGGTTCACATCGCAGAAGGGGTGTGATTGCGAAGGGGGGGTAGGGGGGGGTAAAAAAAAAAAAGGTCGAACAATGTGATCTGGAATCTGGGAGGGAAGTTGGCCTCCGCTTGTCCACGGCTCCTGAGATATGAGTTAAACATGTGGAATGTTAATCTGTCAATGTGTGGTCATGGTGCGTTTTTTGTGTGTGTGTGTGTGTGATTTGAATCACGAGGCCCTTGTAATTGTGCCCATGCCCTCTCCGCCCATCAGGCCCGCTTAGAGGTAACCCGTTCTGACACCCTGATGGCCATGAGAGACATCCCTCGCCCGCCAACAAAGCCACATGTCACACACGGCCATCTTGTTTTCTCCCAGCAGGCCCCTGGAATGTAGTTCATCCTCTCAGCCTCCTTCAATAAGGCCATTCTACAAATTCAGAGGGTTTGGCGGCTATTGAACCTTAACTCTTCAGCGGGATGCAAAATAGCTCTCAGCATGTGAGACTGTGTAGAACGAATGCATTTTACCGCCCTTTATCTGCCCCTCAATAGACTGTCTTCATTGACACAGGCATTCTGAAGGCTGTCTTGGTCAACTTGTCTCGAAAATGTAACGGTGAAACAGCAGGGATGACATACGTGATCATCAACTCGGGGGCTTCCAGCAATGCTAACGACCGTCCCGCACTGGAAACATAAACCCCTCCGGGGTTTTTTAAAAGTTCACAAAAACGGTCAACGTTGTTCAAAAATTGTCTGCGTGAAGTGCATCCGAGACCCCAAACCCCTGTGTGCGTGTACCAGTCGTAACCGTCTTTGGTTTCTCGTTTGAAGGAAGTGAAAAATGCATTTTTTAATCTCAGTATGCAGGGATAGATCCATGCCATGTTGGAAAAACATTTGCACCACAGCTCTGGTTTGTGGCTGGCTATTGTACAGGGAGTGGTATTTCACTTATGAAGTGATTCCGTTACAGCTGTCCCCTCAACCATCCCCCCTCTGCACGCACTCACTTACTCCCATTCAACCACACACACACACACACGCACACACATGCACATGCACACACACAGGCCCATTTAAACACAGTTCTCCATAAACACGTACAAATCAGTTCCAACGGGTGCTCCAGCAAAACTCAGACGTGGACCCAGACCCACAGCATTCAAAAACAGGTTATTTTAGAAATGACACGATATGCCAAGTTGCACATCTGCAGTCCGATCCTGCCAAGCTGCCATGTGAAATACGATCCAACGCCGGTCTGCTTGATTCCAATGAATGACATCCTTACGCCCCTGTCTGTTGAATAATACATTTCCCTTAAGTCCTCATATAGGAGGGCTCTCTGGCTAGTTGAGTGAGTGAGGGGGGGGGGGGACAAATCTTGAAAGGATTATTGTATTTACTTTCTTTGGCGAGGCTCTGAATTGGTATGGGAGGCAGTTGTGGCTTTTGTGGTCACGTGTTTATTGTTTATGCTTTGTATTTATCCTTAATTAATGCCGCGCTGATGAGTGCTGTCACAGACACCATGCGAACAACGGCCGGGTCTCACGCAATGTGCGGAGGATTTCCTCCCCACATTCAGGGCCTCGTATGAGGAGCGAAAACGCTTCCTCCGGGCTGGTCTCTTTTTTGGAGCCGGAGCAGGAAGACGGACGCTGTAGAAAAACACGCACCAAACCAAAGACTGTCAATCTGTGATCCCCGCTAACTCCTCAAGTGCATTTTTTTTTTTTTTTTTGTTTGGAAGCCCGCTTCTTGTTTTCAGCGTGCGCCCTCCGGGAAAAAAGAAAGGGAGTTGAAAAGACGGTGTTTTTCCAGCGTCACAATAGTTGCGCACGTCTTCATTCCCCTCGGATGAAGGCTCGCGATCCAGATGCAGATCAGTCACGGGGGTCACCGCAAGGTCGCCCTGACCCTCCCTCCACGGGGGCTATACTTCATCCGACCCAATCTCTGTTGTTTTCAAATGATCTGCTCACTGACAAATGACGTGTGACCAATTATATAATAATGCAACTTGTCTTCCCTGAGAAATGGAATCCTGAACTCCTGAAATCCCGATTTCATACAGTTGGAAGTTGAAGGAACATGCCGTGCGGAGTTAAGAGTGACACTGATTTTGATTACTTTTCAGATTTATACATGATTTCTTTTATCTGGTATCTATAAACTGTCTAACTTTGAGCTGCAGTACAATAAAAATATCATTAAATACGACTACAACCCTCCTTCCAGCTGCAATAACTCAAACAGATCGTTCTCTGTGGCCTTCATCACCAGAAATGTTCCCTTTTCACCTAACAGGTAGTTATTTGATCTATTTTGAATGTGGAAATATTGAATTTCACAGCTTTTAAGACAAAAACAACAATATGTATCCATCCTAACTATAACATAATGCACCAGCTAACTACATTCAAGGCACCCTTACATCAGACACTTTGAATAACACTTGAGGGTTTATTGGCACAGAAAAACAATGTGTTGTACACCATACGTGGTCAACACTCTCGTCTAGTCTAAAAGTCTACAGCTATTATCTCTTTAAAGCCTCGTACTGTTTACAGTCCTGTGTAATGCACATTTGATTCCCAGACTTTCTGTTTCCTGTCGGACTTTCCGGAACAAGAGCTATAAGAGTTTACAATGCAGACGTTAAAGACCCGTGTGGCTTTGTGAACTCCAGCACGGAGGACTGTTTTCTGGATATGTTGACTCACCCTAAATATACTCCCCTCTATTTCGGTTGAAGCGCTTAACATGTCACGGCCGCTCTCCCCCTATAGAGGAAAACACGGCTACGCTTCACTTTTGCCCGGGGTCAGGATCTCCCCGAGGGAGAGAGAGCGGACGGCGCTCTCAAACCCCCCGTTGGTATCAGCAGGGCCATCCCGACGTGTATAATCTGTAACGCGCAGCTGCCTTTTTACTACATACTACTGTTCTACCACTGAGGCCTGACCGTGCCAAGGCCTGCGGTGGCTTGGGCGGTGCAGGACCTCAGAAGTTTGTTTTTGTCTCGAAGACTCCAAAATCATATCTCACCACCTGAGCGCCTGGCTCAGTCGTCCGCTGGTGTGCGGTGGGAGAGTTGAGGAAAGAGGGTGGTTCACTTCACTTTGGATTACACGGGTGTTTCTCCACTGATGGTGTCACGGGACGATGTGACGGGCTTTGAGAACAATCTTAAAATCAACTCTGCTGGGATGATCAAATGCCCTTTTACAGTTTACTGAACAGTCGAAGCCAAAACCAGGCAATCTTATACACCTCAGACCGATTGAGAAAAACAAAGAAAGCGAGCAGATGTTCAAGCCATAACAACACACATGAAGTAAAAACATCATTCAAACACAGTTAAGCCTCAAAGCTGGCAACAAAAGCACAATATCCAGACTCAGCAATATAATCTGTCATCTATTTCCAATCTGTTGAGGCATTGGAGCATCCAACACTGTATTTGTGGATTTATTTGCTCAATTGAAGTCTACTTTGAGGCAGGATTGGACCGTAGCACAGCCATGGTGATAGACTGATCCTTTATTGACACGTAGTGAGAGACAGAGCCTGGAAACCAATCAGGTCCACACAAACCGGGCCGAGGGAAAACCGGGCTGGATCCAATCTGAGATGAAACAACAAACAAACAGTAGTGCAAATTATTGGCCCAAAGGCGAAGCTTCAAAGACTGTATGGTAATAACAAAAATACTCTCTGCTCTGTTTCATCAACATGTGCATGCATCCTTTAGGAAACTATAATAATCATATTGAATTGAAGCCATAAAGCGGCACTATGTTGACGGGACAATAAAGCAGTTTTTATTTGCATGAGGAGGAAAGTGCCTCTTTCATCACTTCTTCCACAGTGCCCAAGGCCGCTTCCTTCTCCGTGGTGTGGCCAGCATACATCCAGCCACACAGGAAGCATCTTCCACTACTCCCCCCTCTCTCCCTCCTCTCCTCCTTTCTCTCCCCAACTCCTCCTTACTCGCCCATGGTGGAAACTATTAACAGGGCAGGGTTCCATGGAGCAGTGTGGCGAGGTTATCGTTCACACAGCTTTCCCTCTCCCTCTGTCTGTCTCTCTCTCTCTCCCTCTCTCTCTCTCTCGCTCTCTCTCAGAACAGCAATCCTCAACACAGAGCCCAATATAGCGGGGGAGACTCGCTGCCCACTGTTTCTAAACCTCCGCCGCCGCAGGGTAACGATTTTTCCTGATACGCGCGTGGTGAAAATGCGTAAGACTTGACCTTTTTTTCATGGGCCTCAATGTGTCACAGGCAGGGTGACACGGGAAGGAAAATGTGATGGCCGGCCGACTGCGAAACAGTTTGGGGAAGTGTCAACAGAAGAGTAACGTAAAGATGTGAAAAGGCCGCGCTCGGTTTGAAAAGAGTAGTTCAACATTTTTGAGAAATTGTCTTGTGTCTTTTGCTTTGTGAAAGAGTTAATCAGTACATTCCCAACCATCAGTTTCCATGGTCATGTGGAGTGTATGCATACATATGGAAGAAGGAAGAAATGATGCTGGGGTGTCATGGGCATGGTACCTGATTCTGCTCCGGGGCAACAAGTCACATGTCATCTCCTTATCCACCACCAACCATAGCAGCTGATAAAAACACCACACATGTATCAGTATATAGATTGCGTGTGTGTATTGTGTTCATGCATGTGTATTCACCCGTGTATATTTCCATCCCTCACACACAATGCTCGCAGTCTCCCTGACTGTAATGTACCTGCTCACATGTTGCGTACGTACTGTAGAGCTGTCTGTCCTCTCACTTCTAATCTCTCATCCAGCCTCATCATCCTCCTTTTTTCCTCCTCCTCCTCCTCCTCCTCCTCCTCCTCCTTCTCCCAGACTGCTGAAAAGCTGTCATTGATGAGAACACTGTGAGGGGGTGAGAGGTGCTTGGGCCCCATGGGCTCGTCTAGCAGCTCCACTGAAAGACTCCCATTTAAACACACACACCTGTTAACAAACAGCAACAATGGGCTGTATGGCTGCCAGCTCAGGGAGTCCCATACCCTGACCTCGCTCCCACCCCTCGGCCTCCTGGCGGATATTAAAGAGCCTCTATTTACCCATACTGGCACACAGCTCGCAGGCCCCACAGAGGCTGGCCTGCCCAGGGTGTCCTCAATCCACCATTGTCCGGTGATGGAGAACTAGGCGGATGGATAGCGAGGAATGCTGAGGTGATATAGAGTGCTGGAGGTTTTGTTCTAGATCTGTCAGAAATGTTGACGGTCGGAGTCTAAGTACAAACGAGTTTGAAGGATGCGTGTGTGTAGCATCCCCGATCGTGAAACACCCGCGAGCTGAGGAGCAAGATGCATTTCTTGCCCCCTGAGAGACAGTGGGGCAGACAAAGTATAGTATCGCATCTAAATCTGAATTAAGGCTTTATTTATACCAAACCAGAGTTGGTTTAAGGTATAGCTTTGTGCAAACTCCCGCTATGGCACAGCTGTGGTGGCTACAGTTAGCAAAATTGTCTTGAAAACACCCCTGCTTGTTTGGTGGGAGGGGCTTCGGACAGGTAGGGCAGAGCTGCAGGTGGGTTTCTTATCTGCGTTTTTATCATTGCACCATTTTTTTAACGTGAAACACAAATTTAAAGGGGAACTCCAGCCACTCGGCTTTCCACCATTCCCCGTGGAAGCGGCTTCTCTCCAGGTATCTACGGAAATAGAGATAGAAATAGAATCAAAATATAACAAAATCTTGTTCCCGCAAAGTCTGTGACGCCTTCGCGCTGACATTTCGAGCCCTTCATGCACACTTTCCGTAAGTCTGCATTTCTGCCACACCTACCCACAATTCATAGCTTTGTGAAGTTAAACACAGGGTTGCTCCCCCTTAGGCAAACACTGTTAGTTCTGGCAGCGCTGTGGCCATTCTTTGCGCCGTTCGTGCTGCTGCGACTATTAGCGGCTCCACCTCAATCAGAAGAATCATCGAGCTCATGTTGGGAATTATATGTTCATTTAAACTTTTTACATGAACTTTTTACAGGTTACTGCTTTAATGTGTGAGCGTGAGAGTGAGTTATTACTCTTTACATCTTTAAATGGTGTTTTTAAGTCGTTTTCTCTGCGTGAACAGGTGACAGTGTCTCTTGTGTCATAAGAAAAAAAGCAACAAAGGCTTAACAGAAATATTTTTCCCTTTTTCTATACATTTGATTCATTTTTTGGCTCCTTAGATTTACATTGGGACCCATTGGGTGGTCTCAAGCCTCAGGTTGAGAACCACTGGTTTAGTCTGATACAATTAACAATATGCCTGTTTTGTCCCATTTCACGGGGATGTGAAACAGATAAGGGCGAGCGATAATTGAATTAAACAATCATCTGATTATCTCAATTTGCCGACTATTCCACAACAGCGAGAATCAAATCAGTTGATCCCATCCATGAAAACTCAACTGACCTTTTCTAATACGTCTTTTAATATCTATTTGAGGATAAAGAAATATGTCACCATTGAGAGCATGAGGGTTTGCGGTGTGAACATCCTTAGACGTAAAGCCAGCAGGGACCAGCCACCATTCTTCAGATGGGGCCGCTCTCCAGTTCGACTGTGACCACTCCTTTTGTGTCCGCTGAGGGGGGGGGGGGGGCAGCCATTCAACCCCAAGGGACGGATAATAGCCTCGCCGGCCCGCTCCCCCCCTCCGCTCCCCACCGCTGCTCCATCGTCCCATAAAGTTCCCCGATTTAATTGCGTTCCCTGGAAAGCCAGCGGTAGAAGAGGAGGAAGAACTTAGAGGGAGGAGGGAAAAGAAAGAAACTCTATAGTGGGGGAACCTGTATTCATCCCCGGCCTATGCATCGCAAACAACAAACTGCGAAACCACAGTGGAGGAAGAAAGAGGCACAACGGTCCAAAGCAGTGGAGGACTGGCCCAGCAGCCTCCAATGGAGCGGGCCCTGGCTTCTTTAATAACTGATCGAGTTCACAATTAAACCCCTGCTCGCTGGTAATACAAGTCTCCTTAGAGGCTCAATTGCCATTGGTGGGAGACAGGGCCACTGTTGTGTCCCGGGGATTAAAGCAGGCAGGGGGAATCAAAAGCCATTTTACAATACAGTAATCAGCATGTTTTCCCTCTGAAAGGGCCTCTGCTCCCCCATTTAGAAAACACAGAGCATTACCTCCTTTCTGCTCACGACAAAACCCATTCAGCCAGCCGCTTTATTACATGGATTAATCCTATGTGTTGTCCGGGAGCCCCGGGGCTCCGTGGAGCAGGGGGAGGCGGGTGTGGAGGTGAAGGAGTGTCCACTCCAGGCAGGTTGGGGAGGAAAACCCATGACCTGGCCAAGGACACATTTCCCAGCTTTCTCCTTTTTTTTCGACACCCACCTGCAGTTTTCCTCCAGAGCGCAGATGAACCATGGGAAGTGGAAAACATTTTACCAAGGCCACCGCGATGTGTGATACAGTAAACACGTCGATGCGTTGATTTACATGAAAGAGAGACATTTTTCCCAATAATTCGCAGGCAGAGGGTAAATGGGCACACAGGAGCTGCTGTAGACGTGCACACGAAGTACTTCAGTACTTCAGAAAGAGACATTTGTGATATTGGTTTGCTGTTGATAGCTACCACCTTGTAAGACATGTTAACACTGGCGTTTGGTTAAACACATGTTCTGCCGGCTTTTTATTTATTTATTTTCCTTATTTGTTTTATTGTGTTTTTCACTGCTCCATCTTTTAATGTGTGTTTCACTATGCTCTCTTAAGTGGTGAAATGTTTTGGCCCCTGTTAGTGTCAATCTGGTTTAATTTACATTGTTTTCTTTGACTCCTGTACAACACTTTGTGACCTTTGTCTGTGACAGATGCAATATGAATATACTGTACTTACTTGTTTACTTACTGAATATGCTTTGAAGCAGATCACTAGTTTGGACTTATATGATGAGAAAAATTGAGGCATATAAAAAATCTGTGGTTTTCTACATTATCGTTGAATGTGAAATTTGATTTAAAAAATTTGTTTTAATTGTGTAACAAAGTTTTTACGCTCAACTCGAAAATAGTTGATGAGTTCAGTGAGATATGGAAATGTCTGATCAATTCTGAAATAGATGGGCGTGGCAACTTGTTTTGTTTATGCATATGCAGCTGATGAAGTGCCAACTTCTGATGAAACCACACTGTGGAAGAATTTATAGGCTGAAACACACCTATTTAAAAAAAATGTGTTTTTTTTTGGTGCAAAATGCCAAACTTCAAATAAATACTGGAACTCTAGAAAAAACTCTAATATGGGCGTTAAAATGAATGCTGAATGACAAGTCACGATAGTTATTCAAGGGACATGTATTTACGAGCCTCGGTCAGGACAATGGATTTGGCCGAGTATGAAATTCATTTTCGTTGCATGTTGTGAGACCAAAAGTCTCAACAGAGCAAAAATGATTTGTACGTTCAAAAATATTGCCTGATGTATAAACTCAGTCTCAAACGAGAAACATCTGGGGGACAAGGGAAGTAGACAGGAGTGTTGCAGCAATGAAACAACAATGCCGTTTTTCCTTGATAGTGGTATCAAAGGATGTATTATTCGGCCTGATTCAATTGTTTTCTGGGCGCTTTGTATTGTGAAAAGTGAGATCCATGCGTTACAATCAGGGCCGGGAAAGCATTCGACGTCGCAAAACCACATACATCTGATTCAGTTTATCCTGCGTCATCCACAACCATTCACTTCATTGATCCCGCTGCAGGTCAAGAACTTCCTCTCCTCGACTGAAATGCAAATCAAGAAACACAAGCGCTGATTGTTAGAGATGGGGTATTCGCAAGTGCACATGGAAAAATAAGTGACAAACAAGCTCACGTCTGTCAGCTGAAACACTGCTCTTCTCAGTCACTAATGCAATGGCACAGCCCTGAACTTTTGTCAGCATATTGGTTCTTAACTTAATAGTCTACAAAGTACTGGACAGCGTCCATGTACAGTACGAGTGTAGTGCGGGGACGTGCAAACGTCTTGAAGAATCATTTATCGTAACTTCACCAAACTCTCTCTGTAGGTTGCTTTTCTGTGCTCTTGTTGGTAATTCAATATTTTAAGTTCTTTATTGGGTTAGTGGCTACACAACAAACACAAAAAAGAAGACACAAAATTGGATACGGCCATCATTTCAACCGCTTTGCCGCACAATAAAGTCAATATTAAATGATTTCAATTCTTATGTTCAATAATGATGTGTTTTTTCTTTTCTCTTTCTACAATATCTACTTGCGGCAACGACGACATGGTTAAGGTTATAAAACATCTTGGTTATGGCAAGTAACTTATGCTTGAGGTTAGGTCACTAAAACACTCAAAAGGGAAGGATTTGGGGTTTGGTTAATAAAAAGGTCAACATTGCAGTATTTGAGGGATACATAAAAGTTGAATGTGGTACACACGTCAACTATTGACATTTCTATTTCTAATTTTATCTAACTATGACACTCTGGTCAGCCCTCCAGTGTCGTTTATTTGGACTAGTCAGGGACGGCGTGTGAGTTTCTGCTCATTAAACACAAAATGTCTTTCCAAAAAAAGCTTCTAACGTAGGTTTACATCATTTTTTGTTTTACTTAGGCAACAATATATTTGGCTAGGTTTGTGGCGGTCCCCAGCCGGACGACGGTAGAAGCAAACTGATGAGTCCACAACCTTATTGATGAGCATAAATTCATTAGTTTCTCCTTTTTCAATCCATCTTAAGAGCTAAAACAAAAAAATGAGCTCGTCCGAGTGTGAACATTTTAGCTAACGTTAACATCTTATCACACGCATTTCACCACACTATTACAGGTTCACTAAAAACGTGTAATCAAAACAATAAAACGTAAAGGACCTTGTTCCCGTTCCAGCGAGGTGCTTGGCCGTTCCTTCAGTGACTCTTGTTCTTCAGAGAGCACCGTTACCGCCGGTACATTCAACCTGCTTCTAATGCAAAGTCATGTTACTACATTTACATATACATACTTCCGGTCTCGCCGGAAAGACTTCAAAATAAAAGTATAAAAAAAATACAAAGACACGTACAAAATAAAAGCGTGCAGGAAATAGTCACTCTGTCAATAGAACCTCTTCAGGGTCATGTGCAAGGTATTAGTACACCAGTTATGTAACAAAAAAATAAGTCAACGTTGACTTGATGTCCCACAGGACATGAACATAAAGCTTCTAGGTGAATGTACATGGTTTTTTTTTACCCTTCCATCTTCACAGATTACTATAATAATGATGCAGATGGGTTTGCTTTGGAGTTAGCTGAAAGACACAAAGCCTCCGTTTATAGCTGGCAGTCAGAACAGATTGACCCCTATGACTTTTCTCTTGACACAACTATTGTGCTGATAATATTACATCCAACTAGGTTAGTTGCATAAATGTTCAATGGCTTCTGGCCGCCATCTATTTTGTCATGTTGCGTTAAAGCGCCGACCAATGACACTGAAGGAGTAAAGCTATAGGCACTTATAGTCTTTCTGAAACATAACCTACACACTAATCTGAGCCTTTGGAGGCCATTATCAGTGTGTTGAAACAGTCCATTAAAGGCATCGCCATGACATCAGTCCCACCCACATCTCTGGGTGCTATCGTCTGCATCTTAAAACATCACTTTCCAGAAAATTGATTGTTGCACGGTGAGGAACAAATCCATCTGCGTAGGCAGACACACTTTTATCAATTTGAAGACTCTCCCCCACATTCCTGACCAGCCCTCCTCCCCCCCAACCTCCACCGCTTTCTGTGCAAGTATGTTGCAAGAACCTTAGTCATGACATCTGTTCAAACCAGAACTAAAAAAAAGGCCATACATAAAATGGAGGTGCTTTTAGTCAATGGGGAAGATGACATAAGATGGCACAGTGTCTCCAGGGCTGTTGGCACTCATGGGAGATTGTTTTCTCTTCATTCTATGTCCGGCTGTGTCTTTCATAAGGAAGGCGACGGGAAAGGATTGTGGACGGGAGGTTTCAGCGGAAGTGAGATGCAGAGGGACGATCAGAGGAGCGAGGGAAGCGGTCGAGAAAATGGGAGGAATCTCCAGGGAGTTTGGCAGCTTTCCACGGAAACCATTAAACATGATGTGCATGATCATGAGTGTATGTGTACGTGTGTGTGTGTGTGTGTGTGTGTGTGTGTGTGTGTGTGTGTGTACATCTGCAGGTGTATTTGTATATGTCTGTGTGCTCTGCTCCTCTCTCTCCCAGGTAACCACTCAGTCCGTCTGGCTGGAGGTGCAACGCACTAAAAGTGGAGTCTCGTAAGTCTTAACTCGCTCGGGGCGATTTTGCAACCCCGAAGACGTCAACACTGACTTCAATACAGGTTTTTTACGGTGATACAACAGACTTGTCCACCATTGAGATTTCTTTCTTTAGTTTTTTTTTTACATAACAGCCTTAATAAGAAAGTTGAGGAAATCCTAATGTGATGCCGACAGCGTGTACATTTCTGTGATCAGGCGTGATGACACAAGAGGAGAGGAGTACCTGTGAGGGAAGATATCTACAGCTGCAGTCAAGATCCATTTAGATGGCAACTTTTTTTGCTTTTGTCCACCCAAAAATGTGCAATGTCTACATTTGAGCCCCTGTCACAGGTTCATCATGTATTTGAATTGTGAGGAGTTTTGAAAAAAAGTGATTTTCTTATATGAAATCACTTTTAGAAACTTAAAACCTGAGGTGTGGTCAGGCTTCTTTACCTATTCAGACTGTACTATTTTAACCGTATGTTTTATGTCATGTATCAACTAATGTCTTGTCCTTTCTGTGGATCCTGGGAAGAGAAGCGGCCACTTGGTGGGGATTCAGTTAATAAACAATAAACAATTAATGGGAATGAGTCTAAAAAAAAACTTAATTTTGAGTGGAAAATAAAACAAGAGGGCAGATACAGCTTGTATTTAACCTTTTCGTCCACCTTCCTCAAAGGTGGAGAGTATGACCAACAAACATAATGCACAAACATGAGAATAAGATTCAAGTGGATGAAAACTGGAATTGACCTTTTTTTAAAAAAATAAATCCATTAAAAACCATTTTGTTTACTTTATTGATGAATATGCACAATATGACACACAAGGATCCGAGTATGATAAGTATTTTCATTTTGTATGTGTGTATGTTAATGCGTTTACGATACTAAGGAAGAAAATAACAGAAAAGAAAAGCAAACAAACAACAAATAAAGTAAAAAATAAGAGGAAATACAAGTAAAAACTAAAAATGAATCAAAATTATGAATCAAAACACCAAATCCACCCATACACAGGGCCTTCACGTTCATTCACATAGAGCTTGTGTAATACAGTTGAGTCGTTAGGTTTGGTTACAGTAAATCAAACAGATAAAAGTGGGCAACACGGACAGATTGTGAAAATATGAAATGAAAGACTGCCACTTCTTAGTGACATTGTCATTACATCCTCTAAGTGCATATTACACTGTATCGAGACTCAAGAAAAGCATTACATCCTGAAGCCATGCAGACTGAGTTGGTGCATTTGGAGACTTCTAAGCAACAGGGATGGTATTCTCATCTCGAACACATATGGACGTACTAACTTCATTATAAATGAGTAGTAGGTTGTGTGTTGCTGTTCAAGTGTCGACATGTCGTGAATGCTGATACTGTCCTCAGCCAAAGAACTGGTTAGACTGAGGACTCTTGCTCGTGCTTAATATTCTGTGGCTTCACTTGTTAGCATGCATCATCTGGTCCTTACACACACACACACGCACACACGCACACACACAGAAACTATCCTCCCACTCTGCTGCATGGCCTCAAGTGCTGAAGGGAGATTAGATGCTGGGAGAGGCAACGCTCCCCATTACTCTCTTGTTCAGCGGCCCAAAGGTGAAATGAAAAATAGCCCTGTGGTCTTAATCCTGAAGACACTCAACACACTCATATTGTCCCTCCAGGGTGCACTTCTTTTGGCTTCCAGCGCTGCCTAGGCGACCGGCGACTATAAACCCATTAGTGGATTTGTTGTGAGAGCAACATGGACGCGCGGCATCAGAGATACAGAACGCACAATTTATAGCCACAACTATAGGCAAACGTGTGGTCCCCTCTTGAACTCGCCTCGTGTTTTACCCTGATTGCGGCGATCACTCCTCTTTTAACATGCACCGAGGAGATGAAAACGTCTGAGTTTAGCGCAAGAAAAACAGTGTGAGGTGAAGAGAAAATCCCCTCGATACGGGATCCCAACGATGAGTGGTGCTAGAAACCCGGCTCATTGCCAAGAAACCATTACTAATCCCTCGGGCTGTTAGAGTAAGGAGTGTGTGTGTGTGTGTGTGTGTATGTGTGTGTGTATGAGTGTGAGTATCATCCGAGCATGCATGTGACTATGTCAATGTGTGTGTGCTTCACAGCTTATGAATTCCATTTCACAGACACACACACACGCACACACGAACACACAAACACACACACACACACACACACACACCCTTATGACCACCCTCACATCCAAAAGAGTCACAACATCTAGTTAAACATTACAAAAGGGCTGAAGGAGCTTCAAACACCTGGCAGGAGTGAAGCAAAATTCTACGTGTTCTTAAGCAGGGGCAACATTTCCACACAGATATCAACAAGTGTGTGTGTGTTTGTGTGTGTGTGTGTCTGCAAGTTGGAGGTTTCAATACCATATGATTTGAAAGGAACAATCTAAAGGATCCAAATCCAAAGGAACGCTCATTTAAAGTGTGAGTAAACGCTCATTTAGAGCATGAGTAACTAATCAAAATTGTTTTTATTATCATTTATGAGTTGCTTAACAACCGCTGGCACGTTTATAGCCAGCGCGTAATATGCCGTGACAGCTAATGTGCGAATAAATACGTATCTTTCCATCTCTTTTTTCCCTCGCGGCCCCGCTGACAGCCATAAAATGTGTTTTTCGAAAAACACAATTGTGTTTACCAATTAAAGGCTGGCTGCAGGTCCATGAACTTTGTCCTGCGACGAAGAAAAACCCAAAATAAGAACAGCGTAAGCCCGCGTTGCCAAATGCACAAGGCCACGACAAGCCTTTCCCATGCATGTCTGCATGACAGCCTCCAATATCCTCACCGAAACCACAGGAAGATGAATGGACACCCACCAGAGTGTGTACACACACACACACACACACACACGTGCGCACGGCACCGCACAGAGGAAAAGGAAGTGACAGCATAGAGCTGGTGGGTAAAGGCAAGTTCAAAGGTCAACACCGGACTGGCTTGTGGTTCAATTTGGCATGCGGGCACTAATTCACAACATGTTTAGTTGTTACAGATGAAAGGCTTCGCTGGTCTCTGAAGAAGTGCACAAGTCCATTTTGAGTTGAAGTTTTTTAACAAAATACAGATTGCACATTAACGTCATCTGTCCCTGATTAGCGAACCATGTTTTGATCCTATTCCAGTAAAATTAAGAGCAGGTGGTTCGGTTGTCTTTTGTCTTTTTATTTCCTGAAATGTATCTTCACCATAGTTTTTTTCAGGTTTTTTTGTTTTCCCCCCTGAAATAAATCTGCCTTCAACAGAAAGCTGGATGCATGCTTTTTTTTTCTGTGTGCCAACATTTGCTTAATTTGCTAATCACATGTTCAAAACAAAATACAGAGTGCATGCTGAGCTCACAGGCTTCGCCGCAGGCATGACAGAGACATGAACTCACCCGACATTGTAAATTGCGCCTCACAAGAAGAAGCCGAGGCAAAAGCTAAACACAAATAAAATGGCGTGCAAGTCTCCCAAACCCCGGGCCCCCTCTCCCCACACTCCCCGTGTTCGGAAGGAAGCACAACCCAATGCTCTGTGAATGAACCCGCTATAAAAAAAAAAAACCTCCTCATGTGCCAATCGAAACATTAAGAAGAGCAAAATTACAAGGACACCTCTCGCATCCGTCTGGCTCAAACTCAGACTTCAACACATTTTAGATCTCCTGGACTGAAACACTCTCCTGGCATGGGTTTACTTTGCAGCCTAATGTCTCCTAATTGATTACCACAGATCCATGGAGCCAATTTCACACACAGACACACACTCGACCACCTCCAACGCTACAGAGCGCGTCTCATTAAGCATTCCACTAAGTGTACACTTAACTGTCCAAAACCTTTTAGATCTGCCTATTTGTCACAGCGTCCTAATGTTCCAGTCACGGCGCTGCGTTATTAATCAGAGCAGGTAGACACAGGTCGGAGAGGACCGTGCGGTCCGCCGCTTTACCGTCTGAGACCTTAAACTGAGCTGGACTTCTCCCACATTTAATCAATCAGATGTATTTTAGGGGACAATTCTTATAAAAGCTTCAAAAGAGTTGTTTAAAAGTTAATACAGTACAGAAATAGTCACAGTGGACTGATGGTAAAACGAAAACTATGATCTATTTTTCTTTATTTTGGTTATATACATAATATATGTACATTAACAGTAAAGAAAATGGCATTTAATACAGTCACAATGGTTTGTCCCAATTTGGAGCTTGCAGGAAAATTAGATCAACAAAAAAGAAAAGATGAATTCTGAAGCTATATAGCAGGTAAGAGTCAATAAACTAAATATTATAAGGAAACAAAAATGAGTGACTGAGGCAAAGAGTTACTTTAGGCCACAAGGGGATAAACACAACTTCCTCATTTCGTTGTAATTGTGTGTCGATGAAACAAACTCACAGTTGGAGAACAGCAAAAGAGAACCAAATCTTTACTCAACTTGTGGCTACATGTGCATAAATGACACACACACACACACACACACACACACACACACACACATAGAGCATCCGAGTGTGTGAGAAGAGTGTGTTTGTCCTTGTGAGTGACACTCTGTGGAAGTGATGAGAGAGAAATATGGCACGACTGCAGGTGTGTCTCCTTCTCATCCAGCGAGAGTGGATGCGCCCGACTGCCATCCATTCCAACAACACTCCTGCCAGACACACACACACACACACACACACACACACACACACACACACTGGAGCTCTCATCAGTCATTCACACACTCTGTTGATGGATCTACATTGTTACACTACATAGCTTCCTTTTTATTGCTCACACTGTGAGTGAGAGAGTTAGTGCTGCAGGTCGAGTGAAGTCAGTGAAAGTACTGCATTACTAACATGCTTCCTTGAATGGCAGATGGATATGATGAGTTTTATGATTGGAGAATCCATACATTGGTCAGATTAAACAGAATATCAAGCAGAGAGCATTTTGTCACATGTTAACAATTAGCATTTATGGGTCAACTTTATTGTATTGGACAATGGAAATTATTTTTATTCACACTTTTATTCGACCAAACGTGTCATTCAAAGTGACTGCAGGCTCATTACAGTGGGTTTCTAATCCGTCTTCAGCGGTAACGGGTGGTCCACTATTTGCATAAGCCAACTGGCCTCAGAGGGAATTACAAACTGGAGCCGGCAGCCCCTTTATTGCTGGATTCATGTCAATACCTCCATCTTGTCAGCTTAGCTTCAGACATGCAGACCATTTAAGTGGAAGAGCGAGCCAGCATTAAGAAAGGATTAGAGAATCTCCGAGGTTAAACATTGCCTGACCCGGACTGCTTTACCGCCAGGGGTTGGACGGATGGGATGTTTTTCTTTCATGGAGGACAGTGTTGATTCCAGAGATCTTTACATGTAAGTCTTGATGAAGAAATTCTTAAGTTAGCCACATACCTTTGTAGCCTTTGTTGATTATACAGGTACAAATGTGTCTCACTGACACAACGTTGACTTTAACTTTTCAACCACAAAGCATAAAATAGCATTATTCTCACTAGACAATCAGAGCAAGTCTTAAAGAGACAGGCGCTAAAACAGAGGTACGGGTATATTCTGACAGAATGTATAAGAATATTAGTTTTTTGAGCCTTAAATGCATGTACATGTTCCAGTAGAAACCTGAAAATGAGCATAATAGGCAACCTTCAACAAGATGCTAATACGTGTGGCAATAAATGCCTTCAGTTTTGTTTGTTTTAACGTACCGTTAAATATTAAAGAGAAAAAGTGAAGACAAAGAAAGACGAGGAGGCGCAACAACACTTTAAACTGACTTGCCTGGTGCCTGCTTTAGTCAACATTGTATGTATGTACAGCTCATTTTAAATATCCCTGGCATGCTGTTAGCATAGTATTCATTAACAAATTGAGTAAAGGATTGGTGAAAACCTTCCAGTTCCTCATTCCCTTTCCTTTCAAAGAACAGCTGTACTCTATCTCACCCTTAATTCCACCTTTTCTCTCCAACCACACTCTCCCTTCATTCGTCTCCGCGTCAATCAGTCAGTCAGGCGGTATAGGCCTGTGCACTGTCTCCCAGCATGCAATGGAGCCAAGGTCTGGGCCAAGCAGGGGTGAGTCATGCTGCAGGAGCATGCCGCTGGATGTAAAACAGAACAGTTGTATCCTGCTGAGTCAAACCCGCAGCCCTCATTAAGTCATTATGCGGTAATTAGACTGCGTGTTAGCGGATAGGTAGCGTAGCAAGCGAGCAGGAGTCGATGTGAAGTCGGGTCACTCAACAACAGTCCGTTGGCTGGTGATTGTTATTCGATCGGGTTACTGATCCAATTCGTGCCGTCTTTGACGCGACGCGCCCGCACCGGCTCCGCTGCTCGCTGCTTTCTCAGCCCCGGCAGGTTCGGTTACAGTTACTGCAGGTCACTTTGAGCTCGCATTAGCGCTTGGCTCCGAGTCCCGGCCAGGTTCTGGCAGCGCCTCTTCGTCCACTCAGAGTGATGAAGAACCACCGTGCGTGTCCGTGTCTTAGCAACAGAAAAGCCCATAAATCAGCACCAACGGAGGAGAATCACGGGACAGGCAGACAGAGAGAGAGAAGGTCTTTTGAAAGAACGAGCGTTTTTCAAACAAAACACTCCCTTCACCTCTTTTGGATTACTCTTGTCCTCTCCTTTCCATCACGGGCAAACATTGCCGTCATTCTATTTCCCCACGTTGAAATAAACAAGGGCCATGAAGTATTTGACATAAATCTGGTAATATCAGTAAATACAAGTAAGTTTTCGGAAAAGCTAACTTTATGCTTAAGGGTAAACAGTAACATTGGAATTAGTTAAAGTTACTACAAGGAGTTGATTTTGGTAGTATTTTATGTTGATTTTGGTAGTATTTTGTGTTGATTTTGGTAGTACCTGTGGATGAAAGGTAGTATTTCTGATTTGGTCATCTTGCATGGCAGTGGGATTCTGTCGAGATCGCATGAGAATCTGAGGATTCCTGCGACACTATCACCTTCTCGGTGATAGTGTCGTCTTCTTACATCGGTGAAATAAAGACGACGTGTTTCAATTGAGACCGTTTCATATCCAGGTAAAAGTCCCTTCTTGTAACTTTACATTTTGAACCTGCAATCATCTGTTGGAAATCAACATGAATTGTCCAATCAGGCTGTGCGTTGTAATCCAGCAGCGATCGGCCTCTTGGTAGACGACACTATTGCTCTTTTAGCGGACACAAAATGGAGAAAACTAGCAAACTGTGCCGATCAAATTATCATGACGCCAACCCATCTGAGACGTTATGATGAAATCCATTTGGATTTGACAACATGGAACATTTCAGAATCAGAGTTTATTGGCCATGTGTGTGTACACATACATGACATTTGACCCTGGTTACAGGTTGCTCTCGTACATATGCAGATAAAGACAATGTGCAAACTGCCTCACAGTAACATTAGTGTAATGTAGATTAGGGTGGCAGAGTGCTAATCTGGGATGTGTCTGGTCAGTTTAAAGGGTGCTTGAAGGTTTTCACATCAGGTTTCTGCAAGTTATGTATCCTTTCTATCAAAATGCATCATAAAAGTGAACAGAAAATAATCAACATATAAGGTGACGTTGTTTATATAGGCCTTACAAAGCTTCAATGTGTTTGAAGGGTTGGTTATTGACTTAAAGCCAGGTGTAGAAATTTGTTTTAAAAGCTTCTTTTGTTATATTTCTTGAAATTCTGACCGCAATCAATTAATCAAATGTTGTTGCTGCTTTTTTCAAAGTTGCCTCCCCTACACATCTTCGTGCATTGTATATTTGGGAAGGTGTACTTGGTGGTGCAACTCAAAATTAGGCAGGTGTCAGACCCCAAAACTATATCCATTCATCCTCTTCCTGTAAATCACCATTGTTTTCACCTAATGGCTTCACCTGTCTGCCTGGGAAATCCCTAATTGCAACCGCAGATGCATCCAACACTTAGCCTCCCTTTTTGCGGTTAATGAGGCTGACAAGCATCAAAGCTCTGGCTGGAACGAGATGTTCTGAGCTGCCGTGAGCCGTCATGAGCTTCTGTGAGGTGTTATGATGAGCCATGACCTCAAGGGGTTATTTGTCACCAACCTTAATGTGGTAGCTCTGAGTGAGTGTTGATGCTGCAGGGCTTCAGGGCCTGGACCTGAACCAGCGATGGGCCGGCCAAGAAAGCAGCTGCACGCAGCACATGAGGAGCTGATGGCAGGTAGAGCAGGTGCTCTCATCCAAACGAGGGCTTTTATCAAGCCTCAGTGGCACAAAGATGATGATTGGCTGGTAAATATAACTTCAATACTCATTAATCATTTCAGAGAAACTTTAATCCTCATGTGGAGGAAAGGCGACGAAAGCCAGACAAACTGAGAGCCAAGAAAAACTGAATCAACTGTGTGCCAGTGATCTTGTGAGATCAAAGGTAGGACTTTGAAAAAGGGGGTTTATTGTCCTCTGGCTACCTATGAACCGCTTGATTTTGTTTTGTATATGTTTGTAATTGCTAGTGTGTGTCGTTTTATAGCTGACGCCCCATTTCCCTTCCAATAGTTGATGGGTGATTGTCAAAATGTTATGTCTGCAGAGATGTTTTTTGGTTTATAATGAGAAAATCATCGGGTCTTTCCCAAGCCTCAAACTAAATTGAACACTTCATTTCATTCTGCAGCCACAGTAGTAGACTACCTCTCTTTATATCATCCCATAATCAGATCAAAATTATTTATATCTTAAAGGTGAGGTGTGAAGTGCCTATAATACGCATGGGACCGGCCACAAACCTTTATAGAAGAGTACAAAAATATGTGCAACAATACCATGCCGGCCTCCACACAATCACAGTAATACTCACACACATCACAGACCAACCACAGATTATAGGCCACTTCTTCAGTAATTACTACTGGCCAGGCCTAAGGCATAATCTTGCAATTTCCTCTATGACGCGCAAAGCATGTAACTCCATATAGGCACCCAACTCCACATGGATCCCCACGTTTTATTTAAACTCGGAACACATACTTGTGATTCTTCAGATAAGAGATTAGCCATTACCTGAAGTGTGCGTGTGCGTCAAATAGCAAACACTGTTCATGTGGGTTCATTTCCTCGTGGCCATGACTACCGAGCATTAGCCTTGCTCCTCAGCAGATGTCATACGCCGCCTCGCTGCATCACCATGGAGCGCCGGCTGAACCACATGACCTCACGGTGAGGGACGTACCTGCAGGTCATCTCTCTGACAAACATGGAGAGATTTGAGGTCAAGCCTATTTCTGCGCATGTGAAAATCCTCTTTTCACAGTATATAGACAAGATACCTGTGTTATCACGACAGTTTTAATGTCAATGTCTGTAAAAAAAGGCAGACGAATGCTTTTTATTTCCATATTTGCCTCGGACAGGCAGCTTCATATGAAGGGTGAACGCTCTGCTGTTGACGGGACTCGCTAGATTGAACGTGGCATTTCCCGATCCTCCAAACACTCGCTTCACCGGGGAGGAAATCTTGCATCACGCGCTCCTTCTGCACCAGCAGACGCTCTCTGACTCGTAGAGGTCACGGACGCTCCGAGGCCTCCAGCTTTCAGATTTTTCTGTCATTGTTAAATGTCAATGACAGAATATATTTGGAAGCATGGCCTCACCTGAACTCCGATGAGTTTGGCTCTTGCTGGGTGGTAGAGCTGGGCCCAGTATCCTAGTGGCTCACAGTTCAGTGTTCCTTTGTTGCATTCCCATTTTCTCCCTTTTTCCCCCACACAAGTCCAAAAGTCCCGCCCCCGTGACATTTGGCAACCAAGTCATTGGACAAACAAATATCTGTGACCAAGACAATTGCAAATTTTAATGGGACGGTCTGAAAGAGAGGACCATTCTTGAAAGTGCATTACTTTGAAGGAGAGAGAAGACATAGCTTTGTCATTTCCACCCAGCATCTGTGCTTTCAGTACGGGGCCAGTGGTGCAGGGAGAGACGTCTTGTTAGTGGACCGCCAACAATGGCATGCTCAAGGCAGCGCAGGATGAAAGGGGTGAACAGTGCCTTTTAACAGCGGCAGCTCCTGTTTGGCTGAATTAAACACAGACTATGGAGTAACACGCAACAAACCTCCAACAACAACAGAACAGCAGCTCAGCAACTCTTTCATAGACAAATGAAAGTGCTGCACGTCGGTGCTGTGGGGTGGCTGCAATGCATTGAGGCGGGTTGGGTAACATCAATCCTCTTCATTGTTCCAGTAATAACACCTTGTCGTCCAAAAAGAACCGATCTGCATAATAACCGTAAATCTAGCCATTGGCAGCTGCTGAAACAACTTTTCAGCGATTCAAAACAAAAAATTATGAATACAGAGAAGAGAAGAAAGTGATGGCTGCAATCACTGGTTGACTTCTAGAAAGTGCAAACGTGTCATAGTCTAAGATGTTCTTCCAGTGGAGAAAATATGCTTAAGTGTCCTCATAGAGGCCCCTATAGTAGACAAAACATAACAAAGTGCTTTCTGGGGGTCAAGAAAACACCATCTTGGATGCTTTCCCAATGGAGAAAACATGAAGAAGTGCCCTCTATGGTGCCCTTCCAGTGGAGAAAACATGAAGAAGTGCCCTCTATGGTGCCCTTCCAGTTGAGGAAACATGATAAAGTGCCATCTTGGATGCCATCCCAGTGGAGAAAACATGAAGTGCCCTTTATGGTATCCTTCCCAGTAGAGAAAACATGAAGAATTGCCCTCCATGGTGCCCTTTCAGTGGAGGAAACATGGTAAAGTGCCCTCTTGGATGCCCTCCCAGTAGAAAAAAACATAAAGCAGTTCCCCCTAGGGTGCCCTTCCAGTGGAGGAAACATGGTAAAGTGCCATCTTGGATGTCTTCCCAGTGGACAAAACATGAAGAAGTGCCCTCTAGGGTGCCCTTCATGGGGAGGAAACATGATAAAGTGCCCTATTGAATGCCCTTCCAGCATTAAAAACATGATAACGTGCCCTGTAGGATGCCTCTACGTTTGATACAACATAATAAAGTGCCCAAAAAAAGTCAAGGTGGGTCAGACGTGGAAGGTTAGACGTATTCTGACTTCTGTGGTGCAGGACACAGTTGCTCCTGCAGAGCCGACCCTGGATCTTCCTCTGCGTTCAGCCCTGCAGTGAAGACGTAATGGAGTCAGTTCTCCTCTGTCCTTATCAGCACAGTCTTTATTAAGAGGCCCTAGAAGAGGTTGAGGTGCTAACTTTGCCCATTCAACAAAACAGTGTGCTGGCGATTTAAAAATAGCACATTCAACAGGTCATGCACTTGCCTGCTTAATGATTTACTTTTTTTAACGGCACGATACCAAATAGGCCATGATCTGTGGTTCTATTTTATGGACTTTGAAAGGAATGCGAAGCAGTTGTATTAAACACATTTTAATAGAGGAATTCGGTTTTAAAGACGTGTTTGGCTTTTTTATAGGGTGTTTCATAAAACTTGAGACAGAGAAGAGTACAGGCTTAATTAATAAATTAATCAGAACGAACCAAACTTCAAACGCTTTATTACCAGGCACACATAGATCCCTTTATTGCATGGTCTTTGTTGTATGAGGGACTTTCAATATTGTGGAATGAATAGCCATAACGCTGCCATGTCACTGCCTATTTTTCCCCTAACAAGATCTGCAAAAGTGAAATTTGAAACGGAGCATCTATAACTATTATCCTGTCTCTGTCATCTGTGGAGTCGTCCCAGCGAGAGAATTTTAAAGTCGGTAATAAAGTTGGATGGAAAGTCTGTTAGCGGCCCAAAGAGAGCTAGACTCGACACTGACACCTAGTGTTAGAGCGAGCGACTCTGACAGCGCCTCACGGGCTGCTCGCATCAGGTTCATTAGTGGTGCATTACAGCAACGCAAGACAGTGCTTGTCAGTGATACCTCAGAGTACAAGAAGATTTATGTCGGTATGAAAAACACAAACAGAGAGGTTTGTGTTTCCCACGCTGAAATGTCAAAACAAACAAAAGGTTGGCCTGAACCAAAATATGAATTAGGGAAGAGGTGAGTGATGCTGCTACAATTGAACGCGACATTGTTTCCAAAACCACACATAGACAAATACACACGCCATCATATGGCTCGCGCACACACACACACACATACGTACGGTGAGCCTCTTAAAGCCACAGTGCAGGGAGTGATAATTATGCGTGTAAATTCCAAGACCCCTCTCAGCAGCTCTGCGTGCTGGTGTTGAGAGCTGCGTCCTCCCGGCCCTGCTGGTAATGGTAACCCACATAAAGCCGGCTGTCACTGCTTTGAGCCCCCCTATCATACACTTTCACTGCAGCGCTGAAGTGTTGGCATGATCCCGTATCGGAAAACTTGAAGAATAATGTGTGCATTTGGGTTGGTGTGTGCGAGTGTGCTTGTGCTAATAAAAAAGACGCAGTGCCGGCGATGACACACACTGGCGGGGAAGCACACAGGCATGAGAGTCATGTCGATGCCTTTTTATTTGTCTTGATTTAAAGTTTAAAGCAAAGTTATGAATACAGAATGAAAATTGAAGAAGCGGGGAAGAGAAAGGAAATGGCCCAAAAGGGCTTATTCATTATCTAGTTCTCTAAAACAGTCTCAATTCAAGGACCTTTTATGGTGAAAACAACAACAACAAATACAAAAAAGGATTGTGCCAAATGCTTTTGTTGCCTAAAGTGGTAGTTTTAGTTGCCGAAACGAACACTACCAAGTAGCTGTATTGCTCTTTTGTTTGTTTCAATTTAGTCAACATTTTAAGCCAAATCATGGTGATTTCTTCTAAACTCAACCAGGTAGTTGTGTTGCCTGAGCGTACTATCCCTGTTTTTTGTTTGTTACGTCAACCACGTGTTCAAACTGCAACCATAATCGAGGAGAAAATAGATTGAGTGCATCTGAGAGTGAGTTTAGTTGTAAGGGAATGTACTTTGTAAGAGGCAGGGTTCCTTCAGTCTGCTTTAGTGGGTCGAGATCTCTCAGGACCTTTATCTTACTGCTGCTTGTAAGACTGTTGAGGGGATGAAAAGCTACTTCAGACTCACTGTACAGGTGCTGTACATTTTAAGGATGCAAAGACACAATTATTTACTTTCCTCATTGCACCTATAGATTATCTTGTAAATGCTTTTTTGACCCCATTGAATTTTGTGAGTATCCATCGCTCAGCATCAGCTGATCCACATGAAAGGCCTTCAGGTAGGAGACGATTCCTACTTACACCTTCTCACACCAATGCGTTGAACATTGCAGTTCGGATCTCATGGGAATAGTGAGCGAAAAGAGCGACTCACGTGACAAACCGGACTAAGACTACTGACCTTCCTCCCTCGTGGGTCCTCTCTTGCTCTTTCTACGTCAGGTGCTCCGCCTGTAATGCTGAAGGTGAGTGGAGGGTGTCTGTCCCAGATACAGAGGAGCAGCATTTGCTCGTAAGTAATGTTAGATAAAAGTGTCCACTTATCGCGTTTTTTTTTTTTGATTTAGTTAAATCGTTTTGTTAGTTGAATAGACACCATGATCTTTTTTTTACCCTTAACCAAATAGTTTTATTGTCGAAACCAAAGCAATCATTTCACAACGTGAACCCCGAGGCAAAGTGCGGTTCTAGCAAACCCTAATGAGAGGCTGATATGAAACATATTCATGAATCACATCTTTGGCTCAGAAGCGTCGACATTCAACACATCAAACTTTTTCCTTATTTCTGATTGGGGTTAAACTGTCGCAGCAGTACAAAAGCACAGCGATGACCCAACACAAGCAGCAGGTGTTTGGATGCAGGTTTGTACTTTTCAAAAGTTGTGACAAGTTTACCCACGGTGCAACGACAGATTTGGCAAATATTGGACACGTTTTCGCTGTTTGCCTACTTCGATGTATATAACTTATCTGATTTATTTATTAAACGATCATAATGAAAGGCTGTGAAACTTCTCAGTCAAGCGTATTGCATTTAGAAGGTAAATTATTGTCCCATCTACTTAAATACGTCTTTTCCGCTATAGGTTCCCTGTTCATTCTAAAGGTTAAACACCTCATGAAAAATGAAAATGGATGACTTACACTATATAACCGTTGGTGAGCAGGCAATGAACATCCGTCCATGCGTTCATTTATATCAATATACACCAACGGTGATGAGGTGCCATAAAATGAGGAGGCTGACCTCCTCCCTCCTTCAATGATGATCCCATAAAGTCCTCCATGAGGTCAGCACGACCACCACAACCGCAGAAGGAGGTTTTTCCCCCCTCCTTCATTTTCTCCCATGGGAATTTCAGCAGCGTGTTTCTTTTCCCCTGCTGGGTGTTTATTCTGGTAGGCATGGCGGTGGTGTGATATCTGAGGTGCAATGAGGCAAGACTGCCGTGAACGCATTCCTCCCTGTACCTGACGGGTGAACGTTAAGCATGCAGGAAAGCTGAGCGCAAGCTGAACCCCACCTCCGGGCTACTGTACATCTCACTTAGCAGTTTCCTAAATACTCGGATGGGGGAAGAAGAAAAAAAAAAGAAGAACAGTGCGTGACAGGCTGGATTCACATCTGCATCTTAGAGCAGGGTGTCTGGGATGTGAAAAGAAGAACGCAATTTATTGAACGCAGCTCATGTCTGGCTGGGCAGATGGCAATCACATAATGCAACTATTTTAGCATCAGAGTGGCAAGCAGGAATCAGCTGGTTTCGTCTGGGAGGGTGACTGAGAAGAGGGTTTGGAGAGCTCTGTGGCGACGGGCCTGGTCTAATCTGGCCTGTGCCGAGCTGTCAGCAAAGACGCAGATGACAAACACAGCAGCGTGAAGGGAAGGACGGTGGTGGTGGTGGTGGTGGTGTGGGGAGGGGGCTTTGATTCCTGTTACATCATCTGTGGCTGACAGACAGCGCGGCAGACTTATCTGTCTGTATTCTCGGGTGACATTTGTCTGGACTAGCAGTGAGTCACACTTTCTGTTTACCTCAAAATGAACCCATCCCTGAAGCTCTTCACTCGCCGTCCAACATCCTCCATCCACCAGCCGCATGAGGGCCGGTATAGCAGGGTGGCTTCCACCCCGCGGGTTCGCATGGGATGCCAGGAATGTGCTGTGCCCACACCTTGCTTAACCATGACACCTTTCCTGTGGTGTAAGGGCTGGTTCCTTTTCAAACAGCTCTCAACCAGGAGAGTAAATATAGCCCTCCTTACTGTAGTCGCTCTTCCTCTGGAGCAGACGCGGGTCAAACGGTGTTGAAATGACTGTTCTTCTGTTTGTTTTTGGCCTGCTGAGGTGCCAGATTGGTCGGACAATAAGTTGAGTCCAAGGATGTTTAGACAAGAGCGGGAAAGTGCTTGGAAGAAAGTTTATTAAACTTTTCTACGACAACTTAACAGATCTGAACTGACCTGATGTGGCAAACCCCAGCCACCTGGTTCTCTATGACTGGTCAAATAAACAAGTCTAATATCAGGTCTTCTCTGTAGAGCAGTGATCTAATGTTGGCACTGAGAGCCGCAATGGAAGAGGAACGCCTCGGCACATTCACTAATGTATTATTACTTGTGCAGGTTGTTGGAGAGCTATCACCTGAGATCTGAGGGGCATAAGTCCACCAAGTCATTTGTCCTTGAGTCGAGACAAGCCACTTTCCCCCACGCAGGTCAATGCTACTATCTGGGTGCTGATAATAGGAATGTGAAAGATTGCATTAAATGAAATAAGAAGTGATTTAACAATAATGTAAATGGTACATTGTAACTATACCAACATGAGAGTGACGATCTTCTCATCTAGTCAATTTCCCCCCCCAATGCAGGAAAAATAGAACTGAAATATGTATTTAAATCAAATTTAAATGACTTTGTACCACATAAATGAAGCCTTTCAGACCCCACACCTCTATCCATCGCATCACCAGCACATTACCAGTTCCCTTCCCTCCTCCCTCGCACCGCCTGCAGACTGACCTCCCCCCTCCCGCCCCCACATCATGCGCAAGTTCAACATTAACCAATGATGACAACATCCTCAACTGGTCAGGAAGCCCCATCAGTGGCACACAAACTCAGATTAGTGGCTCATCCCCGGTGAAAAGAGCCCCTGGCACTTTGCCCCGGCATCCAAATGTAAACCAGCAGCACTCTCGTGAGAATGACTGTCCTCCCCTTCCCCCCGCCCCCTCGCTCCCCCACCTCTACCTCTGCCAGGCAACTGCCTCTCCCATGTAAATAAAATATCTGAATCATGAAAATGTCGGAGAACAGTATCAAATATGATTTATAAATTTCCAAGAATACTTAGCTCTTGTCTGTTTACTGGAAGCTCAACTTTTGTCACTAAAATATGTGCAACCTGTATCCCCTCACCTATCCACAAATATCTTCTTCCCCATCTGTCTATCTCAGCCTAGAGAGGCAGAGTATAGAAGCCTCTGCATCTCTGTTTCCAAGTCGAAACTGAGCAAATCACAGAGCAACTAACGAGACAACGATAGAGCCAATCAAGAAAGCCAGGATTTGCATTTATTATAAGAAGCCCCAACAAAAGGCCCTGGACTCATGCCGTGGGGATGAGGCCACAATTCCTGCAGAGCAAGACAAATCATGAATGCAAATAAGCACGATGAAAGCGAGAGCGAGAGAGGTGCTGCGACGTCCTTTGCTAAACTTCTGGGAAACAGCACTTGGCACGTCTCAGCGGTTCTACTTATCACTCAAAGAGAGACTGAAACACACTAGCTGCTGAGACAATGATGTATTCCCACCAAGGAGACAGAGAGGGTAAATGAAACCGAGAGAACAAGAGATTAGCAGATAAAGTTTGCACGGGGTAAAAAAAAAAAGGCAGCGTAATCATCGGCGCTAATTTGTCCGCTGCAGTTCGGGGGCAACCAGATAGTCTCATTAGCGACGGGAATAACCTCACGAGCAGGACGTGCCCGTAAAGTTTATACATCGGGAGGAGAGCTGTCGTTGATCTTTGACAAAATGTTTCGGAGAGATGAGCAGGCTGTTAGGAAGAACTCTTCATGCGCTATGTGACAGCTTTATTGGGATTGATCATGTTTGAGTTGTGTGGTGAAACCTCCAGAGGGGTATCGCTAACTCGAGTCTGGCAGTGCAACCGATATTGCTTCATCTCATGCAACGCTCCGAGCTCTGAGCCTGGAATTCCTCATTATTACTGGAGATTGTTGTACATGCAATCACATGCAATGAGCTATATTAATAATAAAAGCCGGCAAATGGCACGCGTCTCCCGCAGACACAACAAAACACCGTGTAGACACAATACGTAGTGTAAGCAAACTGCTCGAATAGACAGCGAGTTAATCCGGTCATAAAACGGAGCGCGCACACACTGAGCAAAAATGTGTAATTTGCATCCATAAACAAAACTTTTCTTTGTTATTATGTTGCATTACGGGATTTGGAAATTGGTTTATGTTCAATGAGACCAGATACAGTTTTAAGAGGCTGTCAAAGTGGCTGTGCTGTACGTAGTTGATATTGTAAATCAATAGCTGGAGGTTTAGAGAAGAACACTATGGCTCCTGGCCCCCGAGCTGGACCGTTCAGAGCGGAGGCTATCTGAATGAGTGTGCCAGTTCACACTGGAACATAAGCAAATACTCAATGAGCGAGCGAGCGAGCTTCCAGGAAAAGCCGGAGCCCAGAGGAGATAGCTGCTAATCTGAGCATGAAGCAGAAACCCAAACAAAGGGCGACCGCAGGGCAGGCCACCCGAGCACGGCGGCCAAACGCATCAGACACCTTTGGGCGATACCAAACCACAGGACGCGCAAGGAGCCTGGGAGTCATGGAGAAAGCAGAGCAGCTGTAACCCACTGTTGAAATAACTGACCACACGGGGAACGTAAGTGAAGAACAACGGTCCCACCGCGTACTTTAAGGAGCACGGAACTCTATACATTACACTTTCAACACGCAAGAGAGGATGTACCGAGGACTCGGCGCCTGCACTGCCGAGCCTTTTACAACTGGTTGACATCCAGGCAGTCCTTCAGCATGAAAAGATTAATTGGTGGTATTAAAATTGTGATGCAAACTGAGGGGAAAGTTATTAAGGCGTTATTAAGTCGTTTGCCAAATGAGACAGAGATTTCAGAAAGAAAACCACATTGTATTGTGTAAGAATCTGTGGTGCCCCAGTTCAGCGATGACATTCTGTCACTGGGTAAAACATGTGCTGATGGGGTTGGCTGTTTAAAGCCAGTCTGACCCTGAAAATGTCACTGAAAATGTGCACTTACATTGCATTTTGGATTGCAACCCACAAAAAAAAAAATACCGTTCAGACCCACAGCCGTTTATCTGGCACTTCTCATTAGTCGCTGTTGGCCTGTCATCTGTAATCTTGGAGATGTGGTTCACACAAAAGAAGAATCACAGAAACCTCTATTGACATTTTTCCACATGCAGGACTGGCGCATGCACTTCTGCCTCTCGAAGTGGAAAACAACTATGTGGCCTCCTCTATTTGCAATGTGTCATACCAGCAATAACGACGCCAATATTCCATACATATAACGTAAACATAAAAGTTAGTGTGCTCGTGTCAACAATATTAAAGTATGGGGCAAATTCCATCAACCACAATCAAACACTTCTGTATATATTTTCCAAGAACCTGGTTCCAAGTTGTTTACAACACAGCATGTAGCATCAGGTGTAGCTATTTTCCAAATAAGCCAAATAATATCAGTGCTAATCTCTCCTATTCTCATGTGTGTCAAACACACCCAGACAAAATGCACACAATACATTTTCATCACCTCTTTTCTTTCGGAGCAACAATCGGTAATGCTAGCTGTGCTAACTGTGTTTGCTGTGTTAGCTATGATAGCTGTGTTAGCTGTACTAGCTGTGTTAGCTGTGTTTGCTGTGTTAGCTGTGCTAGCTGTGTTTGCTGTGTTAGCTGTGCTAGCTGTACTCGCTGTGTTAGCTGTTCTAGCAGCGCGAGTGGTCCTCGGGGCGCTAGCGGTCCTTTGGTTTTGTTGGTACTGGACTTGAAACCCATCATCGGCATGCACAACCTAGCCAGACTTCAGTTACTGCTATTGGTTACTCGTAAAGAATAGACGCATCGTTACCAAAGTGCCTCCCATGGCAATTGCCTAGTTCGCCTATGTGGACGCGCCGGCGCTGTCTTTTCCGTGTGAAGACAAAACCTTCTGGCTACCCACTGCATCTTTTGTTGGCAAATCACTACAGATCTTCCAAGATAATTTTCCCTCGTTGCATAAAGTTCAATCTGTTATGCGAGCATCTTTTACAGATTTCTTTTACAAGTCTCAAGGTGGCCCGGGCATGGGATGCAATTAACTTTTATGTGACGACGATGTGGTGCAATGAAGAATTTCTGAAACATAGAAATATGCATCCCATAGGAAATTTCTTTGCCTTGTTAGAGAAATTGCAGATGATTAGAAGGCGTCCGAGGTATATTTAATCAAAACACTATTGTATTTCATGTTGGATTTAACTATTTGCACTACCCTAAAGTGCCATGTATCATCATGCTGTAATGTTGCATACAAAATTAAGAAATGGTTTAAACTGCAAAAACAGACTCCACTTTGGAAACCAAAAGGATGATGGAAATTAATAATTCAACCAATGAACTTTTTCCTCAGCAAAGCCAGACAATATATTCCTTTCACAGAGAAATGGACATTTTTAGAGAAGGCCAAAAAGTCCTCTCACACTACTGTAATTCATATTGACAGGAAAACAATAACAGCCGGGTTGTTTCACAAACAAGTGGAAAACACGAATGCGGGCTTTCCCCATATTTTTGTTTGTGGAAAAGCCTGTTTGTCCTCAATATGTCACATTCTTCTCCATCAGTGGCACAACACACCACATGGCCTCAACCTAATGTTGTGGGTTTCCGCATAGGAGCAGCCAAGCATATTTCACAAACACACATTTCACACCAACATGTGTTGCTCTCATAAGTCTCTGTGAGCAATTTTTAATCATAAAATGGTAAACAGAGTTGTTGGAAATAGTATCTATCGAGCATGGGGAATAATCCCTGAAGATGATGCTTTGTAGCGAGCACACACGCGCTCACCCAAATGCACACTGAAACGCATCCAAAGACAGTACCGCCCACCCATAAGGAAGTAAGAAAATAATATGGTAAACAGGAAACATGGGCGTAAGAATGCCAAATGCATTCTGCAGTTTCAGCTCGAGTCAGTCCTCAGTACTGCGGCATCTATTTCTGGGAAAGATTGTGAAAACAGCCAGCAGGATGTCACTGCTGGAATAAAAGGAAAGAAATAAAATCTACTCCTTGTACCGGAGTGAAATAACATTCTATCATACGGTCAAATAAATGACAAGTCTAATCAGTAACCGTATATATGTAAATGTGATGTTTATGAGCTCAGTTAAAACCATAAAGGAGACCAGTTTTCCACTTTATTGTGCGCAGCTGTCTGGTTGAGTCACCAGCACTGTATATTGGCAAGCGGGCGGCGTTTTTAGCAGACCTGGCACTCTCCCAGCTTTTGGTTCCTGTCATTATCTGTGCTTTGTGTCTCAGTGATGGCCACATGCACGTAATGAATAGGCCACTCTTTTCCATTAAAATAATACCCTCATCAAGTGGGCTCCTGTCAGCAAAGTTGCATCTGTGCCCGACCGAGCTCCGTGCTTCAAGACAGCTCACGGAGCGCGGACCAAAGGCTGGAATTTTAATTGTTTCACGGGAATCAACTAGTTAGCCATTCAAACAGGCTGGCACAGGACATCTTTCCATGACAGATGATGAGCGGATAGAAGGAGGGGATTTAGGAAATGTTGCTGTAAATTAATCCTGGACAAACCGCGGCTTTGGAGCGTTTTGTCTTGTTGAAATGGACTACAAAGGGTGGACTACAAAGAGAAGTGGACTTGAAAGAAGAGGTTAGACGTAAAATGAGGAGGGGGGGGTAGGCGGCTACTTGTTAAGTTTGCCAAAGGAAAGATGCATCCTTTTGAGTCTCAGGAAGATTAGACATTTCTTCAAGTGACAAAACACCTTATTAACCCCCGCCTGACCCTTAAGGATTGACCTTTGACTTGTGACCCGACACCGGTGCGCCTTACTCCTGTTGGGAGTCATCAGCATGAGCCTTTTCATCACAAGTAACGGTTGCGCCAAAATGCCAAAGGAAAGAGAGAATGCGAGGATTGTCTGGGTGCATGTGGGACAGAAGATGGAGGGATAGAAGTAAAAGGGTAAGGGGAGGAGGGTGCAACCGAGAGAAGAGTTTAATTAGAGACACAGCACCGCTGGTAATCCACTCTCACCCTATTCACAAAAAGAACAAGGGTGGGAGGGATGGGCAGGGAAAGATGAGAAGTTTTTAACAAGAGGTCAGAGAAACTTTGGCTTAGAACATGGGCCTTTATCAAATCCACTGGCAAATCCGCAGATTAGTCCACTCCATTGTTTTCAGGAAGTCGACTCCCACCGACCCCGAATGCAGGAGGCGGATTTAGGAACTTTGCGAGAGCTCCAAGCCACTGAGCTGGATGGCAGAGATGTGTGTGTGTGTTTGTGTATTCACGTGTAACTGTGTGTGCAACTGTGCATACACGTGTGCATGTGTTTGTGTCCGTGTGTGCATGGGGTGGTGGGGGGGGGGGATGACACAGTGAGGAAGGGGTTGTCAGGAAGGCTTGGGCTCAAACACAAAGCTCTGACCAAAAGATTCCATTGATCGCTCATGACTTTCTGGCCACCGAAAGCAATGCAGACGGATGGCGGGCCGGTTTCCCACTGTGACCTCTCCATTGATAATATGTACTTTGGAAACTGTCATCCTTCTTGGTTTCATTAAACTTTTTGGGATATTTACATGGCCTGCCGAGCTGTTCTCTATACAGAGTCAATTTGGTCAAAATGTGAAATTCTCCACCTTGAATAAACACTATGCTTTCTTCCCTGCAGAGTCACTTTACCACAACCAAAGTCACTGGCATTTGATATAAAGCGATGGTCAAAACACTTGTGGACAGCAACAAAAGTCAACAGAGGACTATGAATCAAATGTTCTGTTACTACATTTTGACAAAAGCCTATTCTTTTTCCTGTCCTCTTCCTCTGTCTTACCTGTTACTTGTCACAGTGTGTCTGCAGCACTATGCTTCCTGTGCTATTCAGCCCGGGGAAATGGGGCATTGGAGTGATGACAAGGAGAGAGAATCACTCGCGAGCACTGAATCTGTCTCAGCGCACTCCTGCACCTATTTAAGGTAGGCCTCTTTCAACTCGGAAATCAGGATGGAGGAGAGAAAACACATTAGCAAAATAGGCAGAAAGCTGAGACACAAAAGGCAAATGATTTATTATAGCTTTCAGCAGAAATACCTGCGGAGGAGAGCAGGCCCTCAGGTGCTTTTCTGGCAGAGTGGAGAGAAGAATAAGAGAGTCGGTGCTGAGAGATGCGCTGGAATTAGGACCCAGGGAGTCTTTGGCAGTTCTGGAGGCAGAGGAGATGTTGGTACCTTTCCTCGCTGGTGGGGATTTCAGGGAGAGCTGAGGGAAGGAGGATTCAGCCAATGAAAGGTAGCTGCAAGGTATTTTTTTTGCGAAAGGCACCTTAGTTGTTTTCTTAAAAACCACATATTCATGACCCACAGGCTAGTTTCTGCTTCCACTGATTATTGTCTCGAAAATACAAAAATAAAACGTGAAACCTCGGTGAAGTGCATGATAATAAAAGAGGGGGATTCCATTTGGAGACAGCATTATGCACAAATAAAAAGGAAAAATACAATGTTGAGTTACGAAGAAGTCAAGAGCTAACTGCAAACCAACTCTGAATGGAGATCAGTTTCATCAAGATAAGGCATGAGGGGGGTGAAGGGGGGGGACGGTACTCAGGAGAATGAGCATACGAAACACGCAGTTACAACTTTTTTCCTCGGTCCCTTGGTAAAAAAAATCATATAAAATACGACAAGTATTAGAAGTCATTTGGGATTCCTACGACTACTGGAACTCCTTTCTTAGTATACACCACTGCCAATCATGTATCACACTTCCTTATTATGCGCATTGTAGCATTGTTTACTGCTGTATGAGCCCTTAAAGTTGGTGCCTCTTACGTTTTGTAATACTTTATCACCCACTGCACCAATGTATTATTAAAAGCGTTCAAAAACTATAGTTTACCTTTTATAGAAATGTGTATTTGAGTGTATTCAGCTCAGCTTTGAGTTGATTAACTTTTATCCATGTAATTGTCAATGGACCATGCAGTTTGCTGGTATTTTAAGATAGTACAAAATATTGTGAATATACAACAATTGTTCTCTACAAAAGAAGGAATTCAAACGGTAAGGTGATTGGCTAGTATTGATGCGTTACTTTACTTTACTTTTACATCATTGGTGATGTGACCTTTAGGTCAGGAATGATTCATTAAGAAAGTGCAGTCTGTTCTCATATCAGGATTTGACATTCCTGTCTCAGAATTTCAATCAAATTCCTGCTCATTGCACTCCTTCCGTGGTCTCTTTTTAAAATATTATTTAACACAGCAATCCAACCCGCCACCACTCTTATTGACTGTAAGGTTCTGGCTGAACAGCACACATTCCTCACAATGTGACAGCGCCAAGACTGTTGAGCCGCTTGAAACGGGGAATAACTGTGGAAACAAACTGTTGATCAACAACTCCGACGTCGTTAGAAACAAACATTTCAACCTCTTTTGCTAAATTCCAAACCACATCTTTTTGTACAGTTCCTAAAAAATGAACAACTCAGAAGCCATGTTGAAAAAGTTTGTTCTAGGATTAATTTTACTGCAAATTACACTATTTTCCTGGCTAAGGGTTTCCGCTTCGAGAGTATTCACAAAGTTAGTGAGAGTACCTTTCACAACTAACTAAACTAATTCTTGGTTGTACTTGCACACTGATTGGTTAATGCATTTCCAGATTATCGACTTATAACAATCACATCTGCTGAGGATTCTTGGGCGTCAATTCAGAATGTTTAAGAAACGGTTTAGCACTCACCTGAAGAGGAACAATTTCTTACGTGGGTTTTTAGTAATGAGGTTTGTTTTTTGTAAGAAATAAGCACATTTATAAATCATCAGTTAAAGTTCAAGACCATCTGTCAGAGGAGAACACTACGGATGGTTATCTGATGGTTGACCAACAGCATTATTTTAACTGTAAATGTACTTGTGACGGAAGTATATGTATCTGTGTGTTACAGTTATTATGAACTGCTGTAAGATATTGGTGTGATTTCACCGTTAATTTACAGCAAGTTTTACAGTTTTCACAGTTCTTCAGTGTATTTTCCCTGTAGTGGCCAGGTGACGGAGATCTTACATGTTACTCGATTGCCTCTGTACACAAGTGTGCAAACTAGCTCTATTCCAATGGAAATGCTGCTGTCACAATGCTCGTAAAAAGCTTCAATCTGGACACGTGAAAGCTATAACTGAGGAATATCCATTCATTTCAGGGGTACGGATGGTTTTCATTCATGCTTTTCCACAGCAGCTCTCAAAATGTTTGTTAATTTATTCTCTGAGTTGCCCGACTACGTGAGAAGGCAAAAGTGTTTGCTCCATTTGGGATCACTCAAAGGAGTCTGAAAAGCCAAACTTCATAGACAGGGGAGAGTTGCATTAATCATTTAAATATGGGGATAATGGCGGGCACTTTCAGACAGTCTATCTTGGGAGGCATTCATAAGGCTGCACTCCATTGTAGACACGACAAATGCCAGAACTATTTGTGTAAAGAATGAAAAACACCCTCTTCATGGCTGGCCAATCACACGGCCCAGCTGAAGTTTCAAAGTGGTGACAGGTCACTCCCCACTTTTACTTTTACTGCAGAGTTTAGACACATTGTCTTTTTCTACCCCAACACCTTTTTTCACAATTTTTTTGACCAATTTCTCCATAAGTGAGCATGCTAGTTGTATCTGTGATTCTGTTTTGGTTCATGTAAGGATAAGTATCAGGGTGTCTACACGTCCTGGAAAACCTGGAACATTTGACAATCGTTTCAGTCCTTTACAGAATACAGGAAGTAAAAGCTACAATATATGTCTGTGCAGGCATACAGTTTGACCAGAAGAATTGCAGATACAAGCACATTTGAATGTGAGGACGGGTTTTTCAAGGACAGCGTGATTAAAACTGAATGTGAAAATCAATACTCTGAAATTGAAAGCTTATACGCTCTTGAATAAAGGGAAGAAAGAGATTCCCACAAGCTGCAGAACATGGTAGCAAACGCAAAACGTTTCATTAACTCGACGGGTCGAAGCTGTGTGTGCCCACGGATAATATTATGAACCCCGACACGATGGCGTTTGGGGGACTTTCACAAGAAGTATAATGCAGAACTAGTGGTTATTTTAATGGTGGATGGCGTAAAAGGTATGAAAAAGCTGCGACCCTGCAACACTTTTAAGTGTGAACGCAGCCTAAAAAATGGTGAACATCAATGATGTGTGATTTGTAGAGGATTTTTAGGTTTTACAGATTTATTTAATGCTTTTTAGACTTAATGTTTCATGAGGAAAAGTATAAAGGTAGGTTTGTGTCTTTTTTTTACCTGAGCAAATTTCTAGTTTGTAAGTAAATTTTCTCCAAATCTTTGCTCTAAAAAAAAAAAACGCTCTAAAAAAAAACGCTCTCAAAACTAAAATTTGCTCTCAAAAAAAGAAACTGCCCGCAAAACTAAAATGTGCTCTTAAAATAAAAATGCTCTCAACAAAAAAAATTGCCTTAAAAAAATACACTCTAAAAAAATAATAATCTAAAAACAAAAATTTGACACAAATCTACCTTCATAGAAGCTCCAATGAGTTGTGGAATCACTATGACTGATTTCCTAAAAAGGCAAGTCTTTACAAGGCGGGCGGACTACCTTCAACCGTCTGTGTATTGTAGTTTAACCCAGCTAAACAGAGTTGCCCACAATCCAAAGTATCGGTCGGGTCGACTAAACAAACCTGGGTTTTTGCTTGGGTTTGGCCATCGTGTCACGGCTGCCAAGTCACTCATTTGTAATGTCTGCAGTTGTGTCTGTGTATTTTCTCAATGTAAAGCCTAGACAGGGAAAGGTTCAAACACTGAGGGGGAAAAAAAAAACAAAAAAACACGGATTTAATCGCTTGCAATTTGCTGTCTTCTCGTGCAGTAAATAAGCCTCAGGATGTCCCCTCCTTTTGTGCCATGCCTTTGCTTATTCATAAGAACCCACATTCACATCCACTCAGTATTCGTCTTCACACACGTCTCACTAGTGTCAAGTTCTTCTCTCGTTCTAAAAACGTCACTGGCAGCTTGAAACAAAAGCAAATATTGAACTACTTCTTTAAAATAATTTTCCACATAACTAAAAAAGGACCACACGCGCTTACACGCAGACACACACTCACACAAACACATATCAATGCAGGCAAGTTGAGTGCAGGTCTCTGCTCTCTCCCTGGCACTCTCTCGCTAACACACACAGTTCTGCTTTCCTTCGAAGCCACATCCTGAATCTCCTTCCTCAGGGGAGAGGATTTACACTGTGGTTGTCCTTCAGGTACACCAGAAGAGTTCTGCTTTAAAGCCTCTGCACTGGCAAACCCCAGATGTTCTGACTTTTTACAACAAAATGGATTGAGTGGAAAGAAAGAAAAAAACGGAAGGTATGAAATCATATGAATGAATGTTTTATTTCACACATGAAAAACATCACAGTACATGCTAGGTCCCATTTTATTTAAAGTGTATATCAATAATCTGTGCTGCAATGTTATTAATAAATCAGAGAGCTTAAATACAGGCATGAAAACGGGTCAGGGATGAAAAAGGTGAGAAGGACAACAAAGTACAACTGGAAACGCTCGTCATCTAGACACAACAAAAAAAAAGAAGAGTTTTTGGAAAAACCGCCTGGTTTTGGTCATGGAGTTTTTTTAAGCGGCTGCGCTTTAAAAAGTCTCGTCCTTTGTGATCGGCCCCTCAGTCCCACCACCTCAGAATCTACCTCCTCATTAACGGAAGCGTTAGCTAATAACTTTCCACCGGAGCGTTAGCTAGCTGGCTAACGTCGCTTTCTCTCCTGCTGTGTCCAATGACTCAAATCATCAAGCTGTAGCTAACGTTAGCTAAGTCTATGTCAACAGAGGTCCTGGGTAACTTAACTTAGATATACCATCAAATATTATATTACCATGCACTCGCGCTCCCTTCTGGCACGCGCATCTGGCCGCAGTTCACTGAATATACCCACCCCTAAAAAAAAAACCTCATTGAATCTACACGATTCACGTAGGTCACCTATTTTGGTTTCAAAACAGCGAATTTCGCCGAAAGGTGAGGGATTTTCATGTCTGTAAATAAGAAACTGCAAACTGCTTTTTATGTTCCGAGGTATGTCTGTCTGTATGTCTCAGGGTCCAAGAAGACATCAGATCATCACTTTAAAAGGTGTTGGAAAGAGTCTTTATTTATGAATACCTGGATTTGTTCCTAGAAGACAGTGGACCTCATGCAACAAGATATTTAGATGTTCTTATTTTAACTTTCTCTCACTTTCCTTTTTATGGAAGCCCATTTCCACCACAAAAAAAGTCTTAATTATGACAACAACAAAAGAAGTCATTATGAAAAAAATAAATAATAACTATGACGAAACAAAAAAAAAAGTCAGAATTCTGACAACAAAAAAGTTGAAATTTTGAGATAGTAAGTGCGCATGAGCTGCTTGTGCTGTCTTCACATATCTTCACCCCCTCGCCGGTCTAACCATGCAAACATTTTTTTTTTCATAATGACTTCTTTTTTTGTCAGAATTATGACTTTTTTGTTGTCAGAATAATAACTTTCTTTTTTTTTTGTGGCGGAAATGGGTTTTCATAGATTTTGTTATGGTGAAATGGAGTGTGCCACGTCTGAAAGAACTATATAAAATGTAAATTTGTGAAATTAACGCCCCACTAATGTAACGCTACATCTCTGACCACATGTCTACTATTGAAGTCTTGCTATCGGAGATCCTAAAGGGGCATTTTGAACAGTGCCAGCCACTAACAGACCTGATAAAACCAAGGAATGGGTAAAAACAAGGAGGGTTGTTACGGCTGTGTCACCTGAGGGTCCAACTGTCTCTGAAATGAAGAAGAAACGCTTCAGTAGAAAAACCTTGTCTCTTTTCTCTGTACTGCGTGAAGCTTTTATGCTGCCATCTTGGCCAGGACTCCCTCGGAAAAGAGATTTAAAATGTTAATGGAACTTTCCCCGATACATAACGGTTAAATAAAATACATGACTTACTTTCAGGCTGTGATTTACTCGCCACATTGCTACAATATAAGAGAATAAAAGGATACAGTTCAATTGTGCAAGCAGCAACAGAACTCAAAGTGCTTCAGCTTCACAAGGCATCGCAACAAGGAGTAAATGACTGTTGATGCTTTGACCTGCGGTTTGCGGTACATAAGCAAATGTCTGCATGTAGGTTCGACCTTAGGGCTACACCAAACTGCCAAACGCTTCATATTTTGAAACGTTGCAATTTGGAAGGCGGTATTGTGTGACATTTTACCATCTTTTATGCAAAATGCGTCATGGTTTCAAAAAAGTATTGTAATCGGAACCCGGCCTGTCTTTGTAACATAACAAATCTCACGTTGAATCATAAATACATATGATTGAAGAACGCCTTGAAGGAAATAATAATACTGGATTCAGGGGGCGGCTATTTTGAACACTGCACCGTGCATATTTTCAATTCTAAACTGGTCATTATGTTCAATTCATGCCAGCGCTGATACCGTTTTACCAATCATCCTGTGACAGCCTATGCAGACGATTGGCTAGTAATAAACACCACCCACCTATCAGAAGGGCCACCAATCTACAATAAATGATGCGTCAGCTTCCTGCGGCCAGCGTAGTGTCAGCTAACACATCATCAGCATTCTTGACGTTTTGCCCAGTGCAAAGGTCTATTTACACTGCCATAATAACACAATTGTTTAAATGGGCTGTACGAAATACAAAATGAAACCGGAGAAGAGTGGAATCCAGCCGGATATGCTTGGTTTCAGAGAGGAAGGAATTGCCTGTCTCGCCTTGTTTACCGTACTCAGGCAAAATAAATCATAACGCTGACAAACGTACATTTTGTTCCAATCTACGAGCATATAATGTCTTTGTGCGGTTTCTTGTCACAGGGAACTCTGTCAGATGCAATTACATACAGCAAACCTTCTTCTCAGGAATAAACAATTCGCAATAGAGGTAGCAATGCAACCCCCGGGGGTTAAATTGTTGCCCTCTGTGCTGCATTGAATGTTGTTTATTTTGTGTGTGTACAATTATATGTTTGAGATTTGTCAATTTCACTGACCTTGGCTACAACACATGGCCTAACCAACCAGATAGCAACATGTCTGATGTGTGTGATTCATGCTCAATATCAAAGGCTGTGGATTGCATAACATAATAGCACAGAAAAGCCCTTTGCAGTGCTTTTCAGTTTTGATTACAAAGCTCCCCCGTGGTGTTATCTTGCAGGCCGGTTACGGACTCATTGCTGCATACACTTTATTACCGTTCTTAATAAAACATGACAAGATTAGACTTGCCAGTGGTCTCAAAACATAAACATTTACTATGAAAGCAGGAGACACCGAGGCTTCCAGATGTTGTCTTCCTACAAAGCACGTTTCCAGGGAAGTCAATCCAAAAGCACAAAGCAGACAAAGGAAGTGATTTTAGTCTGCGGTATTTCTGTCAAGCATGAGGTAAAATCAGAACATTGTCTGATGGAGAGGTATGCATGGCTTTTCTTTGAATAATGGATAGCTCAACAAACTGTTGCTAGTTTAACATTTTTTTCTTTTTTAAAACCTGCTGCTCATATACAACTGTCACTCAAGAACAAAGACCAAATATTTGGTAACTATGAAAACAGGTATTTGTTACAAGTCTGATTCTGAGGATGTATTTACCTTGACATGACGTTCTCCTTAAAGGTGCAATGTGTAACTGCCTGGATGTTACCCCTCAAACATGTAGGGTCATTGTTTCCCTATTTACAGTGAGTTGTGCACAGTTAGACATGTGTAATAAACCTTACAATGTCCTCATAAATGTTAAGCACTAATACTGAATCTTAGATTACAATGATTGAAGGAGCTTTATTTAATATTTAGAGAACTAATATATCAACAAATAACTTTGGAAGTGAAGCTATAGTGGAGTCAAGTCTACCTAAAGTCACTCTCCATCTGTGGGTGTTGTTATCCGAGCTTCTCCTTGATTTGTTGACATAGCCGGTTCAAGCTAGCGTGTGTTTAGTGCATTTTAGTTGATATGTGTGTGCCCCTGCTGGCTAGCTCACGGCCGGCGTTTTGCACCGCTCTAATACGGTGGTTACAACTAATAATGCGAGAGGCAATCAAAAGCTCCCAAGCTTGGATCTTGCACCATTAACTTAAATCGGTATAACAACGCATTCGCTACGCCATGTGGTATAACGAGGGACGTTCTCGGAATTTCAGATCTATTTTTATTTCAGATGGTTTAGTTCCATGTATTTTCTCGCAGTATTCTTCCATTGTATTACCCTGAACCACTGAAATAAATGTCACTCCTAATGTAAATCTTTATACCGCGTGCCATTACTCAACATCTCCCCATGACTTTGAATGATTACGGATAGTATTACAATCGGTAATTTTCAAAAAGTAGACCGCGTGCCAAGCCATGTTATTGTCCATCTGTGGTCAGAACGTCGGCTTCCCACGAAACAAGGCTCCAGAGGCCAAATGTTGCTGGATTTGTGGCCCGGGCCACACTGCAGTTTGGCCATCATATTTGTCATAGATCTGCTCCGGTCCCGGGATGGTGGAACAGTGTGTCCAAAGCTGGACTGAAAAGGGAAGCTTCCTGAGGTCAGGGGAGTACAATGCACTAGCTGGCTAGCTCAAATAAAACTGGTTTGTTTTTCCTAAAAGGAGGTTGAGGTTTTGGGGTTTCAGTCCATCACCCCCACACCACCTCCACTCCTCTCCATGTGTTACAATGGAAGCCTTATGGTGTGTGCTTTTTGACCTTTTTTGATTTTAACACAAGGTGGTGCTTGGCAGAAAACGTGTTTCATTGTGACTCGAGCTCTGGTTTGGCCCACCTAAATGTCGGCTGTGTATACATTGGTTCAAGAGTGGACTGTGTTCATGTTGCCATTGTTGGAAAGGCTTTTGACATTAAGGATATTACCCAGAATATATGACATATTGTACTGCTTCTTTGTTGAAAATGGCATTTGCCAAGATGGACACTTTCTGAACAGCCATTACACAAGTTTAACTCCAGAGTCCTGGGGGGTCCCATTTAATATTTAACTTTAGAGACAAACACAAACGTCTCGACATCCATCGAGACAAAATGAGACAGAAAAGACACTTTCAGTTTTCAGAAACAGTATGGTCAGAAAAAGAATCTCCTTTTATAAGGTCATCCACGAGAAGACGTTTGTTTTGTTTTTTTAAACTTTATTAAAGTCAGTTGCTGGCAATGAAAGACGCTATGTGGAAGAAGTTTTAAGTTGCACTAAGTCACATTAAGTGTGAATGTACTGTGTTAACCTGGAGGTAGCACACATCCAAAATAGTTAAAGCCCTATTGGGTGTAATGGTCAGTAATGGCCGGTGGTTTGGCGCTGATCTCCTCCTTGTTAAACAGCTCTTCCTGTCCACACACATACTGTATAATAAAGACTTCCTCAACAGATTGGAAACCACTCCGCTCTCACAAGCACTGTCGAGTTCCTCTTTCTCTCTCTCTCTCTCTCTACCCCCCTCTCTCATTCTTACTTTCTCTCAGTCTTTCCCATTCTGTATCTCGCTCCTTCCATCTATGTATTGACCTTCCCAGGCTGGCCTGAGTCTTTATATTTCAGGCTTTGAGGCTACATCTGAAACAAAAGCAAAATTATGGGTCTGGTTTGGCTTGAGGAGAGCGCAGTGACCCCGGCATGTGGTTTTCTTAGGCCAGACCAGAGAGAGGTGAGGTGGGGAGAAGTATGTGTGTGGATCTAGCTGTGTATTTGAAGAAAACCCGAACCACAGCTAATTTGAATGTGTCATTAACAGGAGGGGTGATCTAAACTTGGGCTGTTCAGTGATGGAGTGAAGTTCACGTACTACTAAAGACACCACTTTTGGGGTGAGATTTTTGGGGGAACTTGGGTGCCCTAGCCTCAACAGTAAGCACACTACTCATCGCCTCATAAATCTTCTCAATTCATCATAACTTGTCCAAGTCATAAAGCTGTTTGTTTCAAAGCGTCTGTGTCTATCCGTCGTTGCTCTTGGTCGTCAAGTCAAAGTGCAAAAGAGTGCAGGTGTTGCACGAAATAATGTGTTTCGAGGACAAAGAAAAAACCTTATTCTCACACAGGTCCATACTCAGAATTGTGTGGCGTGTTATCCAATTGTTGGTATACAGGAAACAGAGGCGTAGCATGACATGGATATGAATGGAGAATGGTGTATTTTGAGACCTTACGCAGATGGATCTCCCTAAAGTAAAACAATCAGTGAAGAAAGCTCACTGTTTCTTCCTGTGTCTCCTCGACTTTCCAGCAGTGGGTCTGCATCGTACTGTGTGGTCTTGCACCCTATTTAGACCTAGCGGGTGACCACTGTACAATTAGGTATGCCATGTTTCACAGCAGCAGCAGAAAGTGGAATTCCTGTCAATGGAGCAGACCTTCTCATGTTTACTGCTCACATATTCTTCCTACCATTCATGGCACTGCACCCAACCTGGCTTATGGTTGATTGTATCATGCAGTATGAATAACACAATTATAAAACCCCATAAGACACTCCGTGTTTATGTAACTGCAGATCCTCCAAGGGAAGAACTTACTACATGCAAGGATGAAAGTTGATGCCCCAGATGGCAGTTTTAGAGCTAACAGAAATGTATGTTTCTTGGCTTAAAGGTGTTTGACACAGCTAATTTAAATATGACACAGTTTCCTCCAGAGGGAGAAATATGTCAGCTCCAAGTAGAATGCCCTGATATAATAGTCACTTAGGTCTTAATAATCCGTGTTGGGGGTTAGACCCTGCAAATTATGTGCTAGAGTACTCTGAATACTTTTTTGTTGTAGCAACTAACATAATGCGTTATTCAAGTACTCCAGGGATATTGTGTCTGTAATTCCTGCTGGAGTTACAGATGTTATAGGCGAGACAATAACAATAGAGATAGTACTATCAGCTGTCTTGAATGTCTTTTTTTTTTACAATCAAAACTTCTGTTTAGAATTTCAAATTAAGATTATAACGTCCGTCGTCATATTTTATAATGTAATCAATTTAAAAACGAGAAACTGTGTGATGTTGTGATATTGTGGTTTAGCATAATAGTTTAGGTGCCTTTTGGGTGATATATGCATACTAACATGGGCAAGGATTTGATTTCTTGGCAACCCAAAAGTACTCCTACAAGTTACTTTTCTCATGAGTCAAAGCTGTCAAGCAACAAGTTACTTTTTAATGCCTTTGCTAAACATTTCATATGAACTACATTAACAACACAGCACACAATCTTTAACACATTATTTATCAAAATCTATAAAAATGGCAACCTACAGTGTTATCACTCTTCCTCATCTTTCTCGATGCCAAGAAACAACTACGTTAATGGCATAATGCCTGTTTCATATACATTGGGCCATCCAGGGAGGATTTGAGAGGACAGTGTCAGCACCATTACACAGTCTTGAAGTATTCTGGTTTGCACTTTTGTGGAGGAGTCAATTGCCAAGTATTCAGCGTGTTTATAGATGTCAGTGACTGCTGATAGATGACAGCTGAGGATATCCCCAAAGACAGACTAGACTATCGTGTTTTAAATGGGCGGGTGTGCAATTTGATGGAAAAAAAAAAGAACAACAATGGTGAGAAATCCCATTCTGCTGAACATCTGAGCCAAATGGTGCCGTGCTTCATTCATAATGGTGGAAAGGAGAGTTGAAGCATCGAAGTGTAGAGAGGTCGTCTACCCATGACTGTCTTGAGAAACCCCAGCAAAAAAGCCACAGCTCTGAATCACATGTTATAATCATTACAGTGTAAGACCCTTTACCACTGCAAATGAGAAATCTATCCATGCTGCTGCTCGCTGAGTGGTGTTGGTGGGAGGTTTGGTGACAGACCCTTGTGGGAACTACTATTGCTTCATCACCCTGCAGCCCAATTGTACATCCTTGAGATCAAGCCACAGAGGCCTCCATTGCCGCTTCGCAAAATAAAAAAGCCAACCGAACGCGATGGCTTCTCAGAATCCACCATGCGTTCACGCTGGGCGTTCTCGCTTTCCTCTTCAATCACCATATCCCACACACACACACACACACACACACACACACACACACACACACACACACACACAGTCCATTTTCAAAACACAGCTGGCATCCATAAATTGTAGAAATCATTGACTGATTGGCAATGAGCTATTTTTCAAATAAAGAACTCTCTTAAATCTTCCTGCTTTTGCTCGACCAGTCGTTCGAAAGCGGGAACCTTGACAGTCTGATGAGATCGCAATATATTTTACAGCTGATTCCTCTCTTGAAACACGCACTCTTTAGTCCTTGAATGCATTATCAGCAAGAAATTCATTCTCATGGCTATATTCTTAGTTATTCCTCATAACAAATGGATGGCTTTCTGGCAGGTCCATCTGTTGGACGGTACTGATCCAAAGAGTGACCGGTGGTCACAGTCTGTACCGCCCACTTCCCACACTTGGATGTCTAGGCAAGTGGGCACTGGCCAGAGTGTACTCTGGGTAAAGACCTGTGTGTGTGGTCCCTGCTGCTCCCACGACACTCCAGTGTTGTCCAAAAGACAGCCACTGCCAAACACACAATGTACGTGAAAATGTAATCACATTTCATCAAATTTGGTACTCACGAAGAAAATTCCTTTAACATTATGATGATTATGAACTTAGTAACCGCTATGATAAGACAGAACAATGCACCAGACTATTATGATGACATTTTCCGGGCAGAAATACTTGTCCCCCTAGTCATGTCTAAGAGGAGAAGGCAAAAGGCTGCTTCTTCATCTTGTGCGTTCCCCCGACACACAACGGGTCTGCTCCTAATTGTGGCAGGGAGAACATCGGCAAGACTCATTCTATTCTTCATTTCATCCCACAGACACACCAGAAAACAGCTAGTAGTTTCTGCAAGCTACATTTTCCACGGGAGACAGCCACAAGCCCCCCCAAAAAAAGCAAAGCGCAATGTCATCACCCAGGAATCCAAGGAATACCAGAACGTCTGAGTTTTATTACAAAAAAATCATCTGTGAGCACAAACAAATGTGGAGCATAAACATGCCTTTTAATTGAGAAGGCAGATGGTCCCATCGCGGGCGGGGCAGCAGTGAGAGGCAACAGTGGAAAACAAAGCATCCGTGGCGACCACGACCCTCCATCGCTGCTGCTCCAAACTGGGAGACGGGGTCTGGGGTTGGAACCCACAAGACTCAACAGAAATCCCCATAGTTCCCTCGACGAGACACACAGACAGACCGATTCACAGGAACAAGTTGTATTGGGTTTCCGGGGGAGGGGGGTGACGTTGTTCACCACTTCACCACTTCGTCGTCATTGTTGTGTTTGTCTTCTGCCGATTCTTTGATAGCTTTGGGAATGAAGCCACTTCCATCGCGACCGGCAATCCCAATTGCAAAGAGATATTGGGGGACTGATATATTTACGTTGGCATAAACAAAGTGATCTAGGGAGTGATCATCATGTATAAGCTTGTTTCTTGGTAGTCGCCGTAATTGGAGGAATTCCACACTGTTAGCGATTCAAATCACATGTATGACAATGTTTTTTTTGTTGGCTCGGGATTATCGTGAAGTATTCTGGGGAGCTAAATCTCCCCTAAAGATGCCTTCCCTCCCAGACTGATCATAGTAACAGGATCCTCTGTTTAATAGTTTGCTCTAGCAAGGGACTGACTGAGTGGTTTCCATTCCGCCGGGCTGTAACCGATTGCCCCAGTGACCACAACAAAGGGTAAAAAAGGAAGGAGGGTGAGTGGATAGAGAATAACTCGGGGCTCAGTATGGATTGGAGTACCCTGAGATCAATGACTCAATGGCTTCCAGAGTCTCCTCTGGCTTAACTACATTTTAAAACCTAACCTTATCTGTAGCATCTGCTTTGTCTCTACCACACAACAAGTAAAGGCTGTGTGATACATAGTTTGTATAACATCATCATACACACAGGATATGGTGTCTAACAAGCAGTCTGGTTTTCTCTGAACTCTACACTAATAGGTCGGAATCAAGAATGCTTGATCTATTTAATTCACCCAGACATGAGAGGAAGCAGAGAAAGACATCATCACGGCGGTCTACCAACAATGTAGGCCATATGTCCATTAAGTTGGCGTTTTTTCTCTGCTTCGTGAAGTGCATGTGTGTGTTCACAAGGGTGACGGCTGTGTCAACAGACGTATAGAGTAGACTGTGATGAAGTGCCGTCGCGTTCACGGACCTGCTCTTCAGGCGTCCATACTGTAGCGGGTAACTATTAACCAAACCTACTTTGTGTGTATGGCCTAGTACCAAGGCGAGACACATTTTGACGGATCTCTCCAACGCTCTGAAGTTACAAAAGGCAGAAAACACCCGGTTGAAAAACAACATAGGACATATTAATTATCATTGGCAATTGTAAGCTACATTTAGTCACGCAGAAAAGCTCCATGCCAGCGTGCCAGATACAAAGGCCCTCCTCGTATTAATATCACAGATGACCTTTTGTCTCATTATAGTTCCTGGGAACCTGAACCACTCCACAGTCAAATGGAGCAGTGAGCAGGCAGAGATACAACGATGTTAATGGGAAAGAAGGCAAACGCATTGTGGCTGTCACCAAATAAAAAATGTGCCTTTTGACGCCTTAAGTCCTTTTCCCCATGATGAGGCCTGCGAAACAATTGGATAATTAATTCTCTGAATGTTTTTTCTTACAATCTGAGTGTACGCAGAGACAGTGGTTTAGGAACAATGACATGCAGATGTGCTCTGGAAGATCGAGTTTTGCCATTACAAAACCCATAAATAGTAATTCTATCAACAAAAATATTCTCATTGCGCTCAGGCAAAAACAATTATAACTTTTACATTGTCTCATTTAATTCCATTGTCACAGTAGGATTGGTTCAGACTGAGTATGTTAGCAGGCTCCTTTCTGTCTTTTTCAAATCTGCGTCACACATTTGTGTTATGATTGTGGCGAATCCAAAGCCAGACGTTTTCTCAGATTTTGTATGCCTCAGATCTCTCGCTCAGCTTGTAGGAACTTAGCAGTCAAAGCTTGGTTTATTACACGTTCTGTTGAGTGATTAGGTGATGAATTACTGGGTGGGATTATTACCACTGCAAGTGATGATTTCAAGTGTCAAACTCAAAGGGCAAGTGCAAAGTAACTTCCCCACTATTACATACTCGTCGCCCCTCAGATCAAAACATGGAGCACATATAGTTTTCCCATCGAAAACGCCAAAAATCCTCCGACAACTCCCTGTTGTGTTTACAGAGAAAAATCTCCTTTCTCCTGATGTGTTGCCTGCCCGGTCAGTGCTCCGAGACCTGAGGACATACAACACGGTGCAAGGTGTCCACCGAGGGGTGACAGTCGGGCGTGTGTAGTCAGTCACAGACAAAACAACACTTTGGCAGACACAGCAAGCTCCCGGCTCATTTTCACGTACAATGAAAGCTCCAATATTTGAGGTCTGAAGGCCACTTATGTCAGCGGAGCCTTGCGCAAAAAGTCCACTGTGAAATCACGGTCAGTGTCAGCATATGTAGCCGAAGTCCTCAAGGGCCAAGCCTCACCGCTGGACCAGCATTTCAAAGTGCAGACGACTATGACGTATAGGTTCAATATGGGACTTGAAATCCCCTTCGATTTGATCTGAAACTGACACGGCCGAGCTGGAAAGTGGCATATGAGCCGTATCATAGCAATACAATGCATTTACTTCTCTAAAATATTATGGCTTCAACCCTTTTTAAACAAGCGTCTCAGGCGAGCTCTTATAGGGTTTTTCTTTTTTGACAAACCACTTTTTGAAGTGAAAAGATATTTAAATAGCTAGTGTCTCATGGAGTAGCAATAGTTTCCACAATAAACAATGCGCTTTAAAAAAAAAAAAATCATAATAAAGAACACATTTGTTTAAATCTTTCAACAGGCAATAAAAGTTCACCGAATATGAAACAAATAAATGCCACGTTAAAATACCCCATTTCATTTCAGAAAAGATGACTTTACAGTTTAAGGTCGGAGACTTCTTTAGGGGGCGATCGCACTATGTTTATGTGTGGTTGGATTTGTTTCCCGTCCTTTTCCCCATGACATGCATCCACTTGAGCACCGTGGACGTCACCGAGTGTTCGGAGCTGCTTGTAACAACAGAGAAACTGTACGCTGAATTTTCATGAGGGCGGCCTCGGCCTATATTCCCGAATGTGATTGATCCACTGTGTACTCTGGCAGCAGGTCGAGGTTCAGTAGTGGTTGTAAATGGTTGCGTTTAAAAATCTGTAAGTTATGGAGGGGCACACTTGTGTGCTTTGTGTTTTTCTTTGGGTCAAGGTGGAGCCCCCGTATAATTGGTGGACTGTCTATCAAACCGAAACCTCAAAGGATTTAATCGATTTAAGGGGGCGGCAATAATGGGAGTCGCATATCACAAAGGCCGTGCAGAACTTTGTCATGAAATACAGAGTTGTGCAGCCAATCGTTTATGATCCCATTTCGGGGCGAGTGTCCCAGAAGACATTTCTGTAACATTGACATCAGATTCCCACGTTTTTTTGTGCAATTCAACACTTTGTTGGACTTAAATCTGCATCTTATATCATTTTAATACTGTACCATTTAGGTCCCAGTGGAACATATTTATATAAAAAAAAGATGGGCATACATTTCAATGAGTTAAGATTTTATTGCAAAGTCTGTCCCACTGGATAGAAGTCTAGATTCATGAGGGGATTTTTATTTTTTTTTAACTTTGGTCTTAGGTTGGCTGTTTCTGCCATTGTACTGTAAGGTGGTGACAGTTGTCCAGAGGAATATATTGTTGAAACTCTCCGGCTGTGGAGCGTTGTGTTGTATGTGTCTGCCATCTATTGGACTCCTACGAAACACCACTCTATAAATCCCTTTAAAAGCACAGGAAGTGAACACTTTCTGACGCAGGTGAAATGTGTTTAAATACGTGCTCATCAGTGGATACAGAAAAAGGTCTTTTTTTTCTTCTTTTTACGGTTTATTCAGATTTATGTCATGACATGAGCCAAGTTAGCAATGAGCGGGGCATCTAGAAAATCACCTTCTCGCATGTCAAAGATGTAAATCAACCCATTATGTCCGTGCACATGGAACAGAGATGGGATTCTCACGGAGACAGACGCAAAACCGCTGCAAGTTGGTAGTGCCCATCTACAAGAAGCATTCTTGTGTTTATGGTAATGAGTAGCAGTGGTTTGTAAAATAGAGGAAAAAAAATAAATACCCCCAAATTTATTAAAAGAACTCACTTATATCCTATAACATGTGTTGCGGTGGGGAGCCGGTGAAGTACGCCAGGAAAAAGAGGGAGTGGGTGAGTGCAGGAGTCGGCCGAGCACGTGCCTCCTGAGGTCCTCTGGTCTCTGTCTGGGATCAGTCTGCCTCACCAAACCCCTGGGCCAGACTCCCATCAGCCCCATACCCCTTGTCTCCTCTGGGCCAGACACCGCCATGACCACTTGTATTGAGAGGCCCGACCACTATTGTGCCACAGCAGAGTACACAAACAAACAGTGCAGACACACACAGGTCTGCTCCCCCTGCCATTACGGAGACTCATCAAGCCCAGTGGGCTTAGTCATACCATAGGCTTCCAGTGCAAGCAGCTCCCTCTTGGCTTTGGATGGAGGGTCTGGCAGAAGATATTTGCTCATTTGTCCCCACACATGTATGTGGTTTGGTAACGCTGCTAGGGACTGCTGCCCCAGCCTTTCTTACTGTCCAGATTCAAAGCCCGCCAGGCCGTTCCTAGGTAATGTCCTCCCACGTAGTCTGGCTGTATGGCTTTCTGTACTTCATATTCAGCTGTGTATGTCCTTACAATGGGGTTGTCTGTGGGTTTTGGTGTGCGGCGTGCACTTAGGCATTGTTTTCTCCCTGCAAACTACTCAGAGACAATTTAAAGTGTTTTTCCAATTACGATTGAAATTGAAAGTTTCTCATCTACCGCATTGATGAAATAGACTTTTTTTTTGTGGAGAGTACAGACAATGTATCCATTTTTCTTCTCCTTTTAACTTTCGCTAAAAAGAAGTGGCCTTTTAATTATGCTACGTTTGTACAGACATCTCCAGAAATTGTACTCGTGCTATCTCCGCCTTCAAAAGAATATAATCTTTCATTTCACATGCATTAGGTTACCCAAGTCTTAATTTTGCATAGTAGGTAAGAAAACTGTATTAGCAATATTAGAAAACTTGTATTAAACATTGGATGTAAGTGTGACTTAACAAACTGACACACACACACACAGCATTTCTTCCTCCTTTTCATGTCGACCACAAGCCTGACCCGCTGGCCTTTATTTCCTCTGGAGAGGATATCCCCCTTCAGTCGAGCTTTAAAATCCATCATGGCAGACGACTTGAGATCCTGATGTTCGCCTCCTCCACTATTGTCTTTGAAGCGTTGGGAGGCTTTGGCCGTGCCCGGCCACAGTGATGATTACAGTCTCATAGTTAGGCCGTTACTGACATGTGCTCAGCTCACGCTCTGTCTTACGTCCCCTCATGTTTGATGGGGAGAGGAGTTCTGGTTCACTGATCAATGTAATTAGGAATGTGGTTGCATGGTATCCATGCTCACGGTCTAAAACTAGCGCTGCCACCTTGTTCCTCCTCCATAGCTACTCTAGCAAAGAGGATTTTCTGAAAAATCCTACACCCCCTTCCCCCCCAGCTCCCACAAAGACAAAAAAGACCATAAGTGAAAGCCTCAGTCAGCATGTTTAAATTAATGCACAGAGCATCTTGAGTAGAGGCTTATGTAGCCTACAAGTAACTCAACTGAGGGCATTTTGAGGACAAGCTGTGCATATATGTCTTCACTGCCCCTCAGATATCGAAACCGAATGTTAATGCCACCATGGAAACAAACCGCGATGAATAAAAGGAAACTGGCGAAGATAGTTTTATTGGCACGTCAGGGTTTGTTAGCTAATATTGACATGTCAGAATTATCATAATACAGTTTCCAGTCATTGGGTTATGGTTTAATTCAGTGTACTGCACAAGTCATGAGTTTGGGTTCACCAACTCAAAATGTACTGAATTATGAAAACACGTTGTGCATGTTTCATTTTTGAGCATATTGGCAAAACATTGTTTTAACTTGGTCATTATTTCCCATAAAACCGCCAGTCTGCAGTTTAATATGTAGTGAGAAGTTGTTTGAAATTGAAGCATTGTTAATCATCATTATGTAAGAATTAGGGAATTCAACTGTGTATATACTGACATTAGGACGTATTAGGCTGTACATCAGTTATAGTGACTGATCCTAATGCAGCCATATGAGCTTTAAAATACAAAGAAAGTACATATACACATGTTATTAACTGCAGTCTTCTAATTTTGAGCCTGCCAAAGGACCATCAACAGGCCAGGACAAAGGTAAATAATGAGGCACGAGGACCTTGTTGTGGTGGAGAATAATCTGTGGAAAACCCGACCGCTGTCTTGGTGAGTGAGTAGCGCTAGCTAACGTTACTTTCTCTATGGTGATAGTGGAAGCGATGGGGCCACACCGATGCAGTTATATAATTGTCCTGATTTCGATGTTCCATCCTGAACTTTTTAATATTTGGAGAAATATAAATCCCCCTTTTTCTCTCCGTCTTTCTGATCTTGTGGCTTGTAAAACAGATTTATTACCTTCCTGAACCCAGAAATTTAAATTCCGTAAGAAATTTCATGGCTGCTAAATGTTACTTTGAGGAAACACCATAAACAAATACTGTAACTAAAATAGTGTTTATTCCATAGAAAAAATACCTCATCCTATGCATACAGTAATGGAGGAAAAGTGAATGCTACAAAAACAGAAGGCTTATAATGTCATGAAAAGCATATTGTTGAATGCAATCATTGTATCCTTCAACGACCTTTCTAAATGCATGCACTTTCAATTAAGAAAAAAACAAACTTTGTTCTTAATAGATTTTCAATAACATAAAGTTTCTCCATATTTAGCTCCACTGTGCCAGTTGCAACACAGGAGCGAGCTTGAGTTTGTCATCAGCGTGTCGTGCTCTCATCAGAAGCAGCTAGTATAGCCTTTTTATCTCAGAAACTGTCACAACAAATCACACATAACATTAAAACCTCAACACTGATCCATCCATTGATATAACCAAACCAATGTGCACAGTATCAACATGGATGTCTTCATACAATGTGGTGAAATGTGTCTCTCAGAACCAGAACTCTGAGACAAAGACGTGAACGTTGATGATGTTCTGGCCGGAGTCGCCTTGAGTCGTCAGGTTGCGCATGGACAGTTTCAGTGTTAGCACTAGAGGACCGATCAGAGGCTTCACCTGGCGAACAACACCTGGAGGAAACAAAGAAGAACTATATCAGTGACAATATTGTGTAGACAACACTATGAGGGTTGCCTTTACAGACAAGGACATACAATTGTTGAATTCTTCAGAAACGCAATTAGTAAAAATGTCTTTGTGCTCCTTTTGATTGGATTTTGAATGTGTTTATTTCTGTATCGCTATTAGGTTTACAGGGCCCTGAAACAGTTTCCTCACTTGCCCTTTGTGGTATCTAGCAAAGCAGATAGTTTTGGTTTCAACGGCCGCTGCCACCCCGAGACAATTGGGGATAATGGAATGGTGTTTGTGGTGCTCAGCATACTGAACAAATTACATTTGTTTTTCAACAGTAAAGTTTCAGAATTGTTCTTCTTGCCTTCCGTCTGAGACATCTCTGACACCTCTGTCAAATTGATATATTCTTCAATTTTATTAAATGCAGCTAGCTACAGTTGTTGCCTAACGGCTTGGCGCTTATAGACGCGAAGCACATGTTCATGTTTAGTTTGTATCGGACTGCTAATGCCGCCACACCGAGCTGCTTCAATGATGTGCTTCTTGCGCGAGCTGGTCTAGACAAAATGTTAGGTTTTGTGGAGAATCCACATGCATAGTTGTCAGCAGTTTTCATAGAGACCATTGCTTTGGTAGAAAATGATTCAAATGAATACTGACCCAAACACCAATCCATCCCCATAAACATATGAACATTTCACTTTTCCAGTGCTTGTGCACACACATTTGGGTAGCTGGAGTCCCTACCAACCCACAAACTGTGAAATAAGACAACCCAGTCAGTAATTTGTGGGCTCCCGAGATCAGAAAACATGTGAGTCAACAAGCCATTCGCATTTGGCTCCTCTTCTTATGTCACATGCAGGCTCATATACCGCCTTTGCATCTGAATGTCCCGGCCACAGCTTGAGAACTACCTTTACAAAAGTTTACCATGGTTTTTTTTCTCACAAGAGCCTGAAAGCAGCTTTTTTTGGCGGGGGATTGGGTCTTAAAGAGACAGGCACGTTTAAAAACACATGTTTAATCAGACAGATGAGAAACATTTTTGAACAATCATAGCAATGTATTCATGTTCTACTAGAAACCTAAAAAGCAAGTAGGAACCTGATATTCGCAGGATATGTCCTCTATAAGGAAAATATTTTGTCTTGAGGTGTGCCGTGGTATCAGCTGGTATTTCTGGCGAGCGTTTACAAGAAGAGGGATGTTAACAAGCCAAACAAAGTCCAGCGATGTCCCGGCTGCCCGTGACAATCTGAATTGCATTCCTCCCTCCCACCTTCCACCCTCTCCGTGCACAAGAGACACCCTCTATCATGGTAAAACAGATGGGAGAATAAACACACTGCAACCGAGCATTACTGAATGCCCATGGAATTCATCGGGTGCTCTTTCTAAGTGAACATGCGATTACACAGGGGAAAAAAAGGCCAGTGTTTATACAGGCTGTCAGCAGGGCCCTTTTCTCCTGCGGAGGCCTGGTGACATTTCAGCTCTGGGGCTGTTTGAACAACAGCCATCGCCGGAGTGCAGTCGGGCGGCACAATCACCGCACTGTCCTCCAATCGCACCTTCAAGCATCCTCGGCCTTTGTCTCATTTCCTCTCTCATTCATATGGGAGTCGGTAACGCTTCTAGCGTGATGACTCATCGGTTTTAACTCGACGCGGATCGAAATGACGACCGCCTCGATCGGTCTGAATAACGAGGCTCTTTTCCGTGCTGCTTGTAACAAAGCATTAAAACACATTGGGTCGCAGATGATGATCCATTTTGCGCCGTCCGCTGCGTCCTTTGGGACTCCTTTGGCAGATTCCCCCACCCACCCACTCATTCTCCTCCTTCTCTTCCTCCCCTCTCTTCCCCTTCCTGAGGGGGCCTGGTGTTTGTGGCACCATCACTGTGGCCCACAAGGGTAAATGAGTCCCATGTGTTTGATGGAGGGGAGCAGTCGCAGTCACGCGATACAGCCATGGAGGCATTCCTCCGGGAATCCATCTTTAACTCTGGAAGGGGCAAGCAACGGGAGCTTCAACTTTCTCTCTCTCTCTCTCTCTCTCTCTCTCTCTCTCTCTCTCTCTCTCTCTCTCTCGCTCTGTCACTTTATTTTGCTCTCTCGTCCCTCTCCAAGTCGGATCTGTGGGCACACTACAGATTCCAGCAGATTCCGGCGATAAGCACATGGAGGAGTGTGGAATGGGGCCCACTTCGACCGGGGTTGCCCTCTTGTTTTGGTGTTTTGGGACTCTGTTGCGTAGTGACATTACACACTAGGACAGCGGGAGACTGAGGTTTAATTGTTTCCAAAGCCTTACCGCCACCATGAAAGAGCTAACCTTTGCTTTAACCTAACAGCAGCCACAACATTAGGAGAATCACTCACATGGAAAAATAGATTAAATGAAATTGCTTTGAGCCTGAACATTGTTTTCAGACACAATGCAACCACGATGGCAAGCAACTCCGAGTTGACCAACGTGAAAACTCGCAGTGGGTTCGGAAGGTCCATGATTTGTCCATCGTACTGAAGTCAAACAAATTTGCATCAAAAGCTTTAGTGGTGGGTTGAGCCAGCACACAATGAAGATGAGTAAAATGTTATGAGCCGAATATGGACCCTCGCAAAGAAAAACGGAATTAAATCCACATTAAGGCTTTCTTTTAATTGCAGTAAGTGTAGCCGACATCTAACGAGGGCTTAAATCTCTGCATTGAGGGTCAACTGCGGCTAAGTTTCCCGGTGAAAATCCTCAAAATTCGAACAAAATGTTCAACAATCTTACCGCAGGAATAAACAACGACACACACACACACACAGACACACACTGAAAATGTATTCAGGATATCTAAATAGTGCAAGATGTGGAATGTGTTTGTTTGTTTTTTTAATTTGTTTGTGGTCTAATTAGTAAAAGCAGAGGGTTCAACTGTGAAATTCTGGTCTAAAGTCCAACAGCTCGTCCAAATCCTCAAATTCCCTTTCGAGCTCGCTGTTGGTGAAACTCAACTGAAAACTCACAGTTTAGGTTTCCTCACCTCAAATTTTAAAAAATCATGCTATTGGGCGTGATATCGAACCGAGGAATGTACGTAAACATGTGCGATGTATCACGGTTACTGCAGTGATTTGTGGAAACCCTTCAATTGTCGAAAGATGTTTTATACAACTTGGAGCCTTTGTTGAACTTTTTGCACAGCCTTGAGGGCGAGAAAAAGGCAATTATGTCCACGATGACTCTTTGTTTCCACGAGCTTCCCATCAAAAGCACAGTGGTATCCTAAATGAGGGGAAAGCATCAGCTAACAGCTGGGCCTCAACATACTCACAGTGAACCTGAGGTGAAACCACAACTGCATACCCATCTTTAGCATTTCATCCGGCCTGTAAGACAAAAAGCCAGTAGCCACAAAACAGGTTGGCTTTGAATGGCTCCCATACCACCTGAGATTCATATAAATAAACACGGCAAGGTTTTCAAAAGCCTACAGCTGACAATTTATCCTGCGACTGGGTTGCAAGGTCATGTAATCTGAGGCCTGAAGTTCCCCGAGCGGGAGATCCAGTTGTAGAGTCGGGGAGGTTTGTGGTATCTTTCCATCTCGCTGAGGTATCTGCCGCAGGGTGCAAAGGTGACTTGAAAAGCCACCATCAAACAAACAGCTGTACAATCTGTCCGCTCTCCAAAAACATTCCGCCACACCATAAAGTAGCCCCCTAAGTAGAAAATAGCCTTTAAAAAATGCATAATGGTAGCAGAGACACTGCCACAAAACAAAGTGAAGCAAATGCCAAGAGGCATTTGTCATCCTTCATGGCCACGAGCGCTGCAATATTGAAGGGTAACATGTAAACAGTACAATTTCTTGGTTTTCTGGTTTCTACAACTCGGCAAGGACGTGTATGACAAAATCTAAAATGAACGGGTTTAACACCAGAGACAAATGAAAAATATGCATTGGCCTCACCACAGTATTGTATAATGACACACTGGTTGTGGCGCTATGCATGCTCGCTGCAGTGAAACCATTGGAGAGCATCCAGAGGGTACTGAAAGGCATTCTTCAGCATCATTATGGCTATAACTGTGATGGGTTTTTTAATCGAACCATATTGCTGAGGTACAGCGGAGCACTGTTGGCATACACATAAACACAGCGGATCGTTGTTCAATCGTTCTTTTTTTACAGCCTGGAACCTTTTCACCAAAATGTCCATGAAAGCGAATATATCGCTAGCTAGCTAGCTAGCAATATATTTGGCATGTATCCTCGCTTTTATGGACTAGCTAGCTAGTTAGCTCCTTTTGTTACCCTCCCATTAGCCAAATCAACTTCAGTTGCGATAACCCAGCCGCACGGCTGGAATATAATCCTTTCAAATTGCCAACACAACCCACCAAACGGTGAGCACTGGTCCCTTTGGCTGCCTGATCCGCTTACAGCCTGGTCACTGGTCACTAGTGCGAGGGCAGCGAGTCGGGTCCGGCTGTCCAAACACAACTCTGACCACTCCAAAGAGGGGCTGAGCCCTGAAAAGGCCAGCGCATGCGGCTTGATATTTTAAGGTCAATTGACAGCGAGTCATACTTACTGATCTCTGAAATGGCCCGTGGGTCGTTGCTGGACTGTGTCGCAAGCTGGTTAGTGACATCATTGAGATGTAGTCGTGGGGAATCGGTTGGTTCTTTTCTTGGACTTTCTGTTTTAGGCAGTTGTGGGCCAGAGCAGCTGAGAGGACATAACATGCACTATTATCTTTACCACAACCTTTGCACTATATTATAAGTGACCTTTCAAAGCTAAGACCCATAAGTAAGGAGCAGAAAATAGACTTGACAATGTAGGATATGCAAACCTGCTTTGTTTGCTGTTTAAATCATTTCATATTATGTTCTCCATCTACAATATAAATGGAAGAGAGTGCTTGATAAGCTGTTTGAGTACTTTGCTGTGGGTGAAAACTGTATTAATTATCTAAACAAACTCACAGTGCAAAACCCGCAAAGAGTAATGGCGAGTGTAAATTAAACAGATCACCACCCCAAGGGAGATAAGTGTATCTGGTAAATTATTAAGACAGTTTTATTACAAGCAATATGTGCTCTATATGAGTACATGCCCGGTACATTTTTGAGCGTGACATATCTGCATTGCTATCTCTTCATCAACACGCTGGTGGTGGAGGACCACCAGAGGGGGAGCGCTGTGTGTTCGACCGTGGGTGTTGTTGAGAGGAGAAAGACCCGGTTTTCATGAAATGTACTAATCTCTTGCGCGGCAGAGACGATCGAGGATTCCTCGTGGGCTTGGCGCGCTCTAGTGGGCTCGCTGCTGCCGCGTCGCGATTCATCTGAACGACAGCCGAGTTGTCTTGCTTTATCTCCACCGCTGTCCTCAACTCCTCACACAGCACGGCCACACGCCAGAGCCGCCAGCTCCACTGGCTACGAATGAAGCAGCCGCGTCTCACACAGCGGGCTCACATTCCACCAGCCAATGTGGACGGCCGCGCTGACGACCACGGGCTACCTGCGCGGAGACAAGCTGTCCACTTCCTCTTCCATTCATCTTCCTTGGCTGCCTCTCTGGCGGCCATTCCTGGGGCTAACGGTAACGCGAAAGGCATTTACTCTCCGCTCGCGGGGTATAAGCCGCAACGGCACATTTCCACCTGCATTTCAAATATGAAAGGAATTTAGCTGCGACCTCTTAGACTTCCAGCTTCTCAAGAGGATGGGTGTGATTCATGAAGAGAAGGTACTATATTATCTGTTGCCGTGCAAACATAAATGTGACATGAATGACTGATGTGATTGATGGTATCCATGACGAATGATTACTCGTGAAAAGAGTCACTTGGACACATGTGCTGACTACTCATTTTACATTTGATTTATACACTTATTCGAAGGTTGTCACCATAATAATAATAATAATAATACCAGATCATTTCAACAACTAGCGGGCGAAAGCCAAACTGAAATAATCCACGACTGCTCAGCAAGCCGAACTTGATGCATGAAGGAAAAAAAGCAACACTCGCCTTTGATCCCCTCAATGGGAGTGGTCAAAGACAATATTGATCCCCACAATGATGTATGTCACTGAGAGGTAATAAATCAAGGGGACCACCAGCATTTCATCGGAGGTCATAGACTCGGCTCGAGCTTCCAGCAGAGACGAAAGCCAGTGTTTTCAAAGGGAGGACCGTGCACCTGCCGACTGCCAAAGTCAATCACCCCTTTATCAACCCTATTCAAACAGCCTGTCCCTCATCAAAAATGGATGACAGTTATGCATTCCTCCACTCTTTGTGTGTCCTAATATGTGCACGACGGCTCACAAATGATTCCTCTGTTGCGTCACTTCCGCTTCAGCCAATGTGCTGCTGTGGTCATCATGGCAATCTGTAAAGTGTCGGATTGGTTCTGATCATATTTTCCGAGCGCCGAGGGCCTGTTGTGTTTGCACAGATGCGTAAAGACTGTCGGGCTTGTCTTCCAGATGTGGAACGCATCTGATGGATGACCATGAGTTCGGAAAGAGCGGTGCACTTCTGACAATACCAGCCTCTATATATTCATGTGTGCGTGTGTGTGTGTGCGTGTGTGTGTGTGTGTGTGTGTGTGTGCACAGATGCTAACGCTACATGCCTGTGTGTGCAGTCGGCTGGTTTTAAAAGAGCGTCGGCCAATCAAGAATCCCGTTTTCAACGCCGGCAACGGATTCTGAGGATTACAAATTGCCTCTTTTGTGTCTTTCCGTTCATTAGTGGAGCCTCCATGTCTGCTACTCCTCACATCCCAGCAAGCTGTAACACCACTGCCGGAGACACTGGAGATACTGGAAACTAAGCTTCCTTTAAGTGACACGTCAGCGAGCCTCGTACAATGCTTGCGCAACAGCAGCGTCTGCCGGCCAAAGCACCAGCAGCACAGCCCACAAAATAAAAACCAAAAAGAGGGGCCTTCATCGCGCCGTGGACGCCACACTTCACAGCGAGCAGCCAGTGACCAAAGGCTCCACTGCACAGGGGCTCAATTTGGATACGTGACGGGGGGAACTGGTGCTAACATGCGAGAGCTGCATCCAACCAGCATCCAATGGGTTTGGGAGAGAAGTGGCTCCTCACAAACAGCCCTTTCATGTGGCGGTCGGTTTAAGTGCTCTAATGCTCGGCGAGACACGGAGGCCTAAGCGTGGGGAAATGGAACAATACATTCAACCACATGAAGCAAAGCGCCCGGGATTACTTCAGCACATATTCTCTCTCTCTCTCTCTCTCTCTCCGTCTTTTTCCTCGTTCGTTGAATCACAGTCTCTCACTTTGTCTTTCGCTCTCTGCAATTTAATTCTCCCTGCCTCCCATGCAAACACACATACATACTTGCCCTTGCAAATGAGCGCCACCGTAAACAGGGAATTTCTCTCTAAAGCCTTTACACACACAAAAAACACACACAGAGACACACACAGTAGACGTTATATTACAAAATGAGGCTCATCACTCACGCGGAATCACATCATTGCGCATTCCAGCGAAGACATACTATTATAAGACGGTACAATTTAATTATAACTGCTCTCAAGGTGACTTATGTGAATTATTGCTGGTTATAAATGTTTTGCCCTCATTATGTTTGTGTGTGAATTTGGGTACTTTTTGATAAGCGCACATCTCGTGTACAAGAGGAACACTTACGTACGCCCACAAGCCCGCCCAAACAAATGGCGGCCGCTCCCTCCATCCTCCCCCCCCCCCCCCCCCCGTCTCCCTGACAGTCTGTAAAGACACTTGTGCATCGGGACGGGCCATCTTATTCGTCCATCAGCGTGTACTTGCGCTACCCTCCTGCCTGCACCTCAGCACCGAACCAAAACACTTAGACGGGGCCATACATTGTGTCATCGCTGGGCTCCCAACACCCCTCATCCTGAAAGTGGAGCTCTCCCACAGCCGTGCAGCAACTTTGGGGAGCAACCAGACGGAAGGACGGGAATGGTTTCTCCCCAAAACATGTTACACCCCGGTGGTGATGGTATCTGCTGCTCCTATTTGAGGCTCTTTTGGCATGCTGGCGTTCGCTAAACAGGTAGTTTACAATGAACTGCTTGTCAACTGCACAAGTGAAGATTCATGCAACTCCCCATTCCAGTTCATTCAGACCGCCGTAACTTATTGTGGAAAGTAATGACCTGCCGGGGATCAGCACAGCCGTAGATAAGTGAATTAAATGGTACTTTGTTAAGCCGCAAGACTGTGGAAATTGATGCCAAATATTTAGTGGGACAGAAACAGGCCTTCGTCTGTCTCAAAGAGCCACTCAGAGGACAACGCTCCAAAGACACAGACAACAAGAGCCCCCATGAAGACGACGACAGCTACGTGATGCCACAACATTGCAATGACCATAACGGACCGTGTCAGATGTGCTTATGCCAAGGCCTCCAGACGGTCTTAATGGGAGATTTCTGCGCTCTGTGTTTTCTCAATGTGCACATGTGAGTTTGATTTACAAAAAAGAAAAGAAAAGAAAAGAAATCACACTCGAGGTTGAACGTTAGAGCTGCTGTTGTCAAATGTGCGAGCGAGTTCGATGCATTCAGACTTCCCAACGCGCTGAACGGAGGTAAAAAACCCCGGTACTCACCGACATACATTCCGTTCTCCACCCGCTTGATGATGTCGAAGGCGTTCTCCACGTTGCCCTCCAGTATGTCAAACTTGACGTCGTAACTGCCTAAGTGATAGGACCCGTAAGCCGGCACTGTGGTTCTCAGGAAAACAATCTCTGTTGGAAGATAACAATTAGACACAAAAAGCTTTTGGAGCCTAAACCCCCTCGTAATCACACTGGGATTGCACCGCCGAGGCAGTGCCAACTCTTACTTTTCTTTCTTTCTTTTTTCCTTTCCGAGTGAAAGACAATAAAATTGGAGATGGAAACGTCTGTGTTTATCGTGCACTGAGAGGGTCACAGGAAGGTTGAGGCTTTTCGATGCTGTTGTTGGGCCGAAGGGCCTCAAGTCCTTTACACCCCAACTCCCAGCTTATGAGAAATGACAAGAGCTTAACTCCCCGTGACGTTGAGCATGAGTGTGTCTGAAACATGCATTGCATGTCAGCCAATGGATGCTTGTGAACTGTCACTGTCTGCGAGTGATTATCGCGGTTACTCATATGCAACCAGCATGGCACTTACTCTCTGGTGTGGGCCAGCCAAGCCCGGACTGCATGGAGAACATCATGGAATAACTAATTTGGGGGGTCAGAGGTAGTCATATGGATTCTGACAGCAGCAGGGAAATGCATTTGATGGGAGCGCAGAGATTATGGGAGATAAAGTGGAGCTAAAGACAGAAAAAAGGCCGTGGAGCACATTGACACACACAAAAAACAGACACCGGCGCTGTCTTCAAAATTCATTGTATCCAAAGAAAAGGACGTTCCGGAAGAATTTTAAGCATCACTCATGGCTCTTTGTGTTTAGGGAAAACGTAGAATACATTTTACATATATACATACATTTGCTTTCTTGCAAATATCTTTAAAATATATACTCTTATTATGGAGCTAAAGCTCTCAGCTGGTTAATTTAGCGTAGCTTAGGATAAAGGCTGGAAACAGGGAGAAATAGCTAGCATGTCCAAAAGTGAAAAAAATATGAATATACACACAATTCACAGTTGTTTGGTAGTTTTATTAACTAAACATGTTTAGTACTGAGCTGCTGGTACTGTGGGTTGTGTTACCTTTGGACAGAGCAGGACTCGCTGTTTCCCTTTTCTAATCTTAATGCTAAGACAAACTAGCCGGCTACTGGCTAAAACTCCCATCATTACCATTGCTTGCCAAAAAGAGGGGAACAAGCATTTCCTAAAATGTTAAACTATTCTTTTCTTGATTCGTGTATTTTCCAACAAACGTAACGTCTTGTCTCTTTTTCACCCTGCCATATAAGTCCATCATAAGCATGCACATCCGAAGGTTGACCTGTACCTACCCTCTGGCCTTGTGAACTCTCTGAAGGTGGGCAAGGAGATGAAGGTGTGGGACACGGAGTGCATGGGGTCCAGGACACAGGCGACGTCATTGGCCTGACAGGACTTTATACAGCGAATGGTGTCAGTGCGTTGAAGCCTCGCCACTCTAAAGGAGGGAACAGACATTGAAAAAAAAGGAATACACACACACACACACATGGCCTCCGACCTTTAGGTAATGTCTATATAAAGACTTCAGAGTCAACCGCCTTTGCTTTCCCAAAGCTCACAATAACAGGGCATCCTTAGGGGCCGCCCACTGCGTAAGTAAGAACTCAGTGGGACGACTCCAACGGCCGCTTACGCAAACAATATATGACTAAGACAGCAGGGATGCTGGATGTAGCAGTCAACAGCTATGCGGTTCGGAAGAATAATAAACCAACAAAGGCCGAAGCTCACGCCGAAGCCAACCTTGGTAGCTCGTGGAGACGAGCGCCGCCATTGATGCTTTTCTGATGCACTGTTTCAAGCCGTGTGGGAAATGAATTACTACACCCGCAGAGAATGATCCACAACCTGCTCAGGAAAATATTTGGATTTGCCGAGCATCCCCGGCTTCACATCAGATAATCTCTTGAGGAGGATTTATGGGGCAAGGGAGTGTTCTAAAAGACTCCTAAATTGTGCGCAACATGACTCGACAACTCCCCAGCCTCTCCCCAGGGCAGCTCTCGTCCTATTATTTAGGGCTTTGTTTATTCCACAGACTAATCAGTGACAGGTCGGAGGGAATGGAGGGCCTCTGCTGGCTCCTAAGGCTAACGATACCTGAAGTATCACTACCTGTCTGCTGCGTAAGACTTTGAAAGAGGCTTCTAAGGCACTAACAACCTCGTAAATCAAGAGCGTGCCTTTGAAACAATGAGAAACCTGTGATCGCGAGAGAGCTATTGAAACTAAATAAAAGCCTCGACTTCGACATCCAAGATGTTACATTTAAAACTCGTTTTTCACAACGGAGACAAGTCCGCACACGGTTACGTTGGGTTATGAAAACAGCCGAGTTGCCATGTGTAAGTCCGGTTAATGTGCATGGCAGCCATATAGCCGCATTGTGAGTCATGGGCCGTGGATCTCTGGCGCTCCTCGGGGGACCTATAGGCTGCAGCTCAAAGCCCAGGCCCGGCTTGGGTTGCACGGCTCCTTCCACGGAGAGTGAGGAGAGAAGCCCCTGACAAAAAGTCAAGCCACCGCTGGGTAGGGGCTTGTAATTAGCAATTAGCGGGTGGGTCCAAGTTTTGCTTTGGCCCGCGCCAAACCCACAAAATGTTCTCCTAGTTTATAATACCGCGGCCTGAGCTGCAGAAAGACCCGAGCGGGGCTCTGGAGGACAAGGTGAAAGCTCTGTTGGGGTAAGGAGTAAATTTACGAGAAGATAATGACCCGGGGTGAGCTGCCACCTTCAAAGCAAAGGCAGCAAGTGTGGCTAATTACAGCTTCACGTGTGTGTTAATACATGTATATCTCTGCACCCAAAATACCTTCATGGGTGTGTATGTTTACTTGTGCACGTGAGCCTTTGAGCATGCAAACGTGTGTGTGTGTGTGTGTATGTGTGTGTGTGTGTGTGCATGCACATATGTACGTCTTCTTCATTTCATCTCCCCCAATGCGTCACGTGGCCCAGACCGAGGAGAAAAACCCCAATACTTTCAGACCAGAAAGAAAAACAGACTGTTTGGATGAAAGTCCTCTGGTCAAGCGTTGGGCCTTTTTATTTTTTTTGGTAATTATTATTTATAGTCGGCACATTGATAACGACCCAACACAAACACTGCAGGGCATCATTCATTCTGCGCGCGGTGATGTTGCCGTACCGCAAATTGTTCAGACCACCGGCCAGAGCCCAGAGCCCCATAACTCAATGTCAAAGGGGAGGAAAAAAAACCTTCTGCGCACCACTGTGTTCTTATTTTAAGGATATCCCCACTAGGGACCAAGTGCATCCTTACTGGCCTGACAGCTCAGGACAGGAGGAACCTAGGACATCTGAATTTACAGTTATTATAAGCCACAGCCGTCGGGCAGCAGCCTCACAGCATGTCAAACTATTTATACTCGCTCCTGCCGGTGCACATTTCCCTCTCCTTTGCCACTGCGTCCCATCGCGTGTCACTTACTCAGCCTTCATTTGGATTATCTGTCTGCTTTGGGGTTTACACCCGCAGTATGCAGTGGAAATCTGTGCATTTCACATTAAGCCTGAGATGTAATGGGAGCTAAAGAGATGTGCATGAAAATAAACGGCCACAGAAAGACATATTTGCGGTGCAAGGTAACTGATGTTTGGGAAGTGGGAGTGACAATGCGTCAAAAGGGAAGAAAAAAAGTCTGGCTCGTTTTTGATAGGAATTTAGAGGTGAGGAATTGCTTTATGGACTTAATAAATAGTGAAGTTTGACATGTATGCTCATATAACTGACAGGGTTGACTTATCGATGGGAAATTTGATTTGTAGTGCGTACTCATGCTGGTTTAAAATACATTTTGCTTCTGTTTCTACAAGCGTTGCTGTTGCAGGAACGCTTTAAAATCATCAGGAGACAATTATGACTCATCTTGTTGTTCCATAGCGTTAGTAATAAAGTACCTTGTGCATATATACATTATGTATGTTTCCCTTTAAATACATGCATTACTCGATATTTGCATGCATCAATGCATTTCCTCTTCACTGAAGATGCAGGAATATTAGTAATATGAAACTATGTGAGGAAGTCACATTGCCTACATCTGTGATTTGGCCTCACATTCCAGCTGCTCCCTTTGCTGTATTTGATTAAACCCCACAATGCACCATTATCAAGAACTGGATTTGACTTGCACATGTGTTATTTCTATTTCAATTTTAATAGAAAACTGTTCATCCAACACATAAACCATAAAATACTGCAAAATGTCAGACTTTATCATGCAACCATCATCAAATTACGAGTTAAAGGCAGGCTCGGGTCGTTACCATTTAATGATTTACCCTGACCGAGATCGCCACCTAGAGGCTATGACAATGTCTTACCTCCGAGGAGAAAGATTCATAATGCAGATTAATGATTAAGTCTAGTGTTATGAAGTTGTGTAAAATGCTACATAATATACGAACTGTGCTTCTTTCTTGTCACTCTGTGTGCTGTCTTGTATTTTTTCCACCCCTAAAAAAAAGGATGTGCCATTTTAACACGTGCTCAGTGTCGAACAGTCATTTTTGTGGTAGTGTGTTACCAAAAACAGGGAAATAGAAAATACTGGATGAATTACACTGACATATGTCGACGAGGTACAATTAACCTCCACCGACTGAAAACACATTGTGAATGTTTGAAAGCTCGGACACCAAAACACGGACAATTTCCAGGCCGAACAACGACCTCTAAGTCACAAAGCATATCCTGCTTCTCATGTATTTTAATCGGGACCATCATTCACTAAATCAACATCGTGCTGTATTGAAGAAGACCTGAAACTAGCGATTGAGAGCAGACACTCTTGTTTACAATGCACAGAAGTAATACATCAGGTGAAAAGTAGGGTCATAACCAGGGTTGACTACTATCCAATCAGACCCCCGGCTGCTTTTTTTGTTGTTGAAAGAATTACATATTAGGGCATTTCCACAAAGGCTTCATTTTTCAGAACCGGAGGTTTCTTTTCATTTTGTCCCAAAAACATCAAACTATTTCTTTGAGAACATGTACTTGGTCGAAGTCCACATTGTTAATACATTTGTATATTTTAAGAACATTGGATAGTCCACAGATACTGTAGTAAGGGAAGTCATTAGGGGCCCTTGGCTCATTTTTGGCTCAGGGCCCCAAAACTGCTTCATCCGGCCACGAGTCAATACAGGGCAGCGCTATTTTTAGACAGGCCGAAACCTATTAAATCAATGGATTAATGCTCTTTTGTATGAATATTGGTCTTACAATTATCATTAATTGGA
>NW_027176218.1:4071165-4376165 GCF_023055335.1 Clinocottus analis | reverse complement strand
AGAAGGGAGACTGTAGGATGTTGTCGACAAAAGCAAGGCTTCACGCTGACGAATGAGGGGGATGTGATTCAGACAGCCAGGCGCTCAATCAAGCTGACAGACAGAAAGGAGGCTGATTGAGAAGACGTGCCAAGTGACTGGCTTCAGACAGACAGATGAAAAGCCGCGAAGACGGACAGAACGACAGTGATGAGATGACATCATCCCCCCCGGCTTAAGCACGCTCAATCAATCATTAACGGCAGCCCCGGTAATGTCGGTCGGGGGAGGGGGATGAAAGGTGCAGGAGGTGGGGGATGGGTGTGTTTTGTGCTTCACTTTGGGCAAGAAGAGTGAAGGCTGTATGTGGTGTGGAGCTGGTGATAGCGGGACTGGATATGTGCCACTTTGTTTCCATAACCCCCCCCCCCCCCAGGTGTTTTTTTTTTACGGGGGGAAACAGATTTTGATTTTATGTTTCACGATGGAACGAAACCTTTTAAAGCTGGACAGCAAACGTCGTCAATGTAGTGACTTGATCGTTATTTTCGGTCAAACTACCTCCGATTATTCTATTTTTTCCTACTCAGCTTAGCTGTGCACATTTTATTATGAGACGCCACCTGGATTTAGCAGTTGATCAAATAAAGACAAGCTGTCCCACTGACAATTATCTCATCTTTCCGGGGTGTGTTGACGTGAAGTACATCGTGAAAGTATCAGGGGTGGCTCTGAGGGCTGGGTTGAAGGACTAAAAACGTTTTTAAAAAAAATAAGAAAAAAAGTGCTTGGGTGCGAGCCTGCAGAAGATTTTAGAGACGTAGTTGAATTTATAATCTATTTGACAGCAACAAGCTCCATTCCTCCCTAGAGTGACATGCCTCATCCTGCTCGCAGAACACACACACACACACACACAAAAACACACACACAAAAACACACAAATTCACGTCATCGTCCTCATCAATCATTTGCCTCCAATCTGGCTGTCCGGCAGAGGGAAGTACTGTAAGTTGATTGAGTGTAGGAAGATTTTTTTGAGGGGCACACGATGAGTTCATTCCCTTTTTTGTGCGTGTGTCTCTATTTAACAAGAAAGACACACATACACCTAAACGTCTGTGTGTGTGTTTGTGTGCACATGCAACAAACACACCTTTGTAGTCTTGGTCTCGCAGGTGTTGGTGAATAAGGAATCGCAGACTCCTTGGTCTTTGGCCATGTTGATACCGTTGGTGCACATGGTATCCTCAAGCACTGTCACACAGCACTGCTCCTGCACTATCCTGTCAGTGAGAAAAAAAACACAACACAAAACACAGGTGGTGCATTTATAATCTGCTCGGTGCGACGCGACGCTCTGCCTTAAAGCGTAGCTCATTAAAATCGGCCTGAGGCAAGCCTGATGGGGATCTCAGAGTTGTCGAACTAAAAATATGTGGCTGAGTGGGTCGAGGAAGTCCTGCGTGGATTCCAACGAGGGGACTGGACTTCACTGGAATTAAACTGGGTTGAACCGTGGAGTTAAAACCAACATTTCCGTCCCAAAATGAACATTTGTCCACCTCCACATGTCCGTACTCTGGGGTGGGATTGTGATCTTTGAAAGAACGAATGTTATTATAATATCACTTGAGCAAACCGACCCCTTTACGTAAGCATGCTGTATCCTGGGAGAAAAGTTTCCCAGTAATTGGGTGAGTAACAGTTGCCAATACGACCAGGAATCTATTTTTATCTTCAGATTAAGAAAGTGAGGAACGCGTAGTTACTAGAACGGCTCCAGGTGACCTTGACCTCTGAGTGCTGAGGATCATAACGTGCATATCTCTACAGGAATCAATAAAATGCTACGCCTATCAAAATATCTGTGCCTTAATGTTTCTCTTTGAATGCATTGCTAACATTTGCTTTTTGCGCAGGCTAATCAGTTCAGAGTAGGTGTTTCTGTCTGGTCTGGATTTTACGAGACAGAAACCATAAAACGCCACCCCCTCACCTCTCCTCGCTCATTTCCAACAAGCCCTTTTTTTTATCAACTCTTACCAGAAACCTCTTTCCAAATAAACTACTGTCGATCTCAAATTCACTTCAAGGCACACACACCTCTTCTGCAGAACCTTTTAAGGGCACAGTCGCCCTCCTGTTTTTCTTTTCTCTTCTCTTCTCCCCAGTGCCTTTTCTTTCTTACTTTTTTTTTCTTTGGTGTCTGAAGTAATCGTTCAGATTTCCTGGTATTGCCTCTCTCCATCCTCCCCCTATGTCGCAATTCACCTCGAAGGTATTTCTAAAAACAGACCCCTTTTTCTGACCCCCTTTTCCACCCTGCTCCCCCACAAACCTCTGCCCTTTTCCTCTCTTCCCCATACACTATAATTTAGACAAATTTGGGATCACTCGGGTGGCCACGGTAAATGTGTTTGCCATCAGCAGCAGATCTCCGTGGCTTATGGGACCCTGAACCTGTGGCAGCACACCCTCTAAGGTTACCAGCAGACCTGTTATTACCCCATCACTATTAGTGTTTCCTGCTCTCACGTGAAGTGAATAATGTGCCCGGAGATTTACGGGAGTAAGGTAAAGCGATCTCTTATTAAGGGCCTGCAGGCATCCCGTACACGGTGCAGGCCAAATCCCCTGGTGCCAATACTGCAGGAGCTTCTGCGGCGCAGAAAGAAAATGTAAGATTGTGACACAGTGTGCAGCAGTTAATGACTTGTAATTGCGAATGAGCCCCAGGCAAGTCACACTCTTTAACTCATGGTGTATAAATGTGCGATCTTTGACAGGAAAGGAGCAGAAAGCGCCCGCTCACCTGCACGGGATGGACTCAGAGATGAGAGGGAGGGACGTACAATCTTCGTTGTCATTGCCACGCGTATGGCCATCTTTACAGCAGTCCTCTAAGGAGATCTGCCCGGCTCCTGCAAAACGTTCAAAACAGCACAAAAGTGTGTTTGTGTGAACAGGTGGTTAATTGGTTCACATTGCATTCATTCACTGCGCACAGTCAGGGGGTCGTTTTCATATCTGGCCTTGTCCGGTTTGTCGCAGTGAGGGGACCCCCACCGACATGAGCACAGCAGGCGATGAGACTCCAGATGGAGCCCTGCAGCATCTGCACTTATCACATCGGGCTGCAAACTCACAAGGTGATTAACACGCACGCTTTAAGACCTGTTTCGTGCCCTTTAAGACGCTCAAGACAGAGCAAAATATATGAAATGGCATAAGTCATAAGCATAGTTTCATGACACGAAAGGTGTAATGCGTGAGATACGGACAGAATTTGTGTTTAAAACATTCAATGAAGATTATCAATAGAGGACAAAGAAGTTATAGTGACGTTATGTCAAAGACGTGTATGTATTACAGAGATATCGACTGAAATGTCCTGTAACCACAAGGTAACAGGTTCGGTCCCACAGTTCACTGTCTAGGAGCAGTTCTTAGCAGCTAACGTTAGCCTAACATGGGGAAACAAGTACATTCAGCTAAATTAACATTGCTTAGCAATCACAGCTAACAATAGTCTTTAACATAGGTAAAGAAGTACATGTATCTAAGTCAACACTGCTTAACCAGCGCTAGTACATCTTAACCAACTAGTACATTTAGCTAAGTTAACGCTGCTTAGCGAGCTCAGCTAACGTTAGCCTAACATGGGGAAACAAGTACATTTAGCTAAGTTAACGCTGCTTAGCGAGCTCAGCTAACGTTAGCCTAACATGGGGAAACAAGTACATTTAGCTAAGTTAACACTGCTTAGCGAGCTCAGCTAACGTTAGCCTAACATGGGGAAACAAGTACATTTAGCTAAGTTAACACTGCTTAGCAAGCTCAGCTAACGTTAGCCTAACATGGGGAAACAAGTACATTTAGCTAAGTTAACACTGTTTAGCGAGCTCAGCTAACGTTAGCCTAACATGGGGAAACAAGTACATTTAGCTAAGTTAACACTGCTTAGCGAGCTCAGCTAACGTTAGCCTGACATGGGGAAACAAGTACATTTAGCTAAGTTAACATTGTTCAAGCTCAGCAATGAGAGTCTGACCCCGGACCACCCAGTTTTTGAGCTAATATTCTAGCCATCCCTTAGACATTGCCTCTTTAGGCATTATTTAATTTAATTTAAACACATATTCTTTGAATCATGCTCATTAGCTACACTTAGGCCTATAATGATCAAATTTAGAGATGTAACACAAACAAAAAATTATATTACCATTGTCCTATATGGAAAGTAGCGTTCTCCAAAAGATGGAAAAACTCAATTCTAAATCTGTTTGCCAATTTAAATAGCCTTCAAGCTTTTTTTTTTTTTTTTTTTGCCAAAGACAATGAATGATGGATATGAGTTGTTGCAGATTTCTTTGCTGGAGCAAAAGCAACTCTGTGGTGAACTGGTTGTTTATTCATCTGGATTACAGAGTGTGGAATGCCTCAACTCTGTAAACAACCAAACGTCCCAATCACATCAAGTACATTCATTCGCCTGTGGTTTGTGAGATATGCCAAACGTGAAATAGCTTTGGCAGATTGCACCATGGACTTTCTTTTTGTTGCCTTCGGCTCACACCAGCATTAGTGTGCCAAGTTATTCTTACCAAAACAAAAGAGACAACAAACTCACCGTGAAATTGATTCATCGACCCATTATAATAGAAAATGAGGTGTTGCGGGTTAGTTACTGAATGTTCTGAATTATTGAAATAGTGATTGTGAAATGCACTGAACAAATCCATCTGTTTGAGACACAGCGTGTGACGTTCACAGTCTGGCACGAGTCAACAAATTCAGATACTAAGTTAGATTACGTTGGGAGGACAAGTGTCTGGAATAGCGGCACTCAGTTTTGTAGATTTGCTGCTTTCTCCCAGAGGGGTAGGAGGAATTTTATTATAAGCAGTAAATCAAAGACACTGCACAAGCAGGAATAGTCATCATCGAAAACCGTATCCTGCATCGATCAACTTTCTAACAACACAATATAGGCATTGCAATTAAACCCTCAGTTTGTCTCAATAGTTTACAGGCTTCTATAAACCCAGTTCTGCAGATGAGAACGAAGTAGGGCAAAGCTATAACAATGATGAAGAGTTTATTAAAAGCAACGTGTGTGGGTGTTTTTTTCTACAGAAGAACGCATGTCATTTCTACAGGACAACAAAGCACATACTTGAAACAGCGTGACCATTGCTGCAACACAAAGGATGATTAATCTGGCAGAAAGGCGTGAATATGGATAGAGGATTTATTACTCGGCAGCCACATTAGCTGACTCACTACTGACTTCTGGAAGTCTGGCACATCCCAGAATCCTCCGGCCAATAACCCTTGTAGCAGCTGGATGAAATGAGATGGCATTTTAAAAGCTTTTCTCATGGGCCTACCGAGTGGTCCCTCTCAAAGTCTCTCTCTCTCTCTCTCTCTCTCTCTCCCAGTGAGACTAAAATAAATGATTTAGCTTACAAACGTTTAACAATATGAATATAAATGTGTTCTGAGAGCCATCCATGTGTCACACAAAGACATTTATTGAATAGTTTGAGTGACAGCTGGTTCTCACTGCTCTGTCTTAGTGTTTTTCTCCCCACAGTAGCCCTCTGCTGATAACTGACTGTAACCCACAAGCCATCACAGAGCCATTCCAACGCCACCGCTGTCTCCTGCTCTTAAAACCTAAAGTGAAAGACCAGAAGTGCCTTAAAAAACTGTGTGGGGCTGTTTTTATCAAAAGAGTCAAGCCAGGCACTCGGGCCTAGACGGAGTCGGCCACGGTTCCCTGTCTCCGTGATGCATTGTCTGTCTGCAGAGGGCTGATTTCCATCTTGGATGGCGGTGCTGGTTGTGCGGGCCGTTCTGGCAGAGCGACGCATGGCTCGAGTGCGTCTAGACGCCTCATGTAAACAAGGCTCGATGAGCCCACTGAGGCTCCGCCCCGGCAGAGCAAGTTGGCCTGAGCCAGACATCGCGACAGCAGAGAGCATCTCTTTTCGCAGGCTGCAATCGAGGCTTCTGTTTACAGGTTTCTGGCAATCTTGGTGCCATAAAAAAAGGCTCTCTCACTCTATCTACATATCTTCCTATGGCTATGTTAATTCTGTTTGGGGGTGTTGTGGTTATGTAACCGATCGAGCTGAAGGCCGAATGGATTCGCTCCAAACTGACCCGTGACACGACCCCCTGCAAAGAAGGCCGCTTTGAGGAAAAGTGGCCCTGCTGACTGTGAAAGTTGCCCCATGTGTGACCAGGGAAACGTGAGCTTTTGGATGTGTATAAATCACACTCCGCTGTCCGGACCACTAGGTCCTGGAGAGACTCTTGGTCGTTCTGACATATAGCATCGCAGCATACCAGGGCACTTGGCTTTTGACTTGCAGGGCAGAAAGTACAGAAAACAGGGCAGGCAGAAGTCTCGGTTATATGTGAAACTGCATTTTTAAGTGCACACTCTTCGTGTCATGCGACATCTTCTTTTAGCACTTTTTAAATACTCTATAGCATTAATAAGATGCAATGAGTATTATTTTTCTCATCACTTTTTGATTTGACATTTTCACATATTTATTGTGCAGCACGTGGATTTTGTCCTACACAACGCAAAGAGTAAGAGGTGACTTTATACAACACTCAATATCAATAACTACATGGTAGGTTAGGAGGGGAAACAATGTTTGTGACGGTGTGTGTTTTGATTTTTTTTCCTACTTTTATTATTTGTATTTCCTCTTGTTTTTTACATCATGTTGTGTTTGTTTGCTTTACTTTCCCATTTGTTTCTTCCTTACTATAATTAACTGATCAACACCAACAAAAATAAAATACTTGTCCTCTGATCCTTGTGTGTCAAATTGTGCATATTCATCAATGGAGTACAAAGAAGAAGACAAAAAAAACAACTTCTCCAGCAATAATGATGATGTTTGCTAACATTTTTACGTGATGAAATAATGGGGTTAATACGCACAAGTTCCTTTTAATACAACCCTGTAACCCTTTGAAGCACCCACCTTTGTGAGCAGTGCTTTCATCACATGCCCCAACTAGCCCCGTGCCAAATTCATCACCTCCTCGTGTCTCACTCTTTGTCTATTATCACTTCCATTCTGACTGTGAATACCATCACAAATGCATGAGAAAAAGTTGCCTCACAACACAACACCCCCCCCCCCCACACACACACACACACACACACAACCCCCTACACATCTACATACATTCTCTGGCTTTCGCTTTGGGATGGTCTTCTAATTACAAGTCGCAGTGATCTTTTTCTTTCCTCCAGAAAGGTAACTTACCTTGGCCAAGGAGAACTCCGAACAGAGAGCAGAGCAGCGCTGCGCACGGACCCATTGAAGGAGAAGAGATTCAACTGAGAGGAGAAGAAGGGGAAAAAGAAGGTGTCCGAGAGCTCTGGGCTTGGATTTTCTGCAGGGTGTGTAAACAAACAGGAGTGCTCCTTCTTTTTCCTTTTTTTTTTTTTGTTGAAAGCAGAAAGACTTTGTCCGCGGTGGAGGAGTGGATGTGATGGAGCTGAGTGAGTCGCAGTCGCAGCGTGACTGGAGGAATGAGCGTCCAATTATGACCCTGCGAGGGGCGGGGCAGACCGGGCTCATTGCTAATCAAATGCGTGCTTTTTTCTGACTTTTTTTTTTCTTCTTTCTTTCTTCCTGAACAAACTCCAAATTAAAGCTTTTAAACCGGGAGCTCATTTTATTACAATTCAAACATTTTTGGATCCACATATCGGTAATAAATGAGTTTGTATTGTAATTTATAATTATCTTCTGACAGGTCTGTTCATCCAAAAAAAAAAAAAGGGCCTGTCTTTCTGAAATGTTTTATATAACTGACACATTTATACACATTGGAAAGTATAAGACCTGCACTAAGCCGAGGGAGATGTGGGCTGGAGTGAATCGTTTTTATTGGCTTCAGGAGGAATTGCAAGTGACTTCAGGCTTCTGTGCTGTGAGGCACACATGCACACATGGAAATTGTCTTCCCATCAATGGCAAAGTAGACTTTTTTCAGCCTGTGACTGATGATTGTACTGATTACTCAACATCTGGAGCCGGTTTTGGGGTATTGCGAAAATGTATCGTGTCCAGACTTCAAACCTTGAAACCTTTTTGGATATCTCCGATCGAGGAAACAGGGCGAATCAAAAAATAAATATTGCTACTGCCATTGCTGCACCTTATGATAAATAATCGATCAACCTGGCTCTGTGCTGTTGCGTATCCTGTGATAGCGCCTCTGCAAAGGGGTTTAAATGTCTCTGCAGGCCTATACTTCTGTGCCTAGTTCTCCCTCCAGTTACTAAAGTTCACAGCTGTACCAAAGAAAATGAGGCAGTTTCCCCTCAAATTTAATGAATTAAAGCTTTTGTAACTGTGCCACAGATGTGGGCACACCATCAGCCAAAGTGATCATGAACTGTGAGGAGCTGGGTATAAACAAGCCACACACACACACGCACACACACACACACACACACACACACGAGTCTACCGGAATTGGCAAGGAGCGGAGAAATAATTGCTAGACTGCATTATAAACATTTTTGTACCAACTAAAGCCCTCTGCGAATTCAATCAGTCTGCTGACTCTGGGCACGGTGACAGAGAGAGGTTAAATGATCTTCTAATCAGAGCCACATGTCTCCAGCACCAGTCTAGCCAGTTCAGAAACATCCCCAAGGACTTGGTATCAGGACACCACAGGCACACAGGAAAGCCCACAAGTATTAAGGCAGATATATATATTTATATATATATATTTATATATTGGGAAGTGTGGTGTTTGAGTGTGGTGGTCGACAAGTTGTGTCTCAATCTCTGGTCCAACACAGTCCATGTTTTCTGTTAACAATCTGCGTTTTAAGAGACAACGCCAGTGTTTTGAATACTTTGGATGTGTAATAAACATTCATTAATGTTATTTGAGTCCCTGAGTATTGCGAAGCTGCCTTGGGTTGTTGGAGAGAAGATTGAAGTTCAACTTTTATGTTATTTATCTTCCTTATTTAGAAAATACAACTGCCTTTTTGCAATATTGGGATCCCAGGTTCATTTTTTCCCAATAAAACCTTCGTGAAAAACATCCCGTCACGGTGTAAAAATGAGCTTGCAGAGAACTTGCTTGAGGAGGTAATCCATCACAGGGGGCAACACGTCTGCTTTTATTTTGGTGTTTATTGTTACAGTTGCGCAGTTAAGCAACGCGTATGTATTTTTAATCAATCTGCACTTACGTTGTCCCACTACGGGACATCGATTCACCCCGACAACAACCAAAGCAGACATGGTGTGTATCGTAATGGATGAGCTGGCTTTCTGAAAATCCATGTTTCAGTAATATACTTAAGCAAAATGACAAAAAGTAGGAAAAACACTACTTCAAAATCAAACACTGCAACAAAAAAAGTGAGGATGAGTAAAGGAAATTAGGTTAAATAATGCAGAAACAATTATAAGCTCCTGGAAACATCCAACTGTGCAGTGGGAGCTGGAGGTTAAACATAGACTGTTGCTATAGCAGCACAGATATGGCTCCTGCAGATGTTTATCAGTCAAGGATGTGGCAACCCCCCACCGTGATGCTACAGTTACTACAACAACACAGAGCGCCCCTTTACTGCCGCCCTCAATCGTATCTTGGCCCTTAGTGTGATGTAGAACATTTCTCATAGGCCTTTAGAGGTCATATAACTCAATGAACAATGCCCAAAATGGGCTCGAGTCAACATCCGAGGGCACGTTCTCAGACTTTGTAAAGATAAAAATATATATATTACCATATTATGTATCACTATGTGTCCTTATGTTGACCCGAAACGTGTGTGGCATTCACTAAGGAACCTGCACTTCCTCCCTTTACCTTATGTGGAGTAAAGGAAGTGTAAGGCCACTCATGCGTGCGAGCAGGTAGAAGTTAACTTGTCGCGGTGTGTATAAAGAAGCTTGTGTGATACTTCCAAGCGTTTACTGCTGACTGTGCAGAATCGTGCCGCTGCAGTGTCTCTTCCCTTGCAAGAAATAAACAAAGACAACTGTGATTCCGCCGGGATTTTATTCATTTTCATTATTTACGCTCTGGTTCGGCTTCCTCTCGCGATGACAAAAGAGATTTTCCAAAATGCAACTTCCATCATCAACAACATTCTGCATTCGGGCTTTAACAAGAAACAGCAGCGTGAGCTGACCTCCCCGCTCACAGGTGGAGGAAGTTGGAGCGGCCGAGGTCGCATTCAAACGGTGTTAATCCTGTTGTGGGCGGGTGCAGTGCAGTTCCTTTGAAGCTCAACAAAAGGGTGTCTTGCCACGTCTGTGTCAATCAGCAGAGGGGCCACTAACACAGCCGGGCAGACGGAGGCCGGCCCCGTGGGGCCCGGAGGACGCGTTCACTGTGGGTCACAGTGATGTCAGCGCCAAGATGCAACAAGGGAAATAATGCGTTTCTCATTTTTCAAGTAGGAAGGTAATAGACTGCATTAAACGTGCATTTACAGGGTGGTATAAGAGGTTTATGGCATTCATCTCTACCCAGAATCATCACTCAAGACGTAGGCGCTCATATTTTATTGTACCCTGTAAACACCTGCAAGTTGACTTGTATGAAAGTAGGTTTATGGCTCAATTTTCTGGCTCTTTATGTTACAGGAAAAGAGTTTACAACGGCGAGTGGAAGAAATATGACATGAATATAAAAATGATTTTCAGAAGAAAAAACTGGAAACGGCCTCACTGAACATTTGAACTGGTCTTACCTCTTCACAATAAAATATTATAATAAACATAAATAAATCTTATAGACAAATAAAATAACCCATAAGTATAACCAGTCGACCAAACATAAATACTGTTTAATGATGTGTGACGATGTAACATCTTAAACTGTCTTGGGTTTTATCAAACGGCTTGGACTCCTTTGATGTTTTCCCTTTACCGCCCTCCAGGGGTCCGTAACGCATCTTATTCCACATAACGTCGACCACAACAACATCAAAGCTGACGATTCACATCCTCCCTGACGCCGCTGAACAGGAGAAAACACGCCGGACCTGAACACACCATCGATTAGCCGCGTTGCAATGAATGTATCTCCTGTGGGCGGAGCTTTTAATTAACAACTGGAATTGATGACTTGACCAAAACCGACTGCAGACCATAAAAGCCGGTTAACATCGAAGTTTGCTGCAGGTGTGCACTTCCTGCATGACGCCCCCGTCTTGATATTTAAGCTTTAATCCAAGACAGGAGCTGTTTCTTTGTCAGTAAGTGCAACAGTTGTAATGCATGCTTCGTCCAGATAATATAAATAATGTGTCGCTCTGTATCACAGTTGTTTGCTTGCAATTTATTGGAATCAGTAAACATACAACACATTTTTGGTGACCTGGTGATTGTGTATAATACATATTTTGTCATAAAAGTGTAACGCACCACATGTTAGCTGGCGCTGGCAGTGTCATATATCCAAACGATTCAAGAAGATTTGTGCTTTCACGCCACTCCCCCATCTCCCCCGGGACGGCTCGCCGTATCCTTGGAGTCTGAACATGTGCGCTGGCGCTTCACACGCGGGGATGAATTGTCAAGAGACGAGAGCTGAGAGTCGGGAGGTATCATCTCCAGTTTGACTTCTGGAAAGGTCTGTTCAGGGAACATGATCCCCAGGTGCTCTTCAAACAGCTCTCTCAGCGCCCGGCATGCCGTGGTGACCTCCGTGTCAACCTGCGAGCGAGGATGAGGAAAGAGATATTTCATGACAAAGTGTCAAAAACTACATAATACTGCCGGGAAAAAAAAAGGCTTTTTTCCTCTTTTTTTCCGCAAACAATTCTTTCTACAGTACCTCACTGAAGGCCGTGCAGTTCCCAAAGAGGAGCCTGATGTCTGATACAAAGTCTGCGGGGCTTTGGTAGCACAGGCTCTGCTTAGCCTCCAGGCGCTTTTTCACAGCGGAAAGATTCATTGGTCCCTTTATAGCCAGCCTGGTATTAGCACATACCTACAGTATTTAGAAAGGGAGAGATGAGATAATAAAAGGATACAATACCATGGTGGAGGGGAAGTCAAACCGTGATTAATCTCCCGAGATATGTTTTGTTACGTGAGGGTTTCTTAATAAACAGAGATATTTCAAGACAAAATGCACACGCCGCACACAAATATAGTGTACTGCACACACTGTAATGCACAGCTTATAGTCTAATTGTTCATATTCATCCATGCCCAAACACTGACAGCAATACAATTTTTAATACCTTATTATAGTTGCATAATGTCTCTGTATTTACTGATAAATACTGCATATTTACACATCATTAAAACAACAGTAACAGTAACTCCATGTGACATTAATCCCGTGAACTTTTCGCCTGCATTCAAGCCAAGCTGCCAGACTCACCGAGGGGGACGCCGGCCCCGGGGAGGCTGAACTCAGCGCGCTGCAAAACAAGTGCAGCAACAGCTTCTCACACTTCTGCAGCGGTAGAAAAAAAGACAAAAAGGATTTCTTAATACATGTCAACTGACAGCCAGATACAGTTCGGCAATCTCTGGGGGTTGTGTATCTGTTCACCTAATCATTTCAACCTGACACAAGTGACACGTTGGTGAGGTTTGCCTCTCACGTCTGACGCTGATCTGCTTTGCATCCTTAGCGGTTGTTAAATCAGTACGAAACACTGTAGCAAGCTTTTATACTTTTTATACAACTAGTATCATTAAATGCTATTGTTGAAGTACATAGTATAAATATAAGGCAATAGGTTGATAGGAAAACTATTATTTAGCTTGATTTATTAAAGCTGTGGTTAGCTGTATTTCAGTGGTTTCTAATGGTTTTTAACAGTAACAGTGCGCTCAAGCTAAAAAAAAATACAAAATTGTGTATAGCAATTTATAAAATCACTTGTTTGCCGTCTATACATATACCACGAGTTGCCTACAGTATTTTGAGCTCTCTTTAGTGATCACTGGAGGTCTTGTGCCTGGCGTTCGAAATCACGCCAGCAAAAAAGGAAGGTGTGAGTTGCTTTGTCAGGCTAGCCAATAGGGGAGCTCGGATTTTGAGTGGGCCCATCCAATGAGGCAGCAGGAGGAGGGCGCTGTGACATGTGCAAACTATCATATATATATATATATATATATATATATATATATATATATATATATATATATATATATATATATATATATGCAGGCAAGGTGAGGATAGAGACACAATATATGTGGAAATATGAGATTCTCATTATAATTAGTCTAACTCTAGTATCTTTATTGTAACCCGAAATTACTGTCATTGTAAAAAAAATAATATAAAGAAATAAGAATACTGACTCGTTTGTCCACAGGGGAAAATCCTCCCTCAAAACCTGGCTCCTTCTTTACTGTTTTGGCTCCAGCTTTGTTTTCGCAGTCGTACTCCATCTCAGGCACTAACAGGTCGCGGCAGAGAGAGCAAAACCATTCGCCACTGAAAAAGACACAGGACAGAACCTCAGTACAAAAGCCAGTAAACAGGAACATGCGAGAGCGTAATGCCGCTGTCAGGTGAAAAACCTCACAGCAAAATGTGAAAACAACTCGTCTTTGCCTCTTCGTTTAACAGCCAAAGGGGCTTCATTCCAATAATAAGTATAAACATGAAAGTTGTGGGGGTTTCATCTGAGAGCATGAATTAATAAATGTTCCGTGTCAGAGCTTGCCTGGGAGATTTGAGGAGAGTTGGAACATGGCACGAGAGGTGAAAAACCTTGGGACACTTATTGCAGCCCAGCAGCTGCCCCCCGGTCTGACACGCAGCACACGCGCCTCCATCAGGGTCTTCCAGCAGAGCCGGGTGCTGGTCCACCTGCCGGCCTCCTCCCATTGAGCGGACGGGATCCGGACCGTCGCTCTTGCTCTGCTCCCGTAGGCAGCTCGGAGGCTGGAGATGTCGGTGGGGTTTGTCGTCTGTGCTTTGAAGAGGAGTCTGGGCTTTGCTCCCCTCGCCTTGGTCGCCTGTGCTGTCGGGGAGGCTGGCTCTTTGGTTGGCTTGTACCTGACATACAGGGAGGAAAAAACAGCTGTGAAATAACAGTGACCAATACGCAATAAATGGACTCAACTTGTCAGTGTGTATGTCAGGTTTTTTTTGTCTAATAAGAGGTTTTTTAATGACATTTCATGTTTGTTTTTTTTACCTCCAAATAGAGGTTTAGAAAATCTCGCCAAACTCTTATCAATTAGTGTGGCGAGTACAATGCTATGGTAACCAATGTACAGTCATGCATAATAATAGTCTATTGTAATGAACTATGATTGTTCCTTCAAATTCATACTCTGTTTGCCCCGTCTTGCTACAGTGGCATGCTTTGAATAAAAGAAAGAACAAAGAAATGATCCTTTATTAATCCCCTTGGGGAAATTCTTCTCTGCATTTGAGCCATCTGTTAAGGAGCAGTGGGCTGCCAAACATACACTATATATGGAACAGTGATTGGACTGCAATAATTATCTATTGTCTCCTTACGTAGCTACTGTCGTCATCGGGCTCGTCCTTAATGACGATGATGGGCCCCGGTGACAACCTCCGTCTTTTCTTGACAGCCGAGCCCAGCGCTCCACCGGCCGGCTGTGTTTCTGCAGGTTTCCAGGTAACAGTCCTTGGGAGCAGAGCACGGACCAATTAGAGTGACGCGCAACTCACCAGACAGACCGGTGGCACAAAAGGAATTAGGGCGCATGCAGCTGGCTCCCTACCCCGGTTTCTCCTCCTGGGACACAGCAGCGTACCCTAGTGAATTCTGCTGTCCTTGCACTTGAGAGAAATACACAAAAAAAAAAAGATGTGTTTTTTTCCTTTATCGAGAATACAGCAATGCACTCGGCCTGCCAAGCGACACTGATGGTTCAGACATACCGTTTCTGTGCAGCAGAGCAGGCTGCAGGCCGTGGGGATAGTTGGGTTTCAGGACATAGACCGGACCGCTCGGATCGGTCATCCCTCTCAGATATGTCGGCTCCATCTAAAAAACAGAGCAAACATGTTGTTTACTTCATTGTAAATACAACGTGCATCGGCATGGTTTGCATTAATGGAGTTGGTGTCACTCGCCGTCGGTCGCGTTTGAGGCAAACTGACGCCTCCGTTGACGGGCGGCGGTGCTACGTGGGTGTACAGAGGTGAGGAGGAAAACACGTCCACGGCTTTGGGTTGGTAGCCGGAGCTACCGCCCATCCCCCTCAGAGGCTACAAGGCGGGAGAAAAAGAGGAAGATGGATTGAAAAGGCTGCAATCATTTTCATCCCGGCATTCCTGTCGGCGTCTGCAAACTCGTGATGATGGAGGTGAACACGAAACAGGGCGTAGTCATTACCGTTGGCCGACGCCCCAACGGCAACAAAGAAAGCCATAAATAAAGCACAATTACAGATGCCAGGCTGATCTGCCAGATTTGGGTCGACTTTACCTCTAAACGTGCAGGTGCAGTTAAGGTTTCTCCACAAAATGTCGATGCACGTGTCAAATGGAGTTCTGATACATTTGTGTTTTTGCAAACCTTTCAGGTTTTCCTTTTTTTATTTCGCAACAGTATGAAGATCAACTTGCCTCATCGTGCCTCATCACGCTAGGAGCCAAATCTCTCGAATTAATCTGCACTCACAGTTGCAGTGGAAAAAAAAAGAAAAGCAGACACACTGTACACTTAAAACTGGAGACTTTTCAATTTTCCTTCAATCTCTTTAAGTTGATTTCATCATTAGTGTCTTATAGAGATAAACAACAGCTACTCTAAGCCGTAATCAATCTGAAGAACTACTGCAGTCTAAAAAACACAACCTGCTTAAAAAAAACAAGTCGATAAGTATTGACAGTTCATTATGCAGCAATAACAGCTTGTTCACATCCATATGACACAACCTTTGTGTGCACTTCACACACATAAGTGTTGTCCTGTGAATGAGTTTATACAGAGCCGCTCTTATGGAAATCTCGGGTCCGCTCTCCGTCACATTGCGCTGCAGATTTAATTTAATCTCATGATTTCGATTCACAAACTTGTCCAAGATTACAATCCGTCTTGACAAGGAAAGACATAAATTGCCCTGGATGTGAAGGCTGTCAGCTCTATTTAGGACAATGTCCTCCACTGTCGACGCTCGTTAAGAGGGCTTGTCTGTCAAAAAAAGGAGACGCGCGCACGCTAACCTGTGGCGGGAACCCAGGGCTCGGTAAGCTGCTAGTTGGGCTGACGTGGTTGGTGGGCGGAGGAGCCATAAACCTGCGACCAGGTTGGGGAAGCATACTCTGGGAGGGAGAGCCCCCTGCTTGCAGGGACCCCGGGACGGTTCGCTGCAGCCGGACGCTCTGGTACCACGTCCACGGCGGTGGAGGCGGTTGGGGCTGCCAGTTGGCCTGCGGGTTTAGCTTGTCCACCTGCATCTGGAGCTGAGCCAGAGTGTTACGGGGCGCTCCCATGGCAAAGCCGTGGGGTGAGCCCGAGGAGGCGTGCCCCGGGTGGGAGAGCTGATGTGGGATACCCTGAAAACCACCCAGCTGATGGCCCGGTACACTCTCTACCACCAAAGAGCCTAAGGGGAACATACACAGAGAGACAGGATGAGCATAACAAGTAGCGATGAAAAATATACAAAGCAGACACAACTTCTGCTGAGGACTGCGGGAAAGAGAAAGTTTGGCCAGCTACCACATTGGTAGAAAGTTTGCAAAACTTGTAGGGGTTATTCATGGGAAACATGTCAAGTAGGTTTTTAACTAATAATTTCTATCTGTTGGAAGTGTTTTTATTAAGTGTTACAATGAAATACTCCTCACAAGGTCAGAGCCCAATGTGACGCTTTCAAATGGTTTGTTTTGATGTTGCAAAACCCAGTAAAATCAAACACAAGCAATTCCTCACAAAGAAGAGGCTGGACCCAGAGAATAGTGTGATTTATTCTCAATAAAACCTCAAATCTGACTTAAACAATGAATTGGCAGTCAAAATGTTTGCTGTTGTTTTTCTGTTGGCTTACACTTGAGAACATATCTCAGTGAGTTGAGAGCTCTCTGAATCTTTACGCAGTTTCTCCTTGGTTTGTCATCCTTAATGTAAATTACAAGAGTGAACAAACAAATCTCTGGTAAGTGGTGTGATTTGCATGAAAGGATGACAAGTCCCATACGTTGTATGCAAGCAATAAGATAATAAAAGGGATTTTTGTCAAGCAGGGAAATATTAAAAGGGGCTACTTTGTGGTGAAAAACTGTTCATTGTTCCATTTGGATATTGTCTAGAGCAGATAACAATTGAAACATTGAGTTTTTAAAGTGAAACAAGAGACTTTTTAGAGACATATTATCATGACAACCACTTCTTCAATATAACATAAATCTATTGTCAGTAACAAACTACAGAAACATTTTGGTAAAGCCAAATTAGGAAGAAAAGAAAGACAAATACAAACATTATCCAGACTGAATTAATCTCATTAATCTCTGTTTTTATAACAGAGACATTTGTTCGCGTCTTACCCAGATCAACATTTGAGGCCCAATAAGAGGATCGACTCTGGAAGCGCACAGTGCTCTGTGGTATAAACGAGATACTGCATTTTGCCCGCAGGAGGTTTCCAATCTGAAACAGAATCTGCAACAGAAGGGATGCGATAAATAATTTTCAGAGGGGGGGACACTTGTGTGTTACGAAAGGCATATGTTCCCACAATATAGAGACCAGGTGGGAAAAACAAGACGAGATGAGCGGATATGTGTTCAGACGAGCCTTACCAGGCGTTTGCAGTACAAGAGCGCCGTGCCTCCGTTCCTGGCCGTGGCCCATTTGGTGAAGTTGATGACGTGGTTCAGGTGCCTGGAGAGATAACCGATGTCCTCCTGTTGTTTTCGCAGAACGCTCTCGTGATCCTTCGTCACAGCCTGGAAAAACATGGCAAAGTGAGCATCTGCGGTGCTGAAACAGCTTAAGGCTATGTGCCGCGGGAGGATCATGCCACTGATACACAACATTGTATTCCAAAAGCCTTTGTCGTACCTCTAGTTGACTAACCAGCATCTTGCCTTTCTTGTTTATCTCGAGAATCAAACTGCAGATGGATTTCTTTATTTCATTTTGAATAGATGTACGGTTCTGATCCACCTGATGAAGTCTAAAAAGCAAAAGTATTCAAAGTATTCAAAATTTGAAATAATACGTCCAAAATCAACCAGCACATCATTAAAAACCTGCGTGAGGCCTTCTATTATGCATGCTTTGAGGGTAACCTTGATATTTTTCAACCTGCACACTATTTTCCCATGTTTTTCTGTCCACAATTTCTGAAATTGCTCCAGTATTGAGCGAACGTGGACGCAATAACAACCAGACTGGATCAGGCAAAAATGGTGAAGGAAAAAACGTTTTATTTCTCCGCGGGGTCCTTTCCCCCTGTGATGTTTTCGGACACTTATAATGACAACCTGAACCTGTCAGTGGCAGAAACATGCGTTTGACGCGACTCGACTTGACTGCAATTGCCCTCGCAGCTCGGTTCCGCGGCGGCCGGTCACGGCGTTTTCCCTCAAAACTGGAGCAATTTTAGAAAACCGATGCGATTGCGTCACTTCCACGCATCAACGCGGGAAAACGGAGTCCAGGTTGATGAATAACGACGTTACCCTTCAGCAACAGTTCTTCTAAAAATGGCTTCTTTTTGCCTATACTTTGCACACTTGACATATGAAATCATGCGGTAGGTGGAAAATACATACCCTCTGTTTATGGAGTATGATACCTCTTCAATCTGTTTATTTTTATCCTGCAGCTGATGGGTCATGCTCTCCATGTGTTGCTTGTGGCTTCTATAAGCATCTTCGAGAAACTGGTAACTGCTCCAAAGAGAAACGCTGAGTCAGTGGATGCAATGTGAAAAGTAAACCTTCTCATTTGGGCGACATTGACGACGGGATGTGCAGCGGCAGTCCTAAAACTAACGAGTGCGGGGACACTCCTGCAAGAGCACACAATACAAATGTATATAGATTTTGAAAATATATGTCAAACCTATGAACCTTCCATGTGACATAATTATATGAAGTCATATTGCAGCGCGTGACTGTACTTGTGGTCTTTGTGCTTTACTAGTTGGCAGTCCCGGCAGGTCAGCAGGTCACATGTTTCACAGAACAGCTTCAGCGGCTCCTGCTTGTGGATGTCGCAGAACACCGGCCTCTGGGCCGACGCGCCGGGGGCCTCTGGGAAACGACAGACGGTTTGTCCTTATGAGCAAATTGGCCAAATTGGCTGGCTTTGACATTTGGAAAAAACTACAACTGTGAATTGGAAAAACTACAAGTCTGAAAGGTTGCATTTGAAATAGGATTCTGCAGAAGTGAGGAGGTTGGACTTGCTCCCAGTAGCCCTAAAGGGCTTTCAAACAGAGCACGATAAGAGATGTCGATGCATGTTTATCATTTGGACCATTCATAATACTTTCTTTAAAACAATAGCTGGCATAGTTAAAAGTGTAAGAATGTTGAATATCGCAGTAAAACCATGTGCCATGGTGTTTTTGACATTTATTTGAGGAAAGGACTTTTGATTGAGACTATTATGAGCTCGACACTAAGCCCCAAAACAAAGTGAGATCTGCAGCCCCTGATCCCACCAAGTATATCACAGAAGAATAAATAAAAAAGAGAGATGAGGACACCGGTCAGAATACCTTGCGAGACTTCTGCCTTCTGCCTGATGGTGTGATCTTTGGTAAATTTGACTCTCTGGTGGGCCTCCACGCAGGTGGCGCAGAGGTACTCCACGCAGTCCACGCAAAACGCGGCGGCTTCCACGTTGTCGTCACAGGTCATGCAGAGCTGCAGGTAGGTGAGAGAGTTTAATTAAACAAACTAGATGAGACATCATATGCAAACAGCACGCCAGAGCAGACAAAAGACACATCCAGGAGGCGCCACCGTCACGCCTTGATCGTTGCCCCTGTTCAAACCCCTCAGGGGCAAAACGGCGAAATTCATCGAGAACATCGGAGACACAGAGGAGTCACGAGGCCGCACCCACAGGGGGAAAAAAAAAAAGGTCACCGACCTGGACTGTCCTCTCCACCGTGCTGCTGGGAGCCTCCACGGAGTCCTTCACAAAGACGTTTTCCATCACGTCCACTTCCATGCACTCCTGCCTGCACACCGGACAGCGCATCACATTCACTGGAAGCAAAGACACGTCGCACATGTTGGTCTAAAAACCGGTACAGTTGGAAATCCATAATGTGCTTTTGGAACAAATAAACTGACACCTGATGGATGATGTTCCACGTGTACGTTTTAAATTATGTGCACTTAAAACACACACTGCCTCACATGACACAATGAGGGTTTATTTACTTTAATTGTTATTGTCTTGCATGAGAGGTGGGAGAAGGGGGACGGAGGGGGGGTCGGACCCCCCTCATTGTTTGTAAACAAAGTGACTCACGTGGTTTGGTCGCGCTGTCGACCTGGGAGTTCGGAGGCTCTGCCATGGCCAAGTTTCTCGAGGGCGAAGGCAGACATTTCTTGCAAAAGGAGTGCAGGCACGGCAGAAGTTGGGGCTCGCGGCTGTGAAAGTTCAGGTGGCAAACGGGGCACGTGTCCAGGTGATTCGCGCCGCCGCTCGCGCCGGACTTTTCCCGCCGCACCTGCTTGCTCTCCGCCTCGTTCTCGACGGCGCAGGCTGCGGCATCGCCGGTCTCCCGTTTGTCCACGCGTCCGTCCATTTGCTGCACTTTTAGCCTTCGAGGATGGATGCCACCCCTCTATTTCTCTCTCGCGCGCTCTCTCTCTCTATACGTGTGGCCTTTACGAGGTGCACGCGCACGTGAGCCGAGTCAGTTCCCCTCTTTTCCGACACGCGAGCGTGTATGCGCAAAGAGCATCTCCTCTCACCTGCATATCCCTTTCCTCACTCCCTCCTCCAGTGCGTCCCCCCTTTTTTTCCTCAAACGCGGCGCGCGCGGAGACAGAGAGAGAGAGAGAGAGAGAGAGAGAGAGAGAGAGAGAGAGAGAGAGAGAGAGAGATGAATGGTTCCGCTAACACGTCACCTTTTCGCAAAGCGGCAACATGTCGACCGCAGGTAACGAGACAACAGCAACGGCACTCGCGTGAGGGTGTCGTGTCGCAGATGTCGCGAGGCGGAGATGTTGCTCAAACTGCAACCAACCGCACGCGCTCGTTGCGGCACGAGAGGGGCGTGGTCAAAACAGCGGGCGTCCTCACAAGAGGAGCGCGTGAGGAGCGATGGCGGGCTCACGTCTGTCTCCGGTGAAAGTTACACGTTTGAATTGTGGTCTTTCGTGGTTCATTGGACCGGTGCTACCGGGTTATGGGACGTTACTCTTCTCATTAAGTGACATTTTTTTTCACACTTCGTTCGCCTTACCTTAACACTGGAGGTGGAGCCACTACATTATGAACAACTGTTGCATTATTTTAGGGCCATTATTGAATAGTTTCCTTATTTCTTGAAAAATACTGGATCTTTTACTGCAGAAATCTACTTAAATTCCATTTATTTCAAATATATTGCCATAATCGCCATTTTTTTTTTTTTGTGCACATACATTGTGATCATCACTAAGCTTGTTATACTACCTAATTGATCTATTACTCGTAAAACTATTACATTAAATACTGTTGGGATATCTTTAAATGATCCATGTTTAAACTGCTATAATAAGAACAATAACACCATAGTATGACTAAGAGGTAATATAATGTCCAGATAAGACTTTGAGAAGTTGATAAGCATGTCAAATCACTGGTGGAATTAACCCTTTGACTTCCTTAGATTGATTTGAACTTCAGTGAAACATCGGGGTCCAATGTCCCCTGCTTGTTATTCATACATTACCTATTATGCTGGCTAGAGGGCACTTATGTTTGTCCTCTTTTTCACACATGAATCTGACAGCGGAGAGCCACAGTATCCCGCTCAGCGACGGGAACCATATTCCGCTGCTGGGTTTGGGCACCTATGGGGACCCTCGAACGGTAAGAAGATCATCTATGTGTTTCTAGATGTGTGTGTGTGTGTGTGTGTGTGTGTGTGTGTGAGTTGGGCTTGTTAAGCGAAGGTGGACTCTTCGAGATCCTGTGTTTATCGCTCGCGGTGATCGGATCAATGATAACAGAAAAATGTGAACACTCATTGATCATCTGAACAGGCGTTCATAAGCACTAAACTGCAGCAGGACTTCATCTACACTAATCTGCACATATTTGTCTCTCAATTTATGATATAGACACCCAAAGGCACAGCGCTGGAGTGTGTCAAGCTGGCCATAGATGTGGGTTACAGGCACTTCGATGGGGCACTAGTGTATTTCAATGAGCACGAAGTGGGTCAAGCCATTCGAGAGAAGATTGCTGATGGAACCGTTCGAAGACAGGACATCTTTTACTGCGGAAAGGTGATACCTCATGTCATGAGTCAGGCGTTTTATACATTTCAATTTCATTCAAATGGTTTCTGATGAGGTCCTTGTTGTCTTCCCCAGCTTTGGAATACCTTTCATCCGCCACAGTTGGTGCGACCGACCTTGGAAAGGACGCTGAAAGCTTTACAACTGGACTATGTGGATCTCTACATCGTCGAGCTTCCCATGGCCTTCAAGGTTTCTTGATAGCGCACAAACAGATTGCAGTTAACTTATTGTTTAGTGTATGAACATTGCCAGTAGATATGTCACACATGTTTGGAGTGGATAACGTATGATATACCCTGTCAAACAAGGTGGTTTAAAGTAAAAAAGATGTATGCTGATTGAAAACTATTTGTTATAAAAGAAAGATCAAAGTTTAAGTATGGCAAAAACAATGCTAACAACACATCTACATGGCCCAATCTAATATTTAGATATCAAATATGCACTAGATAAGATACCGAGACAATTTTTATTACAAAATTATATATTAGTGTAAGCCAGTTGCATAACACGTGTGAATGAGATATCAAGAAAGTTGAAAGTATCGTTTGATCACATTGAGCCAATAATGATCAACAGAAAGTTCTGTAAGAATCAGACGCATAGTTTAGGAGAAGTTGGAAAGTAAGTGGTGTTTTTTTACGAAATTCAAAAATAGATTACAATAAACATACAAATTTTAATTGCTCCTCTGCCATGTCAGTGCTCGGGCCTTATGGCTTTAGTTTTAGGTCTCAGAAAAGAGACAGTGGTATGTTTGGTTAGGATTAGGCAACTGGAACCATTTGGCCGCATTCACAATAGTTAATAACGTCTTGTTCCAAGTCAGATATTTGTATAAGTATTTTGTAGGTTGAATTAGCGTCAGCTCATTTCAACACCATTAGACACATGCTTGTTTTGCGCTTACATTTTAGCCAGGAGATGGGTTCTATCCAAAAGACGAGGCTGGAAACTACATCTACCACCACACAGACCTCTGTGCCACATGGGAGGTGAGTTCTACCGGGTTCATAAAATAAATGGTCCTGTTATTTCACCACTTTGCTCTCCTCCTCTTTGTTGTCTCTGGCCTGGTAGTTTCATGACATATTGTTTTCTCACTTAGTCTATTTTGCCCTTTTTTTATTTCACTTTTGTTTTCTTACTAAAGCAGTTCCAGACTAAGTTAGCATGTATGTTAGAAGAGATGGACCAAATATTAAAAAAGACTTCTCAATACTATGAATTGTATATCAAGAGTTGAAACTGTGTCACTGTTTTTATAGTTAAGTTTCACTAGACGTGTCTAATAACATGTCAAGTGAGTGTAATATCATTTAATTCAGTTCTGCACCACAGAAAAGGGGACATCTTTGACAAGCTATTTTTCTTTCCAGGCATTTTAGAAAATGTCTCATGTGCCAACAGAACAAAACAATAAATCAGGAGAAACAGCATATATTCTGCATAAGATATTCCTTTTATACTTGAAAGTACTGCTGCAACGTCATAAAGCATAAGGACAGTGTCATAAACAGCCAAGCTCTATTGAAAGATGTGTTTTTATCCCTTCTTCAATGCGTATTTCTTCCTCAATGTCTTAGTGTCAGTCTTTGGAAGGATGTCAATCTTTTCCTCTCAACAGGCTTTAGAGGCCTGTAAAGACGCAGGGCTGGTGAAGTCTCTGGGAGTCTCCAACTTCAACCGCAGACAGCTGGAGCTGCTGCTGAACAAGCCGGGCCTCAAACACAAACCCGTATCCAACCAGGTGACCCCCCCCCCCTCCTCACCTCCAACATACATACATGGTCTCCATAAATGGTGCCATATCGCCTATATGTGCTTAAAACTCAACGGACTTAGATGAAACTTCTTGTCACAAAAACATCTTATTTTTCTGCTTTATTAATGGTATTACATGAGTGTATCTGTCCTCTCCATTCTAACCCAATTAAATTAAGCATATCACAGGGTGCTTATGTAAAGTCAGACCAGTTTTGGGCCAGTATTCGTTGAAATAATTCATTTTCTCCTTGCGTATACCGTCAGGTTGAATGCCATCCATATTTCACTCAACCCAAGCTTCTGGAGTACTGTCGTCAGCATGACATTGTGATTGTTGGCTACTGCCCAATTGGCTCCTCCAGAGACGCATCCTGGTATGTAGATTTGACACATGTTTTGTCATTGCGTAACATTCAAATCTAAAATCTTTGTTACAAGCAAGAAGGAAAATAATCCCGGTGAGTCGCTGTAGGGTTTGAGATGACTGAACAACTAGAGAATCTTGCAGAATGCTATTTGCTAAGGATAACCAATACATAATACATAATACAAAAAATAATAGAAAAAGCACTTTGGCCATCGATGTGCAACATGTCAGCCTTGTATTTGATGAAAGAACATTATAATTTGTTACCAAACCCTCAACACTAACTTAAAATTCTCTATCCTGGCATCATTTGCATTTTCTTCGGTCGCTGCATGATTTAGGGTGAATCTGAAATGTCCTCCCCTGCTGGAGGACGAGCTGCTCGTATCTATCGGGAAAAAGTACAACAAGAGCACTGCCCAGGTGGCTCTGCGCTTCAATGCCCAGAGAGGAGTCGTCGTGATCCCCAAGAGCTTCAGCCCCGAGAGGATCAAGCACAACTTCCAGGTGGGTTTCCCTCTTATATATATATATATATATATATATATATATATATATATATATATATATATATATATATATATATATATATGTGACCTGCTGCTATATGAACCAGCCCGACCCCGTAAGTTGTCTGGGTTGAGTCTACTTTCTGTTCCAAGAGTCAGAACTAAACCCGGAGAGGCAGTGTTCAGCCTTTCTGCTCCACATATCTGGAACAAGGTTCCTGAAAGCTGCAGATCTGCTGACACCCTCAGCTCCTTTAAATCCAGATTGAGGACTTGGCTGTTGCCTTTAATTGAATCAGATTCAAGGATATCAATCTGCATCTCACTACTGCATTTTGTTTCTTCAACTGTTCTGCAACTTGGATTCAATGTTTTGCTTCTTGACTGTGTTCAATGAATGTTCTTGATTGTTTTTAAAGTTTTCGTCTGCATTGTGTTTTGATGCTTTTAATGGTTTTATGTGAAGCACTTTGAATCGTCTGGTTGTTGAAATGTGCTCTATAAACTCGCCCGGCCTGGCCTTGTATTTATCATGACGTCTATGTGCTTTCTCTGGTGCCAGGATCTGTATTTCATGCAGTATTCATGGCTCAGTTACAATCATTTTAATAACAATAAATCATATGTTGTTCCAGATATTTGATTTTTCCCTCACCGAGGAAGAAATGAGAGCCGTCGAGGCTCTGAACAAAGACATTCGCTTTGTGGAGCTGCTGATGTGAGTAGCAAAATATATGAGGATACATCTTCATGGAGATTTGAAGGTTTGCGTTATAAGGTGTCGTGTTATTCTATTGCCTTCAAGCTGTTTTCTAAAACACAAATAAGACCTCATCATCATCACGATCATCATCATCGTCATGTCCAGAAATGATAACATTTGTTTCTGTTGTCTCAACACAGGTGGAGTGACCATCCAGAGTACCCGTTCCATGATGAATATTAATGTGTTGACTGACTTTTTTAGCATCTATATTCCACCAAATTGAGTTTACACCGGCACATTTTCTGAGTGGACACTAGAGGGCTCTAGCCCACAGTACATGAAAAGCACGAAGACATAAACAGTTTGATGGGTCGCACACAGCTCAGATGAATGACGACAACGTTGTTCAGTTGTTGCATGTGAGTACGACAACTGTTTTGACACAAATGGCTGCCACTGCTGCGATGAATAAAGTTTGGCATGAAAATACGACCCATTGAATGGAGTGTGGTGAAATGGGGAGCGATGTGGATGTTTCAGGTCCTAATGGCCACGTGATCAATATAAGGGAAACTTAAAAACAACCGAAGTTGAACAGATTTCTGTATTTTGTTCAAGGTACGGTACAAAAACAGAATCAGCTGCATTAGGACAAACAGTAAAGATATGGATCAAGTAGTTATGTCAGTCCAAGATCCCAAAAATTTTGAAAAATGTCATTTTAAGGAAGCATAAAAGTTTCAGTTTTGGTGGATCTTGCAAAAAGATAATCGTTTGGAGATGAGGTTAAGCATCATAGCTTTGACTGGAAATGCATATTGTAACAATCCAGAGTCCTCAGACATTTTGGAAAAAATGCCTGACATTATTATATTTTCATGGCCTTTATTAGCTTATCTGTCTTTGTTTTTATGTGATCATAAAACAAATATCCAGCAGGGTTTTGTTTCCTGGATTTGGGCTATTCTGCTTGTTGTGTTTTTCTATGTCTGTTTTAAGTTTAGTCTGTTTCCTGCTATATTTGTAGGTTCACTCTTGTGTCACGTGTCACGTTTTGTCTGTTGCGACCACGCTTGTGTTTTAGTTCATTAGTTCCTTGTGCTTTTAGCTCGTTCTGTTTCAGTTTTCCATCTCTCTCCTTGGATATGAAGAAGTCCTCCCTGTTTAAAGGGGACACTTCATGCTCCTTGTCAGGTTCCTACTTGTGTTTGGGGTTTCTCGAACATGTTCACATGACAATCTGTTGTTGAATCTTGTTGAATCTCATGTTGTCCGATGGAGGCAGTCCACAATAAAACTGACTGGCTTGGTAGACACTCCACATTCCCCAAATTTATGTGCACAAGCGCTAAAAAGGGAGCTTTTCACAATGTGTACAATTTGCTTGTTCTGGTTGTGCACGATTGAAACTAAAGATGACGTTCACCTTGAGAAGCATGACATGGACGAGAAAACAAATGAAAACTATCCGGTCGAGCTTTGGTTAACTCAGTGCTCTCCCAGTCTTGTGTGTTTAGTGAGGGTGTATGAGTTTGATTACACAGTGTGTTCTCTGTGTACACACCTCTTACCTTTGACCGTCATGGCCACTTTTCTCCTTGACTGTCTGTCAAAGAGAAGTTCACGACCACAAAATGAAAACAGTCGGCAGCATTTTACAAAAATTTTACAAAATTTTGGGATTAGTGGCTTAGTGTCTGTTCACATCTCTTTAAAAGCGTCCATATTTCATGAGCCGTGATGTAGGGAAGTTTTTTTTTAGGATACCCCTCGCGACAAAAGGCCCCCCTTAAAAAAACGTTTAAGTAAATATTTGTGAGTGCACAGTTGATCATTTGATTTCGCAGAAACCTAAAAGTGGGTGAAAGAGTCACAGTATTAGTCTGGTCATCCATTGAAATGCTGTTTATAATAAAGGAACAGTGTGTAACATTAAAGGAACAGTGTGTAACATTATAGGAACAGTGTGTAACATTAAAGGAACAGTGTGTAACATTAAAGGAACAGTGTGTAACTCAATTCTGTTATCCCAACCGCTTACGCTACATATATAGACAGACAACCCTTCACGCCCACATTCATGGCCATTTAGAGCCTCCAATCAACCTAAGATGTCTTTGGACTGTGGGAGGAGGCCGGAGAACCGGGAGGGAACCTTCGCTGACACGGAGAGAACATGCAAACTCCACACAGAAGGACTGCCGTGAGGACAGCGCTTTAGCCACCACACCACCGCGCAGCCCCCATAGTGTTTTTTGTTAGCTTAAAAAAATTACAATGTCATGCATCGTGCGTGCCATCTGGTCAAACATTCATTCACTCGTTGACTAACCCTGTGAGTGAGCCCCCAACATGTCTCTGCTCCGCTGCTGGCGGCGGTGAAGTGGACCTCAAACCAGAGGCTTTTAAACCCCCATTTAAATCCACTCATTGGAGTTTGATCTGAAGAGACAGGGTGGATCCTTTGGAGGAACAATCTGAGCAGTGACCTGTAGCCCAGCGGTCAGAGAACAGCAGGAAGCTGCCGAGCGGCTGCAGAGAGAGAGAGAGAGAGAGAGTGAAGAAATACAGGTCATGAATGAGCCCCATTGTCACGTCCTGCCTTGCTCCATGTTTTCCCCATGTTCCGTTAATTTATGCTTCCTGTTTTATGTGGTCACTCACTTCTCCGTCCCTTTCGTTTCAGATCACTTCACTTCCTGCCTTTGTGGGTTTTGCACACCTGTCCCCACTTCATGCCAGCCCAGTTATTACATCTTTTGTCAGTTCATCATTATTGTGATGAGGTGATCCGTTACCTTTTGCCTTTAACCTTTAACCTGTCTGCCAAGTAACAGTAGTAGTAGTAGTAATAAGGTATGACGGGTCCCAGAGCATATAAGATGCACCCTGGTGCACACTAGTGCACACTACTAGCTATATAAAGAGCACACACACACACACACACACACACACACACACACACACACACACCATTAACCGTAGGCCCGAGTATCCATACTCGATACCTTTTAAAGTATCAACCGGAAAAAAAACAGTAAAGTTGAATCAAAACAGCTCCAGTCAAACATGACCGTCGAAAGATTATTTTATTTTTTTAAACATGTTGTATGGTTTTGCTCTCAATGAACACAAGTGTTCTTCTCTTCAATGCAAAGTGTGGTCACACACATGCTTAACAGTCCATTGTTAGGGATGTGAATGCCGTCATCTCACTGCAGTGATATTATCCTGCATGTGATTATTTTATGATCCTTTTGATTAGCAACAATGAAGTCATGCCATTACATGGAATTAGACTATTTGAGGTGAATAATTGCAACATCATGTTATATATGCGGCTAGAACTTTACTCTTGCACGTTACTCGAGGTAGGTAAATGGGTCCAAAATGAAAAGTGTGTAGACTTTTTGGATGTTTTTAAATAACTGGTTGTTCACACGACTGCCACAAAACTAAAGTCAGACAGACTGCTTCGTTTTCATAGGAAGCTTACGTGTCTGTGTCTTGAATTATAAGTTGACTTGAGGTGGAGGCGGAGGAGGGGGGGGGGGGGGGGGGGTGGGGGGGGGTTACACAAAAAAAAGACCTCACCCTGAAGATTTCAAACAGGAAAAGCAGAAGCACATCACCACCCCCCCCTCGTCCCCGTCCCCACCTCCATTATGACCCTCTGGATCGTGACCTTCTATAACAAATGCCTTGAACCGGGCCACTCTGGACCCCTGCGGTGGGAAAATGTTCTGAATGGGCTACTGGGTCTGTGGGGGGAATAAAGACTCTTTTCCGGGGGCTGAATTAAGGATGTGTTTTGGAGAAGGGGCTTCGTGAAGCAAGAGAGATGTTTTAATTACACTCGGGGAGAGAAGACCATTTAAATATTGTAAATAAAATGCACACACAGGGTTTGAAGTTGCATTTCATTGTCTTTAAGAGGAGACATTCAGGCGAATGTAATAAAAAAATAACTGATAAATGTCACCATCGAACTTCCCCAGTTGATTTTTTTCTAGAATGTATTGTTTAAATATGCAAATGTGGCATTGTTTAATCAAATATGAGCTCATTTCCGTCAGAAATCAATTCAGGTTTGAGAGTTTGAGAAAAGTCATTTTGAAAAAAAAAGGGAATTAAATTATTCTAAAGATCTATTGATTTTGCAAGAAATGTAGGTTTGCAATCTTTTGCAAACCTACCTCAGACATATTTGATCTTTGCACAGTGTGCACACACACACACACACACACACATGTGTGCATAAGATAAGATACCGTACTCCTTTATTATCCACGCCTGTGATATATGCAATCTGATGGGTTACTTAAACACAAGTGTGTGTGTCCCCCCCCTCCCCCCACCTCATGCTCCCTGGCTGCTCTCTGGACAGAAAGGCCCTGGGAGAATGTGTGTGTCGAAAGGTTACGCAATCAGCCCGCCACACTGAGACAGCACAGACCTCTAGTGTGCTGTGGAGAGTGAGCGTGTGAGTGTGTGTGTGTGTGTGTGTGTGTGTGTGTGCGTGTGTGTGTTTGTGTGTGGGGTGTCTGAATGGAGTTGGATAAAGGAAGGGGGGGTCTTCAAAGAGGGGCAACTCAGAGGGAAAATCTCACTGCGGGCTGCTCCAAAGATTTCAGTCTGTCAGATCTTTGCCCATCCATGAATGTTGTAGAGTGAAACCTGAACCGGCAGCAGGCCCCTATTTGGTGGCCCTCTCAACATTATGAAAGGTGAGTGCCTTTGGTTGTTGATCATGTGATTAGATGGTTTCCCTCTGTTTGGTTTGGCTGTTTATGAGATGTCTAGTTAGAATTAGTTCGGCCTTTAATAGTTTCTTTGAGCAAGAAACCGCACATGGTTTTGTCCTGCGCGTGTTCTACGCAGCACACTTCACTCCAAGCTGAGAACAAACGGGACATAATGTGTTTTAATACAAGAGATGCTCGTATGGAAAGTAATTCATCCTCAGTACTTAGGTTAATGAGCAGCTGGTGGGGATGATGATGACAGAGAAATGTGCCTATTCATGCACCGGTATCAGTCCAGGACACCCACAGCTTGCTGCTTTCTCCCACTGGCTGGGCTACTTGTGGAACGCCGTGTTCATCACAGTGGAGTACACCATTGTTACCACTCCTGAAAGGTTATTTCCTCTTTTTAAATCGTCCTTGATTCACTCTTACTCTTTCCACGGCTTTAGCGGGTGGCACAGTTGGTGTTGCCGAAGGGCAAAGCCGGGCGGCCTGTGGTCGATTGTGGTGGATCAGTCCGGCCCACGATGCCCGGGACTATTTCTCTGTACCTGTCCGCCTCTGAAAATAAATGATCTGTCAGAGAAAATGGCTTCTATAGAGCTTCACAATGTGAAACATGGATATTGTTATGCCATCAAAGATATCTGATTACACCATCTATTTGAGACATGTGACACTTAAAGCATTATGATAGGAAAATAAAAAAGATGAGGCTCAAAGTCAAAGTAATTGCTTTAGTCATAGTTCCAAAAAATTTGCCATTTTTATTCTGAGCTTATGTGTTGCCTTTGTTATGTGTTATTTTGCACCAATCAGATGTATCTCTCCTATATGCAGTTATGCATTACGCAATCGTGTTTAGAAGAGGAACCAATATTTCATATCTGCAGACTTTTGTGCCCCCGTAATGATGTTAATATTAAAGTTTAGAACCATGCTAATGTCTGACTGATCTACCAGTGCACTCTTTCAGTAATTTTCCACTATCAGTGTGGACTCTACTTATCTCAGTTGAGGTCACTCACACTGGCTTCTGATTTGTATAAATTCTGTACAAGGATCGGTTCAAGTTAATCACAACAATTACACGGCTCCGATGTGAAAGGGGTCTCTCTTAATGACGGACCCGCATCACCCGACTTTGCATTTTCCTGGAGCTCATCTTTCAGCACATTGTTTTGTTTTTGTGGCCCTCAACCGTCCTGAGATCCCTCTCAACGCTCCCATCTACCTTCCATCCAGCCACAGCAAAAAGTTAAGTATTCAACCGTCTTAATTGGGGACAGCAAGGAACTGACTCGAGTAAAAACGACCAGATGTCTGATGTACATCAGAGTTATTTGTGGCATCTTAATCGCTGCGTGCCACAAGACTAAAAAATACAAGCTAAAAGATGGAGGTATAGATTTTTTAGGGGGCCAAATAAATATCTTATTGAGTTGCTTTATTAGCCAGAGGAGACTGTGGATCAGTGGTGGAGCAGCGTCGTCCTTCACAGGCCGAGCCTACGGTGTGTGAATGGGTATGAATGAGTTTTGATAGGCTGGTGGCACCTCGCATGGCAGCCCCTCCTGCCATTTACATCAGTGTATGAATGGGTGAAGTACAAGTCCATTAACCATCATAGGAGATGTAGGATCCATTGAGCTTGATAAACTAGGCATAGACTAAAGTTTTGGATGTCTTGGTCTCTGCTGCTTTGTTCTAGACAATTTAAAAAAATAATATTTCTCCTTTCAGTCCCCTGGAAGTGTAACGCTAAACCACTGTAGTTACCCTTTAGGCTTAGAGCAATGTCCCAAATGCCCCAAAAGGCAAGGCAGTAGCATCAACATCTTTGATGTCATGCGGCTGCTTCAAGAGGAAATCTTTCCATGTGTAGGTGGAAACTACATGTAGGATTTGTAGCCTCTAAAGCTGTGTGTGGCTCCACCAGGTGGTCTGGAAAGTGAAGCCAAAGAGGAAGCGCATTTAACTTGTATTCTTTCTCAGAGCCAGTAGGGGGATTGAACATAAGTTTGATTATATAGAAGTCTACGATAAAAAAATGACCCTATTTCTCTCTCTATATATTTTTTACCTTAGTAAACATTTGAAACATGTTTTTATGGTCTCAATCGGTTATTTCACGTCTCATTTCGAGTAAAATAGATGAGAAAGCGTCTGCTAAAGTGCATGACAAACTTCAACCCTTTCACAGTGTGTTTTCAGTTTATGAAAGTTAACAGTGATCGCTTTGGTCGGCTGAAAATATCTTATTCAAACGTTCGGTTGTACGGAGCTCCACCCTCCGCCAAGATGGCGACGGACAAACTCAAAGCTTGAAAACGCCAGTTCACAAACCAACAGGTGATGTCGTCAGGTTTCAAAATAAAAGATAGTTAGTTAGTGGATCACTCGTAGTCTGTGTGGCTCAACACAGCTTGAGGCTGCTCGCAGGATAACACATTGAATTACATTTTTTTTCAAACAGTTGGATGCCGACACCCTTTTTTGTAAATGCCAATGTTGCCGTTTTATTCTTCATCCATCTTCATACGATATTTAAATTAAAACTGTCCATTGTGCGTCCGACAAGTTCAGTGCCAAACCGGCGGAGTGGCCTTCTGTTACAAGCACAAAACAGAGGACTCAGTCGCCTGTAAGTGAGCCACACATTCATCCAGTCATTCAATGGGTCAGTCTGTCAGTCACTTGCTCAGTCAGGCCACCGCTTTTCAGAGAGAGAGAGAGAGAGGTGAAGTTGGCGCAGGTTTCCTGGGATAAAGCTCCGCTCTGGCTCGATGAGGCAATTCACGGCCTTGGCATATTTTCTCACCACAGTGTGCCTCTTCTCTTACGCTCTACATAAGCATGTATGTTTGAAAACCTATTTCAGCCTGACTAAGCGACTATAAATAAGGCCCAAATTTAGTCTCACCTATTAAAAGAACTGTGTTCAAAGTGAGCTATTTGGCTGGCGCGTTCCGCTTCCCAGCATCCACAAAAGAAAGTGTGGAGAAAAAAAAGTGAGGTAAACTGTGATCTGGCTGCAAAGCCAGTGTAGGATTCTCATTTGCCAGCGCGGAGCTGTGTAGGGGCTCCTCGGCTTTTGTTGCGCCGAGCCTTCATTCCCACCGAGTACCTTCTGAAAACAAGGGGGCTCTATTTTTACCTCAGGCCACAATTTGGCACCAATGCTGCAGATTTTTGGCTCCAAAAAACGGGGTCCAGCCTCCAACCCCATGCACACAGCACACACAGAGTCACAGTTGTGCTTCACCTCTGCCCTTTTCTTCTTCTTCTTCTTCTTCTATTTTTTTTTTTTGTGTTGCCAGTGGGAGCACATTCCCTAAGGTGTCTTCACACAGGGCTTCTGGCTAAAAGTGATTTCCATCCCCTGTGTGGTTGATCCGAACTCCCGTGGGACCGGGGGCCACACACGCAGCATGTCACGCGTGTTGTCTTTGTGTTTGACATGTGAAAGATAAATGGAAAGGAAGGAGGTTTCATGGCATGTATTCTTGCCAGTGAATTAGCTTGAGCATGTCTCCTGCAGACTGATGACCGGTCCGTCTGAATTTGGAGTGCAACGGCGATCGTGATGTGCCTGAGAGAGAGAGAGAGAGAGAGAGAGAGAGACAGAGAGAGAGAGGGAGAGAGAGAGAGAGAGTAACAGAGGGGCTGGTGAGGGGCCTGTTAATGCAAGCTGACAGGAGTGAGCACAGTCAGTGAGTTGTCTGTTTCCTCCACAGAGAGGGATTCTTTCAGCGGCACCGGCCCCTAAACAGGGTCTGGCCAAGGGCTTGACTAACGTCTAGCGTGGTCACGTAACATCAAGCCATTACTGACCTCCTCCAACACAGGAAGAGCGGTGACATGCGTTATGGAGGAGCTCAGGTTAACAAAAACAGGCATATTTGGCTCATCACTTGCACGGTGGGAATTCTCCTTGAGAATTCTCCGAGGTTCCTTCTTCTCCCTCCAAGCACACTTAATCTTCCTAAGATCCCTTTTACAGTTGGCCCAATTAAAGCAAACTGTGAAGTCCCTTCAGGACTACTTCGAGCCATTTTAAGTTGGTTCTGTTTTGCACTGGGATCCAATGAGGGGGTTTAAGCACTTGAGTAATAGGTTTGGCTTTGAGAGGCAAGACTGTCTGCTGCTTTTTGAATTTGCTGGCCCTTTTTTAATGGTTGTGATTATAGGGTTAGTGGGCAAATTGTGTTCATTTAAATCATTTTGAATGTTAAAGTGTAGAAACATAAACACCTGTCATAGAAATGTGTTTCCATACCCCATTTTCTCCCAGATTTATAGAGTTTGACTTAATCTTTTTGGACTTTTTGGACTGTGAAAAAGGCAGAGGGTCAGTGTAATCATGTTGTTATGGTCTATTTGTCATGGTGATTCAGATCATGAGAGTTTAGTCTTTGACCCTATTTGAGTTTGAACTTAATGCTGGACACAGACAGCATAGTGGTGTTTTAAAAAAAGCTCTTTTATTGCCACAGGGATGAGAATATGAGACGAATAGCTGCTGAGAATGGGAATCCAGGATCCAACAGGGAAGAGACGAAGCTGATAATGAAAGGAAGCAGGGAGGGCAGGCGATGCTGACAGGCAGGCGAATAGTGAACCTGAGGCACAGGATACACGATACAAACAATACTGAATATGGGCCTTTCATGTGCATACGACGCAGTGTGGAGACAACAGCCTGAAGAGCATGGAGGATATACTCATACTGCATGTCACTGAGCTGATGAGAAGCAAGTGTGAGGAGTGTGATGAGCAGATCAGCACAAGGAGAAAGAGAAACTCATAACCATTACTTTACATTTGCCATATTGTGATTCAAACTCTTCGTTTGACATCAACGTCAGTGATTTCATGTGTTTCTTCGCTTCTCAGATAAAGAAGAAAGTTAAAGTTAACTAATTAAAACTAAACGCTTGTGTCTTTAACTCTTTGTCAAAGGGACTTGCCTCTGAAAAAAAACAACGCAATCAGATCTATCTCGCCCTTCTTTGTAATTTGTATTTATTTCTCGACCTCTCCGATCAAACAGGGGACACGGAGGACATGTCCAAAAGGGAGCCCTCCAACGGGCACAGCAGGCCCCTGGACATCGTGCCCAGTACAGAGGAGAAGCTGACAGAGCGGGGTCAGTGGGGCAACAAGATCGAGTTCGTTCTGTCAGTGGCTGGAGAAATTATAGGCCTGGGAAATGTCTGGCGTTTCCCCTACCTGTGTTATAAGAATGGAGGAGGTGAGTGCTGGAATGACTTATATGTGGCCAGGATATGTAATATTCAGTTATTGGGAATTCTTTACCGTTTTTATTGCTGTTGTATTACTGTTTATTAATCATAGTGCTTTTTTTTTTTTTTACATTTTACTATGTTTCTTGCACTTTACCCCCTTTGCTGTAATCCTGCAAATTTCCTCACTTATCTTATCTTCAACAACAACACAAAAAAGGCTTGTGCATTTAGTCATCAAGGCTATTCCACCACAGAAACACAAGGCCTCCAGAAATTCCATCTTTGCATTTTGTCGTTTGTTCAGCAAAATGCAGCTTCTGATAGCAGACGGGGTCTGGATTGGTTTAGCAGGAGATAATACACGGGGTTAATATGTAATCTATTTCAAGGCGATCCATTGATCAAAGACAAGACGGGTCATGGTTCACCGAAAATAGGAAAAGAGCCGGGCTCATTTGGGTTGCCAGTTAACTGATGTCAGAGGATCAGTGAAAAATAATAAAACGATGCAATCTTGCATCTTTAAAGTCCCATAAGAAGTCAAATTGTTTGATTCTGGCAACTAGATGGACAATTTCTGATTTATTGTACCAGCATGCTATCTGCATGACTTTGTATCATGACCATAGATACAATACGATGCTTTAAATTCCAACAATTTAGCAGCGAGCGGCCATTGCTACCCGTTGCATGGGTTGACTGCTCCTTTTCTCTGTGTGTTTAAACAGGTGCCTTCTTCATACCATACCTCATCTTCCTGTTTGCTTGTGGCATCCCGGTCTTCTTCCTGGAGACGTCTCTGGGTCAGTTCACCAGCGAGGGAGGCGTCACCTGCTGGAGGAAAATCTGCCCCTTGTTTGAAGGTAATCCAAAATATAAGTTAATGGATATTTAAAAACACTCTTCAGCACTAAGACTAAGTCTCAAAGTCTTCAGCCAAGGACTTCAAGTGCCGTGCCTCCTTTTCGTTCACATTACGTGCATTTGCACAGTATGTGTGTGACTTTGGACCATCAGCATGGCGTGTAACCAGCATGTAACCAGTGTGAATGTGTACATGTACACGTGGGATGGGATGAATGACGATGTTAAGGACGGGCAAGCAACCAACACCGTCTAATGTTCCATTATTTTTCTGCCTTCCACTATGTCAACAATCAGACATAATCATAAACTCACACAGGATGACAGCCGGTAAACTGTTGGAACAAGAGTTTTACCCCAAAAATGGTGCCTGGTACAGTTTAAGCTGGATCTGATTTACTGTACTCTGAAGCAGTCATTCAATAAGGTCGCATGCGGTGACTTAAAGATGGATGGAATCAAGTTGTTTCCCGGGTTAAACTGTGCCTTAAATTCCCCTTTTTTTTACAATTCAGTCCTAACCTTGATGTGTTTTTTTGTTTTCTTCCAGGAGTGGGTTACGCCACCCAGGTGATCGCTGGCCTGCTTAACATCTACTACATCGTTGTGTTGGCCTGGGCCCTCTTCTATCTGTCCAACTCCTTCACCTGGGATCTGCCCTGGTCCTCCTGCAACAACACCTGGAACACAGGTGAGCCGCAGGACCACATGCCCAAAAAAAAACAAACCTGTGCTTCCGCCAGACACCTACACTCTTGTGTGTGTGGTCATTAATCAGGTGTAGCCACGTATCCATCATGGAGATCTGAAGGAAACCATTTTAGCGTTTTAGTCAGTTTTCCTCTGTCACTATCAACAGGTTAACATTTGAATTTGTCCAATACTTTACTGGTTTATGATGAAATACCTCCATTAACTCCAACTGAACTTTGTGCAGTGCTAATTAGGATGCGTTAGCATGTTAACACCCCACACTTAGATGCTAAACCTTCATATGTGTGCATTAAACACCTTGGCATGGCCCCTTCAACATTTCATTCATTTCTAGTTGCATTTTATCCGAAGGGAGCGAATGTCCCGGCACCGTTTCACTGCTCCGGCTCAGTGGTGGCATTGTTTCTCTTGCCTGTGTGTAACTTGGAAACCTCAGAGAAAGCTTGGATTTCTTCACATGGATTGAATGTCTTTCTGTCTTTTCTTTCATTCAAGATTCTTGTATGGCATTTCAGAGGGGGAATAGCTCCATCAATCACCATGAGAACACCACCTCTCCTGTCATTGAGTTCTGGGAGTAAGTGACTTTCTGTTTGCCCATGTCCTCGAACGGCCTTATAGGCGCCAACAAGCTCACCAAATATTCAACTTCAATCTTGTTTTCCATCCTGTTGTGTGCATGATTGTCAGAACGGATGCAACTTTTGTTCCTGCTTCTGGGTTTGAATTTGTTATAGACCCATAGCTTCTTTAATTATAATTCCAGCTAAAGCATATTTCTAACGCTTTGTCTTATTTGTGTGTGTGTGTGTGTGTGTGTGTGTGTGTGTGTGTGTGTGCTCCAGGCGAAGAGTCCTGAGAATTTCCTCAGGTATTCATCACATTGGCACTCTGAACGGGGACCTGGTTATCTGCCTGGCCGTTGCATGGGTCATTTGCTACTTCTGCATCTGGAAGGGCATCAAGTCGACTGGCAAGGTGAAACCTCTCCCTTTATCACCACTCACCACAGATAAATATTCACCAAGCGGGAGAAAAAGTATGGAAGCCCATTTCCGCCACAAACAAAAAAATTACGACCAAAAAAAATAAGACAAAGAAAAAAAAAAAAACGTTGCCTTTTTTCAAGTCAATGAAAAAAAGGCAACATTTTTTTTATTTTTTTTGGTCCTATACTTTTTTTTTTTGGTCATATAATTTTTTTATTTTGGGTCCTATACATTTTTTTTTGGGGAGGGGCGGGGAGTCCTAATTATTATTATTTATTTTTTTTGTCCTAATTTTTTTTTTTTGTGTTGGAAATGGGCTTCAATAAAAATAGTATTTGAGTACCTCTGATTTACTTTGATACACGCTCACTGTGTGGTGAGGTCTTCCTAAAACATCCACTCACTCACACACACATTGTTCATAGTAGCAGAAGGAATCAAACTTGCCATAACTGGACAGCAAGTGCAACAAAAGTGTTCATGCACTTAGATTGCCACCGACTGAACCTCAAACCTCATCAACTATAAATCGAGAACAGCGGTTCTCAAGCGCGTAAGATTTGTAAAAAAAAAATCTATTTAAAATTAGCATCCATTCAAAAACCCTTTAAAAATACTTATTTAATAAATATTTGATCAAATATATAGGTAGATAACAAAATATTCCCTCAATCCAGATAGTTCCTCTACAGTAGTAATGTAAGTTCATGAACTGAATTTGATATATTCTAAAGTATATCAGACACTGATGGCACAATGCACATTAAAAAAAATGTTCAACCAAAAATGCTTTGCGCCGGTTAGGGGGTACATGATCTAGAGCACCAAACGTACATAAGTTGTGTAGAACCCTTCGAGACATTGTCACCGATTTTAACACAATATAACATTTCACATCTTAGGAAGAATGTCTCATTGCGATAAGTCTGATGAGGAGTTGCTGCTCTTCCTCCTGCAGGTGGTTTACTTCACAGCGACCTTCCCTTACGCCATGCTGGTGATCCTGCTGATCCGAGGGGTCACCCTGCCAGGAGCCTTCACCGGGATCCACTTCTACCTCTACCCCGACCTGGACCGCCTGTCTGACCCGCAGGTACGCTGCCAATGCGCTCGCTTCACACACCCCAAAAGCTCGTACATGTGCAGATGCAACTGTGAGAGACACAATGTCACGTCGACCAGCATTTTGATTATTTATTCCTATTAAACATTTTACAGTGTTGCCTGTGATAGTCAGCCCAAGAGAACTCCCCAGTTCCCTGTGAAAGTGGTTTGTTAAATTGGGACCATGTGGAGGATGTTGCTATGATCGTGATTGGTTGTGTTTAGGCATTGAAAGCTTTTTATTGAGAACATGTTGCTCAGAATATGAGATTTATTTGTTTCATTTGTTTACATCTTGTCTGGATGTGATTGCTCAGAAAAAAAAGACACTATCAGTAATTAGGTCGGAAGCAAATCCCGTTTTCTTTGGTGTCAAACACGTTCAGCATCCGTCCACTCGGACGAGCGCCTGAAGCAACAACGTCACATTACTTCAAACAAGACTTCAAAGCAGACATCGGGTGCTCATTTCCAGTTTAATATTTGTATTGTAGGTTTCTACTAGAACACATTTACACGCTTTAGGGTTAAAAAAAAAGTCTTTCTTTTTCTCACACTGTCTATCTGAATATGCCTGTTTTCACCTCCGGTCACAAACATCAACGGTTTTGTGTTGCGAGGCGACCGCTTGTTTACTTCCTGTCGGCTGTAGTTACTCACATACACTGCAACTCAAAATAAATGGATTCACTTTTTTTTACGTTCAAAATAGTAAAAAAAAAACTTCAAGGGTCATTTCTATATGTATTGCTTTGTTTAATTGTGACATCACAACTGTATTGTGTCGCCCTTTACGCCTTAACCCTGACCCCTAATCCTATTTATAGTTTGAGTTGTGTTTAGAGGTTGTACATTGGGATTGTATATTATTGTAGCTCTGTTTTATATGTTTAATTAGATTTTTTACCGCCTCACTTTTTACAATTTGGGACCTTTTATCAGTTTGCAATGCTGCCACACATTTGTCTCGAGGGGACCGTGTCATTTAATAACGGTTCGAGCAGAATGTCCAAGACGTATTCACTGCTGAAGGAAATTGGGACTGGTGCAGGCAGGGACTCTACAATTTCCCATTAGATTGAACAACCAGTGTGAAAACCTAAAAAAAAAAAAAAGGGGGGCCCTCTTAAATCCCTCTCAGGGCTCTGGGGATGAATACGAGCCCCAGTGTGTGCAGAGCAAGACAAGCTGGGCTGGTGGGATCGGTGCCTTGGGAACACCTGCCTTTGTGCGATGTTGTGTCCAGAGCTTGTGTTGTTGGTTTGATCCCCAGTCAATCAGATCTTCAGCGCTGGCTGCCAGCTATCTGAAAACATGCCCCAGTGCTCTGGAAAGCACTTTACCAGAATGGCGAGGCATAAAGACGGACCTCATTTGAATGTTGAAGTGCGAGTGAGTGTACAAAGAGAGGGTGGAAAAGTGCTGCACTTTATGCCGTCGGAGAGACAGGGGCGCATAAATAATAGGCCCCGCTGAGTGGCTGATGTCAGGATGGAGGAGGGTTGAATGCCGGAGTTTAGTAGATGCATCGGGTTGTTCAATTGTTGTTAAAAAGAGATCAGATGGCGTAAGCGGAGATATAGCTATTCATAACATACTCGTTATGATGAGTTCATAGGAGGCTGTGTGAGGAGGTCTGTGGTTACTCTGCATGTGACAGCTGATGCAGCTCAGTTATGTACTGGCGTTGATCGGTCCTATTTTATCCAAAGGTATGGATGGATGCTGGAACTCAGATCTTCTTCTCCTACGCCATCTGCCTGGGTTGCCTCACCGCCCTGGGAAGCTACAACAAATACAACAACAACTGCTACAGGTGAGGACGGACATGATTTAGACCACGTTGGCTTTATCAGCACACACAGTTCCTAATCATTGCCTTCCCTGTGTGTTTTTTTTGTCTTTTTTCTTCCAGGGATTGCTTGTACCTGTGTTTCCTGAACAGTGGTACCAGTTTCATGGCAGGATTCGCCATCTTCTCCATCCTGGGCTTCATGTCCTACGAGCAGAACGTTCCCATCTCAGAAGTGGCTGAATCTGGTTGGTTTTCCTCGTCCTGCTTTTGTTTTATTGGGAAATTTACTTTATTGTGCCAATATGTTGACTCGTCTCTTTTTCAATCTTTAACCAACGGATGACACTGTGCATACAAAAACTGAATATTTGCATGCAACAGTTGAATGTTTATTAATGAAGACGTCTTCATAGAACAGGATCCTTCAGTCATGTTATATTTTGTTGTTTCATTTCATTAATTTAAAGAAAGGCCCTCTCGTTATGTGCTTGAGTGTTATGTGTCATTCTCAGGATCCCAAAAAAGATAACTTGAAATTGGAAATTGATAAGATAAGAACCAGAACAGACGTAAGCTAAAGCTCCCGCTGGAATTAACTAACTCATTTCTGCCTATATGGTTTTAATGATACTGATGATATACTTCCACAGTGTGCACGTAAGCGAGGGCGACCAGAAAGGGTGACTTTGATGAGAAAAATGACATTCAAATTCTGTCCGACTCAGGTCCGGGTCTGGCCTTCATAGCCTATCCTCGTGCTGTGTCCATGATGCCTTTCTCCCCTCTGTGGGCCTGCTGCTTCTTCATCATGATTGTCTTCCTGGGGCTGGACAGTCAAGTGAGACCACCACACACACACACACACACACACACACACACACACAATAGAGATGAGTGAGAAAAAGACATTTCGGTATCATCATTCATCACGCATACGTGCACAGATCCGCTTTAAATGTGTCGTTTGCTTGGTAGTTTTTTGGCGATAGCTCGGCAGCACACATGCAGAAACAAACATGCATGCACTCATGTATACAAATATGTATTTCTTTGATCAGTTTGTGTGTGTGGAGAGCCTGGTGACAGCCATGGTGGACATGTATCCCGCCACCTTCCGGCGCAAAAACCGCAGGGAGCTCTTCATCTTGGCAGTGGCTGTGGTGTCCTTCCTCTTGGGGCTCATCATGCTGACAGAGGTTGGTCTCAGTGACCCCACTTCATCAGGTTTTTACAGAAAAAGAGTGCAGAATACAATGTCATCTTGCTTTAAACCCCTGGTTTATGTGCAAAAGCTTTTCACTCCTTTTTCAACATCGTTTTGAGCTCGGCCTCGCTGGATAGTCGTTGGGTTGATGTAGCTTCTGTGGGGGTTTGTCTTCTGTTTGTTGGCAGTTATTTGTGTTTAATTATGTTTTCGTTTTATTTCTTTTCGAGTTCGTGGGACGCTGCCTTGGTCTATTCTTATTTTTCTTTATTATTATTTTTTTTTCTTTAGGTCACCGGTTAAACCAAATATCTGGTTGCATCTTGCTCGTATTTGCCTTTTAAGGTCTCTGTGGCAAACACATATTTTAATGAAGACTTTTTTTAATATATATATTTTTATTCAAATTTAGTTTTTTTAATCAATAGACAAGAGACAATACATAGTGTAAACAGTGAGATACAAGCCAGCAAAACATCACAGTCATGCTGTGTGTGTATGTGTGTGTGTGTGTGTGTGCGTGTGTGTGTGTTTTTGAGATAGAAGAAAAAACAAAGTACATCGGTAAAGGCAGATTTATATGTATGCATGCATGCATTTTTTTTATATTAATAGGATGGGTGGTGTCATATTTGTAAAATAGTGAAGACCATTCGTCTTTCAATGAGACTTCCACAGCATCTTGGTGACATCCCTCAGTTCCTTGTTCCTGTGCAGTTCTTTGTGTCGTTTTAAATATAGTCGTCTTCACAAAAATAATTGCTATGTAACGCTCTGCAGATGTGTCTTCAAGCACAAAATGAATGAGTGGCTTCAACAATATGAGTTTTTCCCCTCATAATTTGACAGCGTGGGGGGTTTTCTTTGTGCTGGTTTATCGGGTTACAAACCCATGTCTGTCTCCACAGGGCGGCATGTACGTCTTCCAGCTCTTTGACTACTACGCGGCCAGTGGGATGTGCCTGCTCTTCGTGGCCGTTTTTGAGACGGTTTGCATCGCTTGGGTTTATGGTGAGGAGTTGTGTTGGGCCGGCTGTTTGGGAAGGCACAAATGGGGTATTTAAGAGACAAAGGCTTTATTCTCACAAGGCACTATTCATCCCAGTGCACACTGCCCTCCGCATTCAGCCAATCGCTAAGAATTAACACATTCCAGCCAAAGAGTGTTCTGGGTCTTGTTTAAGTCAGTTGGTTTATTTGGGGAATAAAGTCAAGAATACGAATATTAATTAAATCCCAAGAAACTAGCTTATTGTATGCAAAGCAAATCTCCTCTTTTTGTTAATCGTGGCTGTTATTAACGTTTCCTTTGTCACACAAATGATTGTTCAATATTGATGTCATGTTTCCTCCCCATTTTTCGCCTCATCTCTCTCCCCGGTGACAGGTGCCGACCGTTTCTATGACAACATAGAGGACATGATTGGTTATCGGCCCAGCCCTGTCATCAAGTACTGCTGGCTGTTCTTCACCCCTGCAACATGCATGGTGGGTGTCAAGCTCATGTTCATCACACTCTCCTAAAACAAGAGCAGCCTCTGCTGGCCAACGGTGGAACTACAAGGACGTCAATGAAGTTAAAGTTCACGGGGTTTTTTTATCCGCTTTTAGACTTACGAAAGTATCCGTCTGTTTTCAGGGAACGTTTGCGTTTGCCTTGATCAAGTACTCGCCTCTGAAGTACAACAATGAATACGTATACCCGTGGTGGGCCAATGGGATAGGCTGGATCCTGGCCCTGTCGTCCATGCTGTGTATTCCTCTCTGGATAGCAGTGAAACTGTACTCCACCCCGGGAACATTGAGAGAGGTGAGTTTCTATAAGGTCTAAATATAGCAGTTATCTTAGATTGTTTAAAAGAAGAGGAATCATAAGCAGCATTATTGTGATCTAGTTCTAGTAGGTAAGGCGTTATACAACCGTAATAATGTTTTCTGATTTTCTGCTGCCATGTGTTGCATTACTGATCTTGAGTAATCTCTTCAATGATGTCACAGATTACAATCTTGATTAGATGACTGATGAAGGTTTTTCTGAAACATCTGGTTTGAAAATAGTCAGACAATACCGGAGCACGTTTTCTTTCCGCCGTTGAATACATTGCTTTTGTTTTCCCCCAGCGCCTCGTTCTCCTGACCACTCCTTCCACGAAGTTGCCGAAGACGAAGCAGGAACAGGAGAAGCTGCTGGCCCTCTTCGCCGCCGAAGGCGACAGCCTCCACCAGGAGTCCCCTCCCACGAAGGACGGCTACTTCCCCGTTGACGACAAGGAGTCTCACTGCTAGACACTCGAGGGTTGGAATCAGAGCCTTGGGGTCAAAAGGTCACTCCTCAGCTTTCACACTCTGTCCGGCCCCATCCCAACTCTCTCCGCAATACCTCACCAGACAAGTTATCATCTCAGGATGTAAGATTTTCTAATGAAAACAAATCCTACAAAACAATACTAATAACCAATGCTTCACAATTCAATAATTGATTTTAAAATGTATATTTAGCTGAACTGACCACAACTCAACTCAATGAAGCTTTGTTCTTCTTGTGTTTGTTTTCAGATTAATGTTATAATGCTCATTTATTCAGTGTGTTTATTTATTTTGCTGAACATTGCAGATTTGCATGAATATGTCTCGTGCTTTTTTTTCTATGTTCTGACTATTGACATGATTTTTAATTTAGTCTCTTTTGTCTTATCTCTAATGGATTGAATTGTATGGAATTAAAATGTAAAGTGCCTGAAGGAGACAGTTGTGCCATTTAGATAATATGAGCAGGGCAGGCTGGTTGATCTCTCTTTCTGCTTTATATTAAAGGACTTTAGCATGAATTTATGTAGATGTTTGAAAGTGTTTATGGTCCTGTATTGCTGATAGAGAATACTTTTACAACTTTAACTTTTTTATGCTAAAATGATTTTTTATGGCTGAATAAAAAATACATTTATTTGAAATTTGACTTTGTGTTTATATATTGTTTGCGGCGTGATGTTTATAATTGTAGGAAATAAAACATTAATGTAAAATAGAAAATACTTTATATTTTGTAATATTTGTGGTGTTATTGATTAACACATACTAGTCTGTTTCTTTAAGCTTTAATTTCCTTTGAAAACATATTTTAAGATATGGCTGTGTTAAGCGTTGTTAAGTTAGTGCAATTACATTTAACATTTTGTCAGTGATTTTTGTAAAAATATGTATAACTGTAATATAAACAATACAATTTAGTATATGTCTAAACTCTACCATCCAACAACATAGTTGCTTTTTTATTTCCTGATTATTACAACATATTATCTAAACTTGTTAGTTATGATATACCCTAATTAATAATCTCGCTCACAAATTGCCACCTAATATGCAACTTTAATATATTCGCCATGCAGTTCTATGGATATAATAGTTCAAGGTCCATCAAACTAGTTAACGTCGGGCCAACGAAGTACACAAAATAAGTACACATTTGGGTGTACTTATTTTCTCTTCCCTGTCCCTCTCGTCTTCAAGAAAGTAATTTCACTTCCCATTTATGGTATGACAAGTGTTGATACTCTATTGTCGCTACTCTCAGTGCTGTTGTTCTCCCTTTCATCACAATTTAAAAGGATTTAAGGAGGCGTAAAAGTCTCTATTCTGCAACTCTTTGAAGACGAGAGATGATTCTTCGGCAAGACAACACCGAACTCCACCAACTTAGAAAACAAGAAGTGATGGGTGGATCGCTTCTTGTCAAAGGAGCAGCTCCTACAAGATAGTTAACAGACTGAATTGGTTTTAGATTACAAAGAAAAACAATGATTAACACTTTATCGAAAAACTATGCAGTGAAAATAGCACAGAAATGGGAGCCATGAGAAAAAGAGAATCAGGAACGTGGTGCTGTCTGTCAACTGATATGACACATTTAAAGACGTGCCTCTTCGCAGAGGCAGCGTCGCTCTGCAGCCTCAGGGAATGGATGCTCTTCTTTACCATATTTGCACATATGTTTTTTTTTTCAGTCTGTCTCACACATAATATTCATTTGGACTATTGCTCCTCGCTTACTTTAATGCATCGTATCTCTTCAAATGTGTTCTCTTATTGATTAACCTTTAGATGAATACCTAATGGTAACTGAATGCTTAGCTAGAAATGGGATGTGTTTTCTTAAATGCTATACTCTATACTGCTGGGAAGTTTAACCTGAACGATGGATCATATTTTTACAAACCAGTAAAAATCTGAAAAAAAACAACAATAATTACAGCAAATGATAGATGGATGTAGTGGAGGAAAACACAATAAGAGTGAAGAAACAGACAATGTAAATGCTCCAGTAGAAGGCCTACCCATAAATACATCAAACATGATGCTTATGTACTATATATATATAAAGCAGCTGTGTCTAAAAAGTACGGCCTTTAGGCGGTGCATGTGGACGTGTAACTTGCAGAAATGGCCAGACGTGGCTCGTTGTCTGCCTGCATCACGCTCCGCCACCAGGGGTCGCTGTAGTCATTTCTCTGAATCGGTCACTGTTTACGGAAGTCCAAGTGACGTGTCACTGTCCACTGAAGCATTGTGGGAAGGAAAGTGGAGCTGGCGGCCGTTGATGGCAGACTGCTCAATTTGACGAATAGATTCGATAAATGAGCAGCCTTAAGAAACGGAAACAAGCGGGCAGCGAGGCTACATCACGGAGCTAATGTCTCCGGGCTGCGAAGAAGAGGAACGTATGCCGGTGTCATCGCTGCTCTCCTGCGCACGAGCGCTCCAAGCAGAGACGTGGTTATCCTGTGTCAATGGACCGCGGCGTTTTTTTATTTCCTTTTCCAAGACGGCCGAATAAAGTAGCGACGGATTATAATCCCCCTCCCGCTGTGGACGGGCGGGGGGCGACTGCGCGCCTGCATTCCTTAATCGTTTGAAGTTTCGTGAGATTTTTTTTGTTGTTGGGGGTTTTCGAAGACGCCGTCGAAGATGTCGACCAGCAGTCCCGAGGCGGTGAAGAAGCTGCTGGAGAACATGCAGACGGACCTGCGGTCTCTGTCCATGGAGTGCAAGAAGAAATTCCCCCCAGTCAAAGAGGTTAGCCGGTGCTAGCTAGCTCTACTGGGCCGTTACCAATAGTGTTTGGCGGCTTCTCTCCCTCTGCGTGTCTGGTAAACTGTAGCTTTGGACACATTTGTTGTTTGATTGAGCCCGCCCTCCTCTCTCCCTTCCCCTGTCAATCACCGGGCCCCTACTCTCGTTTGTCGTGGGACGTGGACACTTGAGGTGTCCTCTCTCGCTGTCCCGGTTAATTAAAAGTTGTGTCAGCTGCTGGGCCTTCCTGCCGACCAGGCGTTCAATTTAAAGCAACACATGCAGGTGTTGCCCACCTTTTTTTTGGTTCATGCGGCTAAAATTAGGCATTGACAGAGGGGATATTGTTGAATGTCGGCCTTTTTGTGAAGTTGTAGTTCAGCCCATAGTTGCATGGCCCCACTTCCGCCATTAAAACATATAAATCCCACATGAATGTATATCTCAGAATGTCCACAACTACAACCAAAAACAAGCTAGATGAATGCAACTAGTGAGGACCTTTTTTTTGAGGGGATTTGTGAGAACCAGGCTTTTATTTTGATTGCAGGGCAGTAGTGCATTCATGAGTGGACAGTCATCAGGTGAGCTATTTTTAGAGACTTGTTTTTGTTTTCCAAATGTGTCATAGACTACTTTTCTTTAACTTGAGTAGGTTTATCTAGGATCTCACATTGCAAGTTGGTTTCACAACACTCTTGGCAGTGTTGACACAGCCAAGAGCAATTCCATACAAGTGTTTTTAAATATATATTTCTTTCTGGGAATGAATTACTGTTCGCGGCTGCTGACTAGGCTTCGTTGTGTAGCGGTCTTTGGTTGGCTTAGTTTCAGAACACAATTGTACAAGGAGGCATAACGTCAGGGCCCTTTTTTCCTTTTTTTAAATTTTTTTTACAGTGTCTGTGCATTGTTAGATTCACATTGAGAAGGACAACAGTCCACCCAGCTTTCATGACTTCATTTTGCCACAAACAACACAGCCCTCTTCACACTGCGATCTGCCTTCAGCAGTCCACAGGGCTGGGATCAGAGTTCATTTACATCCAGAATGCATTGCATTTTCTTTTAGACCTTAATTTAGTGGCTTAAAGATAAACACAGTCATGAGGCTTGTTGCCAACAGCAGTGGGTAAACACAGCATCCATTCACTCTCTGTTATGGTTTGGCCGAGCTGTATTTCCTAACTGTGTGGACATATATAGATGCATTTTTCTTTTGTTTTTCTTATTTATTTTGGCACTGAGATGTGCACAGAGTGCACCTAGTGTTTGACGATGTTATGTGATTCCGCTGACACTATCCTGGTCATATCCTCTTTACCTTCATCCCCAGGTGTTGCAAGCTCACTGTTTGCTTGCAAACAGTCACACGAGTCATTAAATGAAGTGCTACACTGTAGGCCGTATGGTTGCTTTTGAGGCCATGGAAATACTTGCCATCCAGCTCAGCAATACATATCGGACTACACTGGCTTAGCTTGTTTTCCCTTCAGTCCTCACTTTGGGCATTAAACAACATCACAATGGCAAAGAGAGAAAGTTGTGTTTCCAGTTCCTTTATGTGCTTCTGTCGCCGCCTACACCTGGTCTCTCGCCTCAAGCCGCTTGCTGACCCTTGCCGAGGGGCCCTCATGAAACATTGCCTTCAGTATCGATTCCTCGCCGCCCATGTTTCCTGGTCCCTATCAACATTTCCCCCTCGGGGATCACAGCAGCGCAGGGAGCCACTTTGATGTTCCCCCACTACCTGAGCTCACTCGCGCTCCGGGTTGATAGAGTTGTGATTGAAACCACCCCAATTCGAGCCGTCATGGTTCTATTTGATGGGGTGTGTCTATTGTGCGACAAACGAGCCGCATACCGGTGGCAGTTGTTGTGGATTCAAATAATTTGTGTGCCCGTGATCCTCAAACTATCCATTCTTAGAATGGAATTTCTTTTGAAGATTTGTCAATTCATTTAAACAGAGGTCCACACATTCAGCGCGTACCTCTTTGAAATGAATTGGCTGCTCTGAAATGTTAAATGAATTACGGTCTTGTTTGTGCGTACATTTTTCAAACTTAATACCACACAGCATTGTATCAAAGAAGCCCTGTCCTCATTTCCCAGCCCATCTACATTCCAGTTCCTCCTCCATTTCCCAGTCTATCTCCCACAGAGACATTGCTCCACAGCCAGTGGTTTTCTGGGTTAAGAGGAGTCAAGACAAGTCCCATTGATTTTTTTTTTTTTTCTTCTTCTTTGTTCCTGCGTCGTAGCATCACACTCAGAAACCAATTTTTCATTGCGTAGCAGTCGGTGAAAGTAAACCACCAAGGCTTTGCTGTTTGTTGTGTTCTGATTGCTTTCGCCTGTAGGTAAAAAAAATAAATACAAACCTTGAGCAGCCAGCACTCTGTGTGGATGAGTCAGGTGCTGTCAACTGCATGTGGCTCACAGTGAAGTGTGCCCGCTTTTCTTGGGTGGAAAACTGCCATATTAATAAAAGCATTTAGAGCAATTATTTAGTTTGTCTCACTTATTGTGCTAATTTGCTCGAGAGGTTCTCGTTGACTACACAGAGACAAAGCAACAGGGGATTTGGCAAACTGACACTGTTGCGCTGAAACTCTGACTGAATATGTCCTTTTTCTTTCATATTTACGAGAAGTCTGTTCCAAAAAAAAAACTGTTGAGTTTATACACTCCCAGCATGTTTCTAAGGAAGTCAATCTGTGATGAGCTTCGGTAATGTTGCTTTTCAAAGGAATGAGCTGGCATTCAAGACGTCGGGCAGTTCCGCTTTGAGGATCTCCACGCGAAAAAAACGCCCCCCATCCCAGAGAAGATCTGAAAGCACTGAACAATTTCTGATTTGTACAGCAGAAACCAGTAATACTGTTAAAAAAAATACTTATATTGGTTTGTTTGTAGTTACAATATTTTTGCTTGATTTGATTCTTTAATCCTTTGAATTATGTAATATTAACATGGAAGACGTACAGAATTAATATACTGTACAACAACAATGTACTCTCGACATGCCAGAGGCTAAAAGTAGTTGTTAATAAGGCTGTTAAACACTAATACGCAATCATTTTTATCGTAGTCATTTTTAGTACATAATCCAGCACAATAGTAAGGTGTAAGGCGCTACTACGACAACAAAGTTCCCTTGGGGATTAGTTATCTATCTATCTAGCTATCTAGTACTGTTGACGCCCAGACTAACGAAGCATAAAGACGACAACTCCATGAACCAGGCTTTAGCGGTTTAGAAAGACTGATGAAAGCAATGACCCATAACATGAGCCATTAAGTGGTTTTGGGTGGTTTTCTGTTGCAATGACAAAGTCAGGCCAGTGGTATTTCCCTCCCTGTGGTGGTGACTTCATAACGCTGACACGGCCTTCAGAGAGATGGAATGTCCACACTTGACAACAGAAAGCGTAAACAGCACTTTCTATGAGGAAGGAGGTGGGGGAAAATGTGTTCACGCGCAAAAAGAGACACTTGGGTTTGACTTGGAGCCAACCATCAAGTAGTACGACGGAGAATATAGGGTCACTTGAGGCTGAACAAAGAAAGCTCACATAATCTGCTTCTAATTAGAGTAATATTGATTTATTCGCCTTTTTTAACTGACTGACAGGTATCACACTCGTGGAGAAAAAACACAACAGCCATTATTATCATTTAGCAACATCATGGGGCCAAATATCTGGATTCAAACCTGCAATATTCCATCATTACCGTCTTCAACATCCCATTACTGTGGTCTCGCCTTTTGATCGGGCACTTGCAATCCTATTTATAACTTGGCGATTGGAGGAAACCTGCTCATGTCTCTCACTCGCCGCGGGGGCTGCAGAATTTCTTGTTGACTCAGATCAGTTGAGTCGATCGATAGCTGTAGCATAATGTGCCGTTCGGTTAATGCTGCGGTTTATTCTGCGGTTAATTGGCGTCGATGGAGCACCGCGAGTTCGCGGGTGTGACTGCATCTGAAAATGCGGCTACTGAAGCACAACTCCTCTGACGCTGCTGCGAATGCTTCTTTTTTAATATCAATGAATCTCACTATTTTGTTGAAATGATTGATTGATTGAAACAAATGCTGATCACAACTTCCCAGAGCCAAAAACAAATGTATTTAAAGATATTTTTCTATAATACTTTTAGTTGACCCAAATAGAAGAAAACAAAAATAATGTTAAGCAATTTAGAATTATTAAACAATTAAAAATTACTTGATCATTTGTTGCCAACCCACAGCTGTAACATTATAGCTTTAAAATGAAATGAAATAACCAATGCGAAGCCAGAGAAAATATCGATGGGCTTGTATTATAAAGCATGACATATTGTCTAGCTCACCACTACCCCAGACGTTGCAGTTCTTGCACCTTTTTTTTTTTTTTTTCATCCTTCATAGCTGCAGTGTGTTATGGCCTCCTCCTCCTCCGGGATTAGAGTTCTGCAGGGACGACTGATTTTTGTCGGCGTCAAACTGGTTCCTTCAACTTAATGGGATCTTTTCCGTTGCATTTTGGATTTTTACAGACAAAAGATTTATGACGCTTGCATTTTCTATTCAGTAAGATAATCTTCACTAATGAACAAACAAACCTTGAGTGAGTGGAGGGGAACCAGAAGTGCAAAAAAAATTAAGCTAAACACATTTCTGTGTTTCATTGTGACTCATTCCTGCAGTGCTCCATATCAAAAGACAAAAACAACAACTATGTTCTCTTCAATCTCCTGCAAAGACTTCCAGCTCTGTTTGAGAAACAAAGGAGAAGAAGGAGACTAACAAGATTTAACTTTTTAAGAAGCTGTACACTAACTAGCGGCAGCTTTTGGTAACCGACAGCTCCGCAGGTTATGCATTGTTGACTTCCACGGTGGCTTGACCTTGTGGCTGCCTCAGATGACACGTGGAGGTGTTACCGTTATTTTCTTGGCCAAGGACTGTTTGAGCCACCCTGGCGTAAAGAGCACTTGCATTATGGCGTCTCATCCGGAGTAGAACGGCTTGCTCGGCTTTACATTCTGCTTGAACGCCACAGGCGCACAGAGAGGGCGGGTTTCTCGGTTTGATCGGTCAGTGGTCACTTAGTGGTCACCGAGATAAGGTGTCCTGCTTTCTAAATGTATCCCTGTGGCTGCGGAGAGCATATTGGGTGATAGGGCTCCAATCATTTGTAAAACACGCACGCTTGAGGTGTAGTCGGATCATGATCTTGAAAAATGCATCAAGGTAATGTCGGCCCACTGGCTGTTTGTTCAGTTGCGGCGGCCTGCTGGCACCACTGATATCAGGGATGTGGCAGATGTCGGGATTAAAAGCTGTATCATGCAAGTTCTTCTCCAGAATAAAATAACACAGGAGAAAATGCTCATAGCAATCACAGCGACAGTGATCCAAAGCATGTATGGATCAAAAGATCTAATTATTCATATTTAGATGCTGTTAAATAATTCACTCATAGTAGTAATCATGACAACATGCGTGGGAGAAAAGAAAGTAAACTGGCAATTTGTTATATTTTTTCTTACGTTGATGTATTTCATGAATACATTTGTTTCCAAACTCTGCTATCAGTTCATAATTGTTATTTTCAGGCTTGTTGAAAATTTAAAAATGCACTGCTGTGGATAAGTAGCTTATTTGCACTAGTGAGGCGACTGTATTTGTAAAGCACACTCTAAAGATTTAGGCAATAGCCTTCTAATAATGTGAACCATAGTAAGATATATTTTTCATCAGCACAGTATTATAATAGTGTACTTGAATTATACACAATGCAGTAATTTAATTTTCACAGAAAGCTGAAGCTGTCCATTTCATTACTTTGTATTCATGTAATATATGAATGCCAATTAGATGTAATCTGCATGAGAAATAACGAAACAATGAATGTTTATGATAATTATCTGCTTCAGGTGTTCAATGTGACCCAGACAGACGTGATCACCATTAAAGGTTTCCACCGTGAATGCACTTAATGCTACATTTTCTTTCTTTTTTGGCAAGGAAGTCATACCAAGAGTGATAAAAATAGAAGGGATGGCAGGGCAGACTGCCTTTGTTCACCATGTGAGTCTTTCATGACATGTGGGCTTTGCAGATGCTCGTTACCTCCGCATCAGGTTGCCGAATATAAAAAAAAAAGCTAATCTAGGAGACAGATGAAGGACATAAATAATGTATTTATGGTCTGTCAAACTGCAGACGATGTCTCACATTTGCAGAGTGTATCCTTCTGGCAGTTCGCAGTATGAAAAGTGGCATTTTCTTTTGTTAATGACACAAATGTCACAATAGGAGACGATGATTTGAGTAAAACTGAGAAGATGGTATAGAAGAATGCGAGAGAGAGAGAGAGGGATCTAGGGAGGGAGCAGTGATGGGAGAGAATGAGAGAGGATCTTGAAAGGCTTGTGCTTGTTTTAAAACGTCAAAAACGACCTCTGTTTTGACCGGTAAATGATCAGCATCTCTGTTTTTGTCACACAGACTGACTCGCATTTAGTCCATCTCCATATTATCCTCTCTTACTCACTCACTTACTCTCGACATTCCTCCTTTCTTTCCTGTTGCACTTGGGGGAAATCACATTCTACTCGCATCCCCCTCATTTCCCCTTTGGGATTAATAAAGTATATATCTATCCATCTATTTCAAGTTGAAGCCCATTTTAACAGATTTACAAGCCCTCCCTCTTCCCCTCCCCCCCTCCAAAGAGTTGTGTCTACCACAGGTAGCCCAGCGATGCTGCACCATCAGCACCGAACGTTGTTGACCTAAATGTCTCGCCTTTCTCTTTTTTTTTACCCCTCAGGCCGCAGAGTCGGGCATTGTGAAGATCAAGACCATTGCTGCCAGGAACACGGGCATACTGGCAGGTGAGTGAGAGACTGTGACGGCTGGTGGGTAACCACAACCGAGATATCGAACTAGTCGCCGCCCTGTCAAAAACAATGTCATTCACGCAGGCAGCCTGTGGCAAGTCATTTGCATTGTGACGTAAGTGCATTATAAAAAAAAAGAGTGACATCACCCAGTGCACTATAAGATCACGGCGACCTGCCTATTGATTTCCATCAGCTCTCATCCCTCAGCTTTGTTTAGTCGATTGATTCCTGACGAGACATCTGCATGCTCTGAATTCACTACAAAGCAAAGCAGGGATCGACCGCCCCGTGAGGCAAACTGTCGTTATCGGTGGAACTGGGCTCCGATAATGGCCACAGCCGCTGCCGGTCACCTAGGAAAGTCCATCGCCGCTGAGCATCGAGGTCCCAGACACCTAACGAGGGGCCACAGCGGCTGAGAAATGTCCGTGTGCATGTCAATTTTAACTCCTGACACCCTGAATATGGCACTTCGAGAACGGGAGATTTGGCAGAGCGCCGGCACCCCAGAGAGTCATGAATGCGCGGCGGACTTTAAATTACTTTTCAGATATTTCTTATTTCATTTTTGTTCATTTTAAAACCAATTCTCCACTCCAAGAGAAAACATTCAACGCATTATTCTGCCGATACGTTTTTGGAAATATGGGCTAAAACGTTGCATCAGCTGATTGCACAGCAAGTTGATGAGTCATATCCGACTCTTTTAGTGCATTTCTCCCAATAATAGTCCGATTAATCGTCTTTTTCCTGCTCCCCAGTATTGTTGTTACAACAGGCTTTGAAAGCCACTATACCTCTACTACAAAGCTCTTTCAAATGCTCGAATGGGGAACTGTTCCTCCGCTGCCTTGATCAACAAAGTCCGGCTTTCGAGTGACATTTGCAGAGTTGACACATAGTCGACATTTTCCGAGTTCCGCTGTCGACGGTCTGACTCCGACTGCCCCTCTCTGCAAACCACACAGTGACTCGCCTTCAGAAGAGCTCATTTATCTTTGTATCCAGAATGGATTTGTCAAAGCGGCGTAATGAGGTGTAACACCAAAGATGGAGCGGTGAAACCTGTTGTGTGTGTGTGGCTATAAATTATGGGCAAAGCTAAATGTGATGAAGGGGAAAATGATCCAGGTAGATGAATGAGAAACACCGGCGCACAGCAGTATCATACGAAGGCCGCTTTTTGGCGTCGTTAAATAACAATTTAACATGGAGACAAAGTTCCAATACATCCTCCAACTTTGATATTTGAAAGAAATTGGATTCACTTTTTTCTTAATTAGTGTCTGTTTTTGTTATTTTTAAGCTGTAGTTCTTAAATCTTTGCCTTTTGTAAGCTATGTTTCTGCCGTTTTTGTTACTGATATTAATCATGAAAAACACGAAAGGCTTCAGATTATATTTATGAACTGTATTTTGGATTCATTAAACAATATGCTGTGATTTATGCAGGAGGGTTTTGTACGTGATAATAATTTCGAGGCATTGTGACTCATTTATGTGAATTTAATGTTGCCACATTTGTACTTTTCCTTTCCTCCCTGAATTTGAATCATCTGTACAGGTATAAAAAAAAAAATCCCAACCTCCAGTGACATTTATCTTTATCTCTGTCCGTTGCCTGCAGCTCTGAAGGAGAACAGCTTAGAGGTCGTGCAGCCGTTTCTGATGGGCTGTGGCACCAAAGAGCCAAAGATCACCCAGCTGTGTCTGGCAGCCATCCAGAGACTCATGTCCCATGAGGTGGTATCTGAGGTGAGCACCTTGAGCTTGATATTTGAAATGCTGGCACATGAATACAGAACACTGAGACTCATGTTTTAAAATTGAGATATGCGCTGACACAAAATACAATATAAGCCGAATAAAATTGGAATATGATCAAATACATTATGCTAATTAATAACATGGAGTAGTGTGATTGAAAATATGAAAGACGGGGTTTTTTGTGCCTTTTTTTTTAAGATCCTTTTTTTTTTTTTTTTTACTCTAAGTGAATACTAGGCCAGTAAAATATCAGAAAAATTTATTTTTGGTCCTGGATGAAGAATGTAGGGTCATGGCTTCTTTGTGTCTGCTCTGAAACAGGATTAACGCCCAGCATCAAACATTGAGAACATCTCTCTGACATTAGGTTGAGCCAGTCAGGCTTCGTTTCCTCCATTTCCTCTATTTTCCCTGGGTGGTTTAGAAAAGTGGCCTCAATAAATACTCACCTGATTCATTGTAGAATCATCCCTCAAGAATGCCAAATCAATACACATGTCCTTGTGGAGAATATTATTATATTATGTAGTCATGAAGAAGACCAATATCAAAAGAATAAGAAGGGTCTTTTGCCTTAAAAAGAGAGTAAAAAACAGTATAATAAGTAAGTGATTATATCCCCTCAATATTCTTTAAGATTTTGTACATTAACGCTTGCAGATTGAAGTTCACTTTCCACCTTTCGGCACAGCCTTTCTAATATTCTAAGATCAATACAGGAAATAATGCCTCTCATCAAGACCCAATTAGACAATGTAAATATTTGAACAGTTAATCTAATGGTGAAAGGTGCCAACTCCCCCACTTCCTGTTCCACTACTTATTACTTATTCCGTTCTGCAGAATCTTTTAGTCTTTGTGCGACGTCTGTATTCGAGGAAACCATATTTTTGTACCCGGGCTGCTCAAGTAGTTTGATAAGATCTATGAGGCCGATGGCAGTTTGAAATGAGGCTGAATGATTAAATGGAATAAGGTTTCCAATCGCAGGAAACGGGGCGGCTTCTGGAGTAATTTCTTCGACACAAAATGTATTTTAACACCAGCTTATGTGATGAGTGAAGAGGTTTTGAACCTTTTTTTTAAATAACCCAGCTGGAGTCAGACCTGAGATTAGAGCCGTTTCAAAGCTGTCACCCTGGAGCTGCCGCACAAATGCCTTGTTAATACACCATAAAAAGGCTGTTATTAAAAGCTTATAAAGCCATCCCGCGCTTCCTACATTTTGATATCGGGCGTTTATTTAATTACACTGACATTGGTTTCAAAGCTTCTGCCCGTGGAAGGAGAGTCTGAGTGCTCTCCGCTCCCAGAATAATGCCGTAAGATAAATGTGACATGACAGGGGATCCGGTGTAATTTTGACCAACCACTTCTTTTTCACTCCGTAGTATTCACATCAGTGTTCCAACTAATTATCATCACGAATTCATCTGTTAAGTTTTCAATAAACCGTGATCTTAAAATCTTAAAATAGTAATAACAAAAATGTCTCATCAATGTCAACACTTTGCTTGCTTTGTCTTAACAATAGTCTGTATTTTAAAACCACTAAACTAAACAAGAAAAAACATTAAATCCTCACATTTGAGCAGGCGGGAGCAGCTCAAATGTGCAAAAATGAGCAAATAATAACTAATCTTTTCAACACTAATCGTTGTCGTCGGCCCATAACGTTGCATTGTTCCTTACCTGACAGACACTAATGGAAACAAACCCAGTTTTACTGGGGTCTCTCGCGGGCGGTGGTTGAGTTTCTTGGTGTGTGACGGGGAGGCAGGTTTTCTGAGTCAGATAAAGAAACGCACACCTCACATATTCTACAACACAACATAACTGTTTGGGAGTTGCAATAGAGCGTATACTCTCTGAACAGATGAATCGCTGTTAAATCCTGTAGCACCTTGAATGTAGGAGTGGGTTTAGAGCTGAAACAAATAACATTAGACAGAAAATCATAAGACCACAAAATGATAATTGATCATATTGAGTCATTTATCATATTGAGTCCTTAATCAAGCTAAAATACCAAACAGGTTGTAGCTTCTGAAATGTGAAGATTTGTTGATGTTCTTTCTTTGATACCAATGTCTTGCCTTTTTTGTTTTGGATTTTTGGTCTGACATAAGCAATTCTGTGATATTTCATAGACGAAATTACACATTTTTGTAATCTAAAAAGCAGAAACTCATTATGAAATGCATCTTCTTTTATATTTGATTTTCCTTTTTGAAAAAAAAAAAAAGTATTGAGACCTCCTGTGCCTCTAGCTCTGAGAGCTCGCGTGAAGATGAGCTGTGTTTTTGGAGAGTTTGACCTAAGAAAGGACATGAAAGGTGTCACTTTCTGTGAGCATCAATTGATATTAACTGGTAACAAGCGTCATTGTAGACTCAATCGAGCTGTGACCCCGAAGCAGGCAGCTCCAGCTGGTCCCTCACACGCGTGTGTTTTTGTGCATGTTGTGTGTCCTCAGGCGTAGCTCTCACTTCACTTTGTTGTTCTGTCACAATCTAGCAGCTCTTGATGCTGCGAGCGTGTGTGTGCAAACTGGTGGATGATCAAGGTTTTCATAAAGATCACCCGTAAACAATTTAAGGTGTTTTGTGCACGTGACAGGCAGCGGCGGGGAACATCATCAACATGTTGTGGCAGCTGATGGAAAATGGTTTGGAGGAGCTGAAACTTTTACAGACGGTCCTGGTCCTGCTAACGACAAACACGGTCGTACACGATGAAGTACTTTCCAAGGTACACGAGCGACACGCTCGCACAAACTGTTTGTATATGTGACTTATTCCATTCTACTATCTATATGTGGACCCTGCATCCATCTCACTATCCAGGGTTGTTTGCAGTGAGGCCTCTTATATGCTTCATCATACCTATAAATACATATATTTGCGATATCTTTGCTCCAGTTTGTGCAGCATCGCCGCACAGTGCAAATTTGTACCTGTAATGACACCATAAGGTTTTCTTTTAACCCCTTCTGGAGATGGTCCACACATGCAGCAGTAGTTCATTTCGGTTCAGTTTACACCGAATGCATTGGCGGCACAATAAGTTCACGTTTTGCTCCCGCCCAGGCCATTGTGCTGTGTTTCCGACTTCACTTCACCAAGGACAACATAACCAACAACACGGCGGCCGCCACCGTCAGACAGGTCGTCACCGTGGTCTTCGAGAGGATGGTGGCTGAGGACGAGCGGTTCAAAGGTCAGAGGGCGCTGGTTCCTGTTTGAGGGAAACTGGAGAAGGGTTCATATAGGGATAAAAAGTAGGGACTCTGGTGGAATGCAAAAAGTGCACAGATTTACAGCAATTTAAACAGTTTGTGAAATATGGTGCGCTGTTGGAGAGATGTCTCAGTAGAGAGTACAGCGTTATATACATGATTCATTGGAAGTCCTTGATTATTACTCTGTAACATCACTAATCTGAAGTGCAAAACAATATCTAAAAGAAACATGTTTTTTCCTTTCCTAGGCATTGTGGAACAGCCTCCTCCTGTCCAGGGAAACACCAACAGGCGGTCGGTCAGTACGCTGAGGCCCAGTGCTAAAGACGCATACATGCTGTTCCAGGTATGTCCACCAGGAGGCGGCAGCCTTCTACAAAGTGTCATGATCTCTTCTCAGGGTGCAAGTAACCTTTTGGACCAAGCTGCTTTTGAAATGTGAAATGATTGCGTAATAAATGGACTCGAGACAATAAATATAAATGGTCCGCACGGCTGGGATACACGGGTATTTCCAAACTCACAATCTCGAGAAGTTGGAGAAATGGCTTTCATCTCTGGGATGACGTGAATTTGCAGGAAGAAGTGATGAGGTGATTTTTGTCTTGAAGTTATTTCAGACCCACGCTTCATCTTTTGTGTGATTGTTCTTTTGATTCCAGCAAAGGTCAGTGTATGTCGGGATGTAACGCTCCATTGTTTTAAATTACTTTGGTGTTTTTTTTTCGTCTCTGCAGGACTTGTGCCAGCTCGTGAATGCTGATGCCCCCTACTGGCTGGTGGGGATGACAGAGATGACTCGGACATTTGGGCTGGAGCTCCTGGAGTCTGTTCTTAATGACTTTCCGGGGGTGTTCCTACAGGTACACGCACCCTCACACGTTATGGACAGCACAAATGTAGAACCATGTTCTGACCAAACTAGTCTTCCGAGATCATTTATGTTTTGTCAGATATTTCTGTTATTTTGTCCACCTCCTGTATATATTTAATTATCTTCACGTCAGCTCACTGCAGTGAAACGAATGCTCTTTAACAGCAGTGTGTCTTGCTGTTACTATGCTTGATCTGATCCCTCTCTCTTTCACACCCAGCATCAAGAGTTCAGCTTCCTGCTGAAGGAACGGGTTTGTCCCCTCGTCATCAAGCTCTTCTCCCCCAACATCAAGTTCCGGCAGGGCAGCAGCTGCTCCGCCTCGCCGGCGCCCGTGGAGAAACCGTACTTCCCCATCTGCATGAGGCTGCTGCGTGTGGTCTCGGTCCTCATCAAGCACTTCTACACCTTACTGGTAAGGGCGGCGATCTGCGGCGATGCTCGGCCGGCCAGAACTGTTGCCTGATTGCTGCTTTACGAGTCAGGGATTTTCTCCGGGCACGGAGCTGATACTCCTAATTGATCTGGTCTGATTAGCATCGGATTAGTTTTGTCTTAGTTCGGCTCCAGGCTCTTTAATGAGCTTAGCTGCATCTAGGTAATTAAACATTGCAGCTGTTTTTATATGTTAGTATTCTATCAATCTTGAAAAATGGAAATGTGTCTTTTTGCCCATCTGTCAAGAAGCGTGTTAAGCCACAGAATAACTTCATCAAAGCCCGTAAGGGATTCGGGGATTTAGCCAGAGGCTAAGTTACAGTTACAGGACAAAGCCGGTCAAAAGCTGGTCTGCTCCAATCGGATCAGTGTGTGTGTGTGTCTTGCAGGTGACTGAGTGCGAGATCTTCCTGTCCCTGCTGGTGAAGTTCCTGGACGGGGAGAAGCCGCAGTGGCTGAGGGCGGTGGCTGTGGAATCGGTCCATAGGCTGTGTGTGCAGCCGCATTTATTACGGTAAACAATGTTAAGCTCGACAAAGCCAACCGCACATTTTCTCGCAAACTTAAAACGTCTTCTATAAATTTGAGCTTTTATTGTGTGAAGAAAAAAAAAAGCCTTGAGTTGTTTTGAGTGTGGGTAATCATTCCTTAATGCCCCTTTTAGTTAGCAGCCAAACTGTGTCGTGTATTTGGTCATTAAAGCTAATTGTTTCTGTAATTGCTGATTTATTTAACTGCTCTTGATACAGAGGTTGAGCAAAGCATCAAAAGAAAACCTAATACACCACCGCGCCGTATTAACATGTATTCAACATAAGCATATGATTTTGTTAGTCATCTCCGAATTCAAGACTTGCAGTGTTCGCGTTGTCAACAGGATACTAAATAGTTCAAGTGGTGTGAAAGATATTTAAACTCGTTCCATCTGTTTGATCTCTGCGGCCACGTTTCATGATTCCATAAGTCGAGGATGATATTTGCAGGTTAACGTGCCAATATTAATTTGAGCTGCTATGTACAGCCGAGGCTGACGAAGCACAGCTGAAGCTTGATCTGAAAGTTGAGCAAAGTTGGACAACATGGAGCTGAGCCCGAGCCAAGCCGAGTCTGAGATGTCCTGACGGGTTGTTTTCACAGCATCCTTCTGCACCACGTCGGCTTCCAACTGGACTCCGTCTTGCTGTTTCTGTCTCGCGAATCTCTCGTCACAAAGTCCTGTGTTCTTTTTTTTCCTTTTTCAGTTCGTTCTGCCAGTCGTACGACATGAAGCAGCACTCCACCAAGGTATTCAGAGATATTGTCAACGCCCTGGGATCCTTCATCCAGTCCCTCTTCATCATCCCAAATGCGGGCAACAGTAATGCTCTCGGTGCACCTGCTGGTCAGTCCACTTTATTTTTGCATATTTTTAATTTTGAAGAGTGACCAAATCCTCATTTTGAGCTCCATGAGACTGATACTAATACATTTGATTTTTTTTTCTATTTAAATTACTTTACCTGGGTATGTAGGAAAGTTAATGCTTTTCAGTTTTTGTCCATGAAGTTCTCAAGGAAATGTGTTCAAATGCACCCGACAGATAAAAGTTGAGATACATTTGAAAAATAGGATCTCAAACAAATATCCTGATTCGGAAATGAACAAAACTCCAAATCAAATCATAGGTTGTCATAGGATGGTGATGGGTCTCGTGATTCATTCATGCCACTCCATCTATCTTTTCAGTTTATCCATCTTCCACCATAACACTCTGACTTTCTGTCCAGGCTCAGGTTCGGGGGCCCAGGGCGCCGCTCAGGGCGGGCCAGGGACGGGAGGCGTCAGCGGCAACCTGACCACCCAGGCTGCGTTTGAATACCGCGGCACCTGGATCCCCCTCATGACTGTTAGTGTGCAGGGCAGCGCCAAGGCCACCTAGTAAGTACCGTTACTTACCACCCTATCCCTAACGCGCACATACACAGAACAAGTGAACAGTTGAAGGGATCACCATCTCTGTGCTGCTGAATGGGATAAATATGAGCTCGGAGCAGTGCTAAATTAAACAACAGGGGATCATAACGCGGCAGAGATTAAAGCCTGAACCCTAACGGAGGTGAAAAAATGCTTTGTCATTCCTCTTTGGAGTCTCACAGGAAGACAAGGTTTGAAACACAGAATTACATCAGCCAGAAGACTTCTCGCCACAAAGACAAGTGTGTCTAAATCTCCCTGTCTGATGGTAATTAAATGTATTTGCTGTAATTACATTTCTTCTTGGTGGTTTTGGAAGCTGACGTTCCTCAGTATGAAGGTAAATTAGGCACACACCTCTTGACGCTGTGGAGAAAGCTTCTGCCGGTCGCGGGTGTAAACACACTCCGGAGCGAGGCCATGACCCGTGTAACAACCCTGGACAGTGTCCCCAGTACTTCTTGTAACCGTAGTCCCTACAATCAAAGCAATGAATGAAGCAAAAATGTCCTCTGGCCTGGGGAAAGTCCCTGCGTCGAGAAGGGGCTTTAAATACAGTGCAGTTTTATAAGAAGGAAGTATGAATACTGTATTGTTGTACTGCAGTAAAGAGGCCATTTTAGACGTTATAATGGAACTTATACAACCAGGAACACACAAAAACTTCAATTTATGTATGGACTTTTTATTTATTCATGGCACAATTCACACCAGAACACACACACTCTCACACTATGTCCTCAAGCTGTCCCTCTCTTTTAATCCTCTAGTCTAGAGATGCTGGACAAGGTGGAGCCCCCGTCCATCCCGGAGGGCTATGCCATGTCGGTGGCCTTCAGTGCCCTGCTGGACCTGGTGCGGGGCATCACCTCGATGATCGAGAGAGAGTTGGGCGTGGAGGAGGAGGCGGCTGCAGAGTTCAGGGAGACTCATCCTAATCAGTCGTGGCAGCCACAACCTGGTGAGCATGAACGGGAGTAGGGGAGTGTGTGGAGGAAGACCAGCATGTGCTGATAATGCAGAGAAATATGTGGATATACACCAATCTAATTAAATATGAAGGTATTTGTAAGTTTGAGCTACATGAGAAGGTAGTACCAAAGCATACACACACATACACACACACTGTTTTACTGCATCGCTAAACCTTTTAGCAATGTGGGTGGTAGTACTTCTACGACCCCTGGTGGCCAGATTTTTGTGACCTGTCCCTTCAAGAATGGAGGCATGTTTTTTTTTTTTTTTCCAATTGATACTAAAGTGATTCAATCCCTAAATAAACTTGTGAATGTGTTGTCTCAGGAGTTCACCTGGTATGGGAGGAGATGGTCAGTGCCTGCTGGTGTGGTCTTCTGGCGGCTCTGTCTCTGCTGCTCGACGCCAGGTAAAATGGACATTTTTTTCAGTCGGCAGTTGAGTTGCACGTACAAGCCGGAGAGAATTACTCGTCCCGTGGGAAATCCCCAAATTACAAGTTAACTGCCACAGGCAGGCGACACGCTTCATTCTGCTCTCCTTTCTCTTCTCCCCTCTCTTCTCCCCTCTCTTCTCCACTCTCTTCTCCCCTCTCGTCCCTTCACTTCAGCACCGATGAGACGGCCACAGAAAACATCCTGAAGGCGGAGCTGACCATGGCCTCGCTGTGCGGCCGCCTGGGCCTGGTGACGCCCCGTGACGCCTTCATCACGGCCATCTGCAAGGCCTCCCTGCCGCCGCACTACGCCCTGACCGTATTGAGCAGCAACGCCGCCCACCTCTCCAGCAAAGGTGCAGCTCTTCAGTTGAGAATGCCACTTAATACTCCATAGCAAACACCGTATGAGCACTACCTCAGGGGTCCTGTTGCCTCTCTTTTATTTGTACAAGATGTCGCCCGAATTCTTAATTAAACAGGCATAAATGAAATACCTCCTGCACACCAGCTTTAATGTTGGCATTACAAAATCCAATACATAACAGTTGCACGCACAGCTAGTAGTCCCCCTTTCCTGCCCCGAAGATGGCCTCTGGTCATGTGTGTTTATGCTAAACTAACAAGCACCTCTCATCTCCCATATGGTGAGACGTGAATGCGGCTAAACTCGGCTTAACATGTAAAATGTTGGCAAGCCGCCTGTCCCTCTCATTGCATTAATCCATAACTTTTCACCGTGGCTTCTAATTAGGAACACCACGGAGGACGTGTCTGGGGAATTTTTTGACGCACACGCACACAGCTGCTCTCGAACCAACCACTCAGACATTCGTTATTTGCATATTAGCTTGTACAGATAAAGCCGGCAAATTGGGTCTCAACTGGCGATGGATGTTTGCCTTTGGAGTTAATTAAGAAAGCTTTTCTTGCATGTCGTAAGCTTTTTTTTTTTCTTCTTTTTTTTCCCCCTACAAAACCTGTTTGTGCGCTCCTGACTCCTGTGTTGCGTGGGTGTGTGTTCCCACATGTCTGCGTGTGTTCCCCACAGCCTACTCCATCCAGGGCCAAACTGTGCAGATTATCAGCCCCTCCAGTGAATCTCATCAGCAGGTGGTGGCTGTGGGGCAGCCGCTCACCTCGCAGCCCCAAGGCACTGTGGTGGTAAGCACACAGACACACACACACACACATATATGAAGAGGCTGTCGTTACACTTGACATTTTGATAATGAATTCATGTTGCAGTTTTCCACCCAAAACAAAGCCGACAAACATGTCGTAATCAAGAGAAATCCTACAACACAATTTAAGAGCTGCGAAAAAGAAAGCAAAATCGGGATGATAAGTATGTTAAATACTGTAAAAGAGAGCCGCGGTACTGGCCACCAACGTCTAGGGCAAGTAGGAGCACGGTTAAGTGCGAGTCGTGGGCAGACACCCACATGTGTTCTCCGATTCAGAATGAAATGCAGAGCAAAGCAATCTGTTTACAGTGTTGTCCGTGTTGTTTTTAATTTGTATTGCATGCACAACGCCCACTTACAAACAAACACACTTTGTCTCTCTAGGCGCCATCATTGTAGGGGACAACTGTTATGAACATAAGCAGGTCAGACGAGCTTGTGCATCTAAATTTCCCTTGAGGGCAATACCATTTTGAAATACACCGGCTGTAACCTTAACCCTAAACCTAGAATCATTATCCTATAATTAGACATCTCCCCATAGAAATAATAATGTGTTATTTATTTTATTGTCCTGGTCTCAGCTCTTACACTGTGCATATATTTCCTCACCTTCTTTTTGTTACCATGTCCGTGTGGCTGTGACTGTTGTGCCTCATCTTTATAATTTCTCCCCCCCCACACTTTTCACTCATTGTAATCTTGCCCCAGAGAGGCGCATCAGCCAAATCCTTGATGATACCTATTAAAATGTCCTATAACTCTCTGTTCCTCTGTCAGCTAACTGCCAAGAACATCCAGTGCATGCGGACCCTGTTGAACCTGGCCCACTGCCACGGGGCCGTGCTGGGCACCTCCTGGCAGCTGGTACTGGCTACACTGCAGGTACTACCGACTCGTAAACACACACACACACACGCACACACGTATGCACACTCACTGTTCGATTAGACAAGGCAAAATAGATGGTCCACATTCTCTCTTACACACAAACACGTGCATGTACGCAAAATTACTTTTATACATGCATAAATTAAGTCAATGTTAAGTCAATGAATTGCTCAAAATGTGTTTTTAGTGCCGTTTAAAACTCACACAAGCTGACGATTTACAATAGGGTGAAAGATTCAAGCGTCTCACTTTTGTCTCCCAGCACTTGGTGTGGATCCTGGGGCTCAAGCCGGGGATGGGTGGTGCCCTGAAGCCTGGTCGAGCCGTGGAGGGACCCAGCACAGTGAGTTTTTTTGTTATTTTTAACTAAGGACTGTGTATTGAGCGTGCATTGCGCTGCGTGCGTGTTTCCCACCTCGAGGTTGAAGGCGGTGAGTTAACCGGTTGTGTCTTTAACCTCAACAGGTGCTGACTACAGCCGTGATGACGGACCTCCCCGTCATCTCCAACATCCTGTCCAGACTATTTGAGAGTTCCCAGTAAGGACTAATCCTTTTTCTGTGAAAATGATTTCAAAACTCCAGTTACTTATTCCCTTTTCATTTTCCCAGAAATATACTTCTCATCAAGGTTAATACATGTCATGCTCAGAACCAGTAAATAACAATGGGGGCATGAATAGTTATTTCTTTGTGTCTCCAATGGAGGAGTTCTAGACACACGAATATAATCTTTCTGCTGTGGTATTGTTCTTCCTCATAAATAATTATTGAAATGACCTGAAGAATAACATATGGAATATTCTCTCTGAATACTTTGGAGAAAATCCGAATTATTCACAATGATAGGAAGAGCCGACATCGAAGGATCAAAAAGCGACGTCGCTATAAATACTTGCAATGCAAAATATGCACATATAATGCGCAATGTGTTTTGTAAACCAGGTACCTGGATGATGTGTCCCTGCATCACCTGATCAACGCTCTGTGTTCCCTCTCACTGGAAGCCATGGAAATGGCTTCTGGAAACAACAAGGTAAAGACTTCCTGTGTTTTAGTGCGCGGTGAAACTTGGTCCACAGATGTTTTGGATGGGTCATTATTTGGCTTTTGGTAAAAATGTAAAATAAAGGACGGTGTAATGTATAGGCTATGGGTGTTTTGTTGCTTGTCTGTCAAAGATAACAGTACTTATACTATGATCAGAAAGGTCAGGGTGCACAGTAAAGTGTCCACCTTTCTTTTCAGGAGCCATCTCTGTTTGCTGTGGCCAAGCTGCTGGAGACTGGCCTGGTCAACATGGATCGTATAGAGATCCTGTGGAGGCCCCTCACCGGACACTTACTGGAGGTAATCTCTATTTAAAGCTCCATCCCACAAGCTGCAGTCTCCACTGTCCCAACATTTCATTAAAACTCGGTGAAAGATGATGTGTTTTTTTTTTTTTGTCGACCAAGGTCATAAAGTAAAAGTCCTTGCAAATTATTAATGAATTTCAATTTATTTTTACTGGTTTCATTTTGATCAGACTTTATTCCACTCGGCACAATAAGTGTCTCAGGGTTTTAACCCGTTGAGCGTTTCTCTCCAGCTCCAGTTGGTCTAAACTTGGTAACTCGGTAATTGTCATGTTTTCCAAGGCTGATGAACTCATTGAAGATGTCATTGGCGAATTTGCAAACCAACCTCTATAATAATCATCATAATAATAATAATAATAACCGAAAAGAATGTTAAAATTGCCCCCTTGTATGCTTCTGGTTACGTTCCCCAGTACCAAAGCTCTAATAATGACATTTTTCCATGGAGTCTGGAGCACACATGTGGTTTAGTCATGAAGGAGTAAAGTACTTGAACGAGCTATAGACGTCTCGAACGTTTTCAATTATTATTCAAGGTTTTCAGAGCTGACGTCCAGTAGGTTGTAGTGTATGCGAGGTTAATGAAACTTTCAAATCTATAACATGTTCAACTGATTTTATTCAAATTGATTGCAACCCTTTCCCACAATACTTTTATTCATGCTATTTTAAAAGAAAGACGACAGTGTCCAGACATGAGGTAGAGCCCTAACATTTCTGAGCACTGTTACAAACTGATATAGGTGTTTGGGTCTAAAGCACTTTGGATCAACTGTGCTGTGTGTAAATGCTATAAACTGTGGAGGAAGTTAGATTAACGTGTGTGTAGTTTGTACTTCACCCGCTGTAGCTGTCGGCTACCATGTTGTCATATCTGTAAAAGTATTCTCCTTTTTATGTGTGTGAAAAAAAGTGTGATGAGAGGTTTTCTTTACATTTTCTCTGTCTATCTCCCCTCTCTTTTTTGCACTCCTGTCTGTTTTGCAGAAGGTAAGCTGAGATTCCCTCCTCTATAATCGTTTGCTTTCCCATCTCCTCTCTTTCCCCCCCCCCCCGATCTGTTCTCCCTCTCTCTGCTTTCAACATGTTGGACATGGGAGGTCGCTGTGTCAAAATGTGCATTTCTTCCGCTACGCGCGTTTTGACTTTGCATTCTTGTGCGCAATTTGCAATGTGAAGCTCTGATTTGTCGCCGAATCTGAAGCCGCGCCTGCATAGTATCCTTCGTGCTGAGATACAATGCTGCTTCTCCTTCTTTGCAGACTTCAAATTCGAATTCAACGCTTTTGTAATGTAGAGGAAATGCGACGACGGCGTCACATTCATGATGTCTTTGTTCGCGGATGTACAGTATCATGAAAATTTATATTTGACACTTTATTGATCATGCAGGGCTATGGAAGCCACATTATTAAATGGATACATATGGACCATCTGGGCGCTGAAGGGATGCAGTATCTTCTCTCTTTATGCTGTTAAGCAGTACAACATTTTCTCCTCTTTGGACAACAGTGGAAATGTGTTTGGCATATTTCCCTAAAGACCAAAGATGATTTAATTCGGCACACAAATGCACTCCAGATCTTAAAAGCAGACGACAGGTTTTGCATCACACCAGTGTGCTCTTCTCTGTCGAGCTTGGCCTCTCCATGTGTATCTATTCTAGCTTTCATGATTACACACCGCCACCGTCACGGCACGTCTTGTGATCACAGGGGATCCCGCTGTTTATCCCACAGACCGAGGTGTATTTCACCCACTTGTTCGACACCCACACTGCCCGAACAGCCTCTGCATCAGATCCGTCATCGTGCGCATGTGTCTGCATTTGTGCGTCTGTGATGTGTCCTGCAGGTCTGCCAGCACCCAAACTCCAGGATGAGAGAGTGGGGGGCGGAGGCGTTGACGGCGCTCATCAAGGCTAGCCTGGCCTACAAACACGACCCTCCGCTGGCGCAAAATCAGGTAGGGAACACGACAAAGGGAAGCAGGAAAGCAAACATCTGCATGTATACAACAACGTGGACCATTCTCTAACATACGACCACTCTGGGGAGTATTTAATTAGATGGAGGTATTATTCGTCCTCCCTGGGTTTAGCTCCTTAACATTGTTTGTTTGTAACGCTGACATTTGAGAAAGCTGCTCCACTGTTGCAGTGTATGCTACGAGAGATAAAAGTGTGCGTGTGTGTGCGCCTAATGCTTAAAATGTGGCAAACAGAAATGTCACAGTCACTCTCTCTTGCCACTTGCAAGCACAGTGTCTGTGACCTTCAACTTAGTGCGAGAGATAAAGGGAATGTCACAGAGCTTATCTGAAAGAGCCGTGTGGAGGTTAATAGAAACAGCACGAAGCCACACACATGATGGTTGTCCTGCAGAATTGCACAATACGATCGCTTCTTCAAGGCCTTTTTTTTGTTGATTGTGCAGCGTGGGCAAGCGTTTCTCGTATTCTAATATTGAAAATACAACAATATATATTTGCAAACCATTCTTTGAGGCGACCAAGCAAGTGAATGCAGCCGTATGCGGTTCAAGGAACATCACTTGATTAGCCTTAATGCAAAACACTCGTGTCAATCAGTTGAACTTTTCTGACTAAACATCAAAGGAGTTTAGAGACACGGTGTCGCGGTCGGGGTCACGAAACCTTTATGGTATACATAATAGAAAAGGAATACAAACAGGGGACATTTGACTCAAACCCATCGCCTTAAACATATTGAAAGTGTTATAAAAAAGAAAATAAAAAAATGTGCGTTAAATCAGTCATTTAAGTGGTTTATTTTCTACCATACACCCAAATGAGTTAAACAAAATACTTTAAAAGGACCTTTTTTTTTTTAGCTGCTTTCCTCTGAGCCCTAATGGCTTCTTTATATTAAAAGACATTTAGTATGCTACACTTTCACATGTTAACAATCATAACAGGGATCCATCAAGCGTCTCCATTCTGTTCCCCCACTGATTTATTCTGGCATGTCTTTTTTATTTTGTACATGTCTGTATGTCATCATGCTAATCAGGCAACTTGGGGTTTTTGGGAGGAATCCATTGTGTTGGAACGCATAAAAAAAATAAATAAAAGTAAAGGCAGTTATGACTCATATTTAACAACTCTGTCAGCAGGAGCGCAAACATATATGACCTGACTGGGAAATGAGCTAACTCTTGTGAAACAACAACAAAAAAAAGACATCTGCCTGTGTAATAAATGAGTTTAATGAAGATGCAACTGTTATAAAGTTTGCATATCGTCATTGTGTATGCGTACGATGCAGCGTTTTAGTAGCATAGTTTACAACGTTAACTTCATTAAAATGTGTCCCCCAAGCGGCTGCAGCTTCTGTTGCTGAACCCCCTGAAGGAGTTGTCCAACGTGCTGCATGCAGACATCCGGCAGAAACAGCTGGAGAGTGTCCTGCAGATCCTCCAGAGCCAGGGAGACAGCCTGGGGCCCGGTTGGCCACTCGTCTTAGGGGTCATAGGAGCCATCCGCAATGATCAAGGGTAAGCGCACAAGGGAGAAGGGGGCGGGGCTTCACTTTTCACTTTCATGCTAAAAGCAAATGTTTTATATTTGTGCTTGCCGTCCTAAAACCAATCAAATGCGTGTCGTTTCCCCTTCAGCGAGTCATTGATCCGAACAGCCTTCCAGTGCCTGCAGTTGGTGGTGACGGACTTCCTACCCACCATGCCTTGCACGTGCCTCCAGATCGTAGTAGATGTCGCCGGCAGTTTCGGCCTGCAGAACCAGGAGCTCAACATCAGCCTCACCTCCATTGGCCTGCTGGTGAGATGACTTGTTTTGGGGTCTCTGTTTTAGTGTTCTGCTTTCGACACACAATCCTGCAAGTATTTCACTCGCTACTCCTTGTGTCGTGTACTGCCGAGAGGCTCGGAGAAACCCGTTTGAACAACCGGTCTGCTGAGCTTTTCGAAGCCATCAGTAGAATGACGCTTGTAACCGAGAATAAAAGAAACGCTCTGCCATAATTATTATTATTACTGTTTATTATTGAAATTTGCCTCTGACAGGTTGGATATGTTTCTTTTCAAGTTATTTTAAAGCTTAACATTGTATGTTTCATATGATTAGATTGACAATGTCACATATTGCCATGTTTTTGCATTGTTTAATCTAATTTAACAGCACTTTAGCACTCTGCTGGCATTTCATTGATACTTCTAAAGTATTCAGGACATGCAAAACCCGATATTGATCTGTGGTTTTGCGGGATTATTTCTCTTGGAGCGTGGCTGTTCCTGCGAGATTACTTTATGGTAATAGGATAGCAAGACTGCCAGAAGCATTTTACCGACCTTCCACTCCAATTTCTGCCCCACACTCCCCTTTTTACCCACAGTGGAACATTTCGGACTACTTCTTCCAAAGGGGCGAAGCCATCATACAGGAGTTGGAGAGGGAGGAGGAGGCCCTGCAGAAGCAGGCCCAGGAGAAAGGAGAGACCCTGAACAGGCCATTCCACCCCGCCCCTCCCTTTGATTGCCTGTGGCTGTGCCTGTACGCCAAGCTGGGCGAGATGTGTGTGGACCCACGGCCCGCTGTGCGTAAAAGCGCCGGGCAGACATTGTTCTCCACCATAGCAGCCCACGGGACGCTGCTGCAGCAGCCGACATGGCACATCGTGGTCTGGAAGGTAACATTTGAAGAATTTGTAAACGTCATTTCATTTAGTTAAACTAGAAAACGGCTGTCATCCATATTGTTGTTTTATACGATGTCGCAGAGATTTTTTTCTGCTGGTTGAACTACCTTGGTGTCACCACTAGGTGCTGTTCCCGCTGCTCAACTGCGTGAGGAAGTCGTCCACCACAGCGGACAAGGAGAAGATCGAGTCCGGCGGCGGGAACATTCTCATCCACCACTCGCGCGACACAGCCGAAAAACAGTGGGCGGAGACGTGGGTGCTGACGCTGGCCGGAGTGGCGCGCATTTTTAACACCAGGAGGTATCTCCTCCAGCAGTTAGGTGAGCCAGGCATGGCCTACTCGGATACTTGATGCTGTTGTACGTGAGGTAGTTGTGCATAGGTTGGCCACAGAATTATGACAATTTCATATGGAAATGTGTATATATAAATCTGAAGTGAGCAAAAGTTCAGGGACAGCTCTGATGTTTTTACTGCTATATTACGACACATTTAGTCACGCTAAGTCCCATGCGGACAGGATTAACATTTCAGGGAGATATGAATGATAAAACATGAGCTCCTCATTAACTGCACTCATCCCTCTTAACATTTTACCCAGTGCCAAATTACTAAAGAGGTGACTCATAATATACAACACATTCCCAACTTACTACACATTAGCTCACGAAGAGACTGGCTGCACTTCCTACATGCAGCCCCGATCAAATAAATAACTGTTGCTGGCAATATAATATCACAGAACTTATTTCATGTTAATATTGACGACATTTGTGAGCAGAAAACGGCTAACACATGCAGCTAAGTCCCGCCTCTCAAATGCAGACTGGCCAATCACAGCATAGCAACAACCGGGGGTCCAAAAACTAGACTCTCATGGCAATCGTTTCAGATTTTCGTTGATTCTGCGCTAGTCATGTTAAACGTTGTGTAATAGTGATACTCGTAACACATGCTGCTTTCACTTTAGCACGGTAGCAGTGAATAAAGATAGCTTAGCTTTACAGGAACGGTATTGTTGCTTAATTTCATTGCCAGGTGATGCGATGGTTAAATTTTACGCTGTGATCTGTAGACTTTTGCTTTTATCTTTATCTTGCCAACCATGTTTTTGCTGCTGACTCAGTTTGACATACCCTTGTGTCTGCTTCTCTCTAAAAATCTCTTTTTTTCTTAAAAAAAAATTCAATAAAACATTTTCCAGTGAGTTGCAGTGTGGGCTACATGGTAGTCTCACGCATGATCCCGTCGTTGCGCTGTGTATCTGCAGGTGATTTCTTCGAGGCCTGGGAGGTGCTGCTTAACCACATCCAGTCGGCCGCTCTCAGCAAAAACAACGAGGTGTCCCTGGCCGCCCTCAAGAGCTTTCAGGAGATCCTACAGATTGTTACACCTGTTAGAGACTCGGACAGAGCAAGCGACGCGTTCGCCGCTATGGGCGTCCCCCCGGTGCTCATTGACCCCCTCTCGGCGTTGGGCCCCGGCAGGCCCCTGGTGCGCTCGGATTCGCTAGTGGAGCGGCTGACGCGGTACAATGGCGCTGAGCTGCAGGCCCCTCCCCCGGGGGAGGAGTCCGCGTTGGAGGACGCCGCGTTATGGTGGTCGGCGTGGAACACGTGGTATCGAACGGGAACGGACAGCACGAGACCCCCTAGTGGCCCGACGGAGAAGTTCTCCTTCATCCCCAGCCAGCCCTTCCTCACAGCATTGATCCAGATTTTCCCCGCACTCTACCAGCACATAAAAGCCAACTTCAGTATGGAGGATCTGAAGAAGCTGGGGGTCATCCTCCACGGGGCCGTGTCCGTGCCCATCAGCAGCGACGCCTCGCCCTTCATCCTCCCCTCCTACACTGAGGCGGTGCTCACCAGCCTGCAGGAAGCTGTGCTCACCGCTATGGATGTTTTGCAGAAGGTGAGCGAGACAAAAATGTGCTGTTAGAATAAAAAAAAAAATGATGTGTACCAAAGAGAACATGTCTTATACATTATGCACCATTGAAAATAGCTTAGAGCCGAGTGGGGTGTCACGTTGACCTAGGAGTCTCGGTTGATGTTCCTAGTTTGAGCTCTTTGTTGCATGGCGTCCTCCTCTCTCTCCAAATTCACAGTACATCTCTTGACTTCACACTCAGAAAAGAAAATAATCTTAAGAGCCAAGTAGATAAATAAAAAGAAGAAAAGAAATGGTTATTCTCGAGAAATTACAATGTTATGTCAGAGCAGCCCTAATGCTATATTCCAGAGTTAAGCCAATACATATAAATCCCAAAACTGGCCACTACGAATTTATATTTTCGTCATCGATTGTCAAATTTTCCCATTTGAGAAAGTGGAACCAGCTATGTTTGCATTGGCTTAATCTACCGAATACAATTAGGACAAAACATTTCCGTGTACCTTTTTTTTTTTTTTTTAAATTGACGCCTTGACTCGTAACTCCAGACCTCTCTGCTATGAGACAATGTCTTTGAGAAGAGCAGAGTCTGACTCTCCCTGTCAACTAAAAGTAATTCCTACCCATTTTGTGTCAACTCAGTCCAGGAAACAATGTGTCAGCCTGCTAAATTATGCAATGTGCAGTCCCGTGGTGGATGACAGCAGTGTTTGTTCCTCCCTGCTGCAGGCCATCTGTGTGGGCCCGGAGAACCTGCAGGTCATGTACCCGGCCATCTTCGAACAGCTGCTACTCTTCGTGGAGTTCTCCTGCAAGCCTCCTCAGTACGGCAGGATGGAAACCAAACACGTGGCCAATGCCAAATACAACCAGGTAGGGGGAAATGGAATTGGCCGCGGAACTGCTCGGTTCTCATTTTCAATTTCCGTTTTTTTCTCTTAGTTTGTTTCATTAAAGCGTTGAACGGTGTGCACTGTTATTCGTCCGTCAGCCATTTTCCAACAAGTTCATGAAGCGCCTCTCCTCCCCCCCCGGACCCCGCTCCCTCCTCCAGTCTAGTCCTTATGAAGCCCCTATCGTGGCCCTTCACGAGATTGACAGGTTCTTCTGGACCCCCATTACTCGCTCCGAGCCAGTTTCACTCCAAATATTCCCTCCCTCACACTTCATCCCGCTGGCAGCGCGCCAGAGAAACTTCCCTTCTCTTCAGTTCAAACGCAGTTCAGATTCCCAGTGCACATAGTTCCCAGTGACCTTTTTTCAGAAAGATTTCTTCAGTTATAAACCCACAAACAGGGGAGTCTTTTCACAACATTGTTCAGTGTCTTTCTCACTCAGACGTCTTGCGACTTTACAGCTTGCAAAAAGAAAAATCCGGCAGGTGTCTCGAGAGTTAGCCGAGAGCGGTCTCAATCCGGCAGGCTGGTATGCTTACGCCAAGACATGTGAGCTCGGCACGTTTCATGTCTCCAATCCTCGAGTCCTGCATGTGGGGTCCAGACTATCGGAATCGGAAACGTTTAATTGTTTAAGTGAGAATGTCAAAACAAAAATCAACCAGCCAAACAGATCTTATGGGTGGTCTTTATTGCCCGGTTGGCTTTTTGGTGCTACACGTGTCATGTTCCCCCCCCGAAATCAGCCCCGGTTGTAGAATCTCATTTAACCAACAAGCCACTGAAAAATCGGATACATTTTAAACACCAGTTTAATTGCGATCTTCTCTCATTCTGTTTCTTGGGACGACTCACTGGAATACCATTTTAGATCCAGCTCTTTGCACCGGTGAGTTTCGTCATCTCCTTCAGCCCCCTCTCTAGTTTTTACTAAGCTGTGCTGAATGGTGACGGCCTACCCTCTGCGGTAGATCACGCCGCATGGCAGGCTCTCACATCTCATCTGCGTCTCCTCACTCCATGCTCCCCCCCTCCTCCTCTTCTCTGCCTGCCACTAACTGGTGGTTATGCCTTCTGTGTGCACAGTCCCTGTGCGGTTCCATTATCCGTTGATTTTGTGTTTTTGGTGACGTTCATATGCACACGTGTGTGGTTCTGTGTATATTTCTTAAAGACACACTTTGTAGCATCAAGTCATTTGTTTGGCTATAACATGTCAGCTGTGGTATTCGTACAAGCCTAACAAAACTTGAAGCTGACTAATAGTCACTGTACCCTTTTGATTTATTTAAATAAGTGTGCGTGTTACTTGTATACTTATACAAAGTGTGCCTTTAAAAACTGCTTTCCATGTGGCTCTGCCCAAAAAATACAGATGGATTTGTTTGACTAATACCTGCTCCTGTTTCTCTTTTCTCTCGTTAAATCCCATCTCTCCCCCACCCTGCAGGCGGAGTGGGTTGCCTTAAACTATGTGCCCTTTGCTGAGCGCTCCCTGGAGGTGGTGGTGGACCTGTACCATAAAACGGCGTGCCACAAAGCTGTCATCAATGAGAAAGTTCTGCAGAATATAATCAAGGTATTTTCACCAGGATTGGCCCTGTTTTTCCCCCAAGACTGTAATTAAATAACAGTCAAAAGGAGCGAACGGAAATGTTTAGATATAGCGTCTTCATTTATAACCTGTATGAAATCCCCTCTGAAGTTTGGTCCACCATTTATTGCTGAAACATATGCGGTCATAAGATAATCCTTTTATAAGTCCCGCAGTGGGGAAATTACAGGATTACAGCAGCGCTGTGCACAAGAGACACATAGCAAATGAAAATATTAAGTACTATAAATAAACAATAATACAATTAAAATGTATTAAATATTGCACCAGATGAACATAAAAGTGGCCAAAGAGTTTGTGGTCTGCTGTGATCTCAGCTTGTTATGCAGCCTGACAGCAGCGGGAAGGAAGGACTTTCTGTACCTCAGACTCAGCCGGTGGTCATAAAGTGCGCTGTGATGTCATGAGAAAGTTTTGGGAAATTTTAAGAGTGTAAACACAACATTGCGTGGGTTAATTGCCGCTGCGTGATGAAAAGCTGTCAGACGTACCCGATCCACGATGTCACACCAGATGTTTTATTTTAGCGGATGAAGGCTGAGCTCTAACTTTTGGCATCACCGTTGATTTTCCTCTTCGAGCTGCGATAATCAATACAAGTTTATTAACAGTGGATGAACTTCTTTAAAGGGAGTGTATTGCGGGTTCTGACACACAATAGAGGAATGTGTGTTAGTTACTTTCCAAGAGAGGTTTTTATATATATATAAAAACGTCCAGAAGATGCTTTGTATACCGTAAGTGTGCTATATTCTTTATTCTGTTTCCTGTCTGAGGAGCCTACGATCCGACGGCCTCTGAGCAATTTTCCCTTCACTTGTCTCCCGGGTTCGATGGTATTGACCTTCAGTGCAAATTATATCAGCATCATTTTCTGTAAAGCACTCCGTCAACAACCACAACAATATGTCAGTGCGGGGTCACAGAAAACCTTTCCTTCTTAAAGACCTTAAAGCCACAGATTCGGCCATTTGTTGTTGTTTTTTTACCTCTGCACTTTTCCTATAATCTGTTTAATAAGAAACCACAAAATAAAGAGTTATTTTGCCAAGGAGCTATTACTTTGGAGAAATCTAAATCTGACACCCCCTCCCCTCCCCGCCCTTTTCTTTGTGTGTCTCTCAAACAAGAAGGCGGTACTACCTCTGGGAATCCAGCTGTCTTTGTCAAAAAGATGGTGTTTTGCTTTCACTGGTTTTGTCGGATGAATAGCATCTCTGGCTTTGCTTTGACTCTCAGATATAAAGTCTCTCCACATTTCGGTGTAAAAGAGATGAAGGCGATTCAGACCACTGCGGTTAGTTTAATAGACTTGACCTTGAAGTCCGTCTTTATATTTCCGCCTCATTGATGTATTGTTGTCGCCCTCAAGACTTTACGAATGCCGCTGGGTTTGAAGTACTCCTGTCCATCTGAGAGCACCTGGAAGCTGGCTGTATCGTCTCTGCTCAAGGTGCTGTCCATCGGGCTGCCGGTGGCGCGCCAGCACGCCTCGTCTGGAAAGTTCGACACGATGTGGCCCGAGCTGGCCAATGCCTTTGAAGACTTTCTTTTTACCAAAAGGTACAGATTTAGACCGTCGTAAGGATTCAGTGTGCACAACTTGAAAGCTCTTGAGTACTAAACTCCTTGTTTCTGTGCTTCTCCTTCCATAGCACACCTCCAGACAACCTGTCCATCCAAGAATTTCAGAAGAATGAAGGCGTTGATGTTGAGGTAGATACTTATTTACAGTCCATTAGTGTGTTTGTTTATTTCACGTGGAAGCCCGATATCAGCATTGTGTCCTCTTTGTTCTAGGTGGTCCAGCTGATCAGCACAGAGATCTTACCGTTTGCCAATTTCATCCCCAAAGACTTTGTTGGCCAGATCATGACTATGCTCAATAGAGGTTCTATTCACTCACAGTCTCCCTCCTTCACAGGTAAGATGTACTTTTGGCAGGCGAAATCATGTTTGATGGGACATCAGGGTGGCCGAGTGCTGGAATCCCTCTGTAACCATTAAGTAATTGTTGCCAACCCTGTGGCTCCTCTCATTCTCTACGAGACAGTAAATCCCTTGTCTGTCCACTGTATTGTAACTCACTCTGCAGAGCGGTCGTCAGCAGAATGTCTAATATGTAAAGCGCTTTCCTCTTGACAGAGGCGGAGATCGACGTGCGGATGAGGGAGGAGTTTTCTAAGGTGTGCTTTGAGACGCTGCTGCAGTTTTCCTTCAGCAACAAGGTGTCCACCCCGCAGGAGGGCTACATCTCGCGCATGGCGCTCTCCGTGCTCCTCAAGAGATCCCAGGATGTTCTCCGGCGCTACGTAGAGGACGAGAGGCTGAGCGGACGCTGCCCCCTGCCCAGGTACACCTCGAAAAAAAAGAAGACGGTGCACTTGCTTTGGCCACAAACACACGGTTTTGAATGGTTGTAGGCGTATGGCCCTCAACAGGAATTCATCTCCAACCTCTTTTGTTTGTTAGCGCCATCATTTTGTTTTACCACTGAGATATTTAGCACCGCAAAGCCAACACCGCTCCAGCTCCAGCTGTGCATCCATCATTTCTCCCTTTTTCTTTATTTTTTAAACGACACAAAACCATTGTACTTACTCCGTTTTACACACTGGCACCACATTTCAGGCTCGGCTGTAACACTTCATTCTGCAGTGCGTTCTTTTCCTCCCCCTAAGACACTGTGGAAGTTAAATGATACCCCGAGGGGGATATTGCGCCATTAGCACATAAAACGGCAAAGGGATGGGGGCGAAGGGATGGGGGCGAGGGGGAAGTTCAGAGAAAAAGGATAATTAGAAAATACACATGAAAAGCAAATGCAAGGTGGCTTAAATTCAAACAAACCATAAAACATGAAAACAAACTAAGGAATAAGAAGATCATGGATTGCATTATAAGAACATGTATACAAAATAAATGGCTGTAATGCAACAACCACCACTCCATTTTTTTTATTCTAACACACTTTAATCAAACTGCTTGACACATGCTGCATCTCTTTGTAATTCATATTGAATTAATACACATTAAGTATTGATAAATATCTTGAAATAAGAGCTTGCTTCCTCTCTTCAGTATAGAGGAGATCAAATGTGTCTTGGTTGCTCACTTTTTCTGAATGACTGTTGATTTCTGTCTGTTAGCTTTTTTCTTCTTTTTTTTTAAATGTCATTTATTCAGCAAACACCTTTCATTCAAAGCCTCTCATCTCTCTGTTTGTTTTCATCTTGTTTTTTTCTTCTAAAAAAACCCCCATCCTTGAACTGTACAAGTCTTTGTAACCAAATACGGTCTTTTTTTTCCGTTTCAGGCAACAAGTGACTGAGATCATCTTCGTCTTGAAAGCCATCAGCACTTTGATGGACTCGCTTAAAAAGACGCAGCCAGAAAACGGTGAGTACCAACCTGTGTCAAGGATTAATTGAATAGATGTTGGAAAGAAACGGGTGGTGACACGATGGAAAAACTTATAAAAATACAACAACGCCACCACGCAGCGATCTGTTCATCTCCGATAAATGTGTCAAGAGTACAGTTGGGACCGTTTTTCAAATGAGTTTAATCTCCAATCTGGGTGGAACTGTTTACGTTTCCAGCAAGGTCAATTACAAGAAATGTGTTTTTTAACCGCGATAGATTGAAGTGAGACGTTCTAAAAATGACGTTTTTGAAGTGCCCTTCAGGATGTTTGCGTCACGTCGCCGGAGCAAAACTCATTTCCATACGCCTGTGGGGATTTTATGAAGGCAATTCACATTCTTCCTCTCCCTCTCCCTCTCCAATCCCCGATCCTCCTTTTGTGTCTCATTCTCCTCTTTTTGTTGGCCGTTCCGCAGTGGACGGCAACACCTGGGCTCAAGTGATCGCCCTGTACCCGACGCTGGTGGAGTGCGTCACGTGCTCCTCGCCCGAGGTGAGCTCGGCCCTGAAGGAGGCCCTGGGGCCCTTTAAAGACTTTATGCAGTCGCCCGTCTCCAGAGTCCAGAACGGAGAGTCGTGACCAGGCTCACTCAAATTTGTTTGTTTTTTATAATGAAGAAATCTTGAATGTCTTTTTTTTTTCCGACCCCACGCGCCTCCACAAGCGCACGGACATGAACTCTCCACTACCCCCCCCCTCACCTCACCTCTACGGTGATATGAAGCAACCCAGAGAACGGAGATCCGAGGGGGCCCGCTCGAACAGCGCCGATGACCCCCTAGCCCCACCCCCCCGACCTTCATACGCTTCATCGTCTGCTTCTCATGTGAGCTGATTACGCATCGGCTCCCTTTGCATTCTCATACTGACTGACTGACTGCACTCTTGTGTTAAAACTGCAGATTTAAAAAAAAAAAAAATGTAAAAAAAAGTTGCAGTGTTGCCTCTGGGTTTAGTTTGTTTCTCTCTCCTGATGAGGCCGAGTCAATGTACAGTGTGTGGTGATAGTGTTGATGATGTAATTAACAGGGGAAAAAAAGGCAAAAAATAAATAAACTGGGGCTTTATTGGTCTTAAAAATGAACACTTTAGACTTTTGCAACATTTTCCACGGTGAGGATTTTATGCAAGAAAACAAATCTCGCTGTAACATTCCATGTCATCTTTAGCCAGCCATCTGAGAAGGGATGTACTTGTCTGTGTAAAATAAATGGGACAATTCTATGATCAGCTCTGTGCTCTTGAGTGTGCTCAGTTCCAACGCATGACAAAGGGGACAATTGGTTTTTAAATGTGGATGTCCAATCAGTGCTGATGGTAAATGTAGTCCGCTGACGAAATAAATTCCCCCGGTGCATGCTTTATTGACTGGTCCTTCCTGCTGTGGAGACGTGCCGGCCGTGCCTACATGTACCAGGATGCATTGCGCCATCAATGAAGCAAATAGTCTGACTAAGACCGGGTTGATCGCCTTGTTGACCAGTCATTAAAGACGCTGCATTCAAACTGGACTGAAACCAAAAGAAACTCGCCAAACACAACTTCTTTCCACCTTTCCAACAATCAGCAGCTCTGGTTTAGTTGAAATAAATCCTTATTTGACAGAGTAAGATGAGAAAATATGCATTATCCCCTCTGTTTCTCACTGGAGGCGCCCACGTCTTTTTAGACCATTAAATTAGGAAAGTACAACGACAAAAACCGCCTCATCTTTTCCTGTTTATCTTCGGGAGCCTGCGTGGGGTCGCCAACACACCTCTGTCCAAGTGAGGAGGAAAACGCTCATGCAAAGTAAGCGCAACGATTAGCTCCATCTGGATCATCGTTGGCAACAGTGTCCCACAAAAACTACCCACGCTTACATTCGTTACAGCAGACTCCTCGCTGCAGCTACGAAAGGAAACAAATGTTGCTTCCGCTTTATTGTTGTCCCGTATCTGCTGTACCGAATTGCTGCCGACTTGTCCTATGTGTCACTTGGCATGTGTCGAACTCTTCTGACACTAACTGAACTGCCCCCCCTCGTGGGGAACATGCAACCTGCCTAAGTTAAATTAGTGAGTTTGCGACCGAAGGCCTTACGTTTTATGTCTAGTGCTTTTATTTTGAAAGGTGAGAACTGAAGGAGTTGGTTTGGTTTGCTTTGGTTGAAAGGCGAAATAAAGTTAGCCTTCTTGTTTGGGACTCCGTGTTTTAATTAATAAAGGTGCAACTCAGCCGGTTCCACACAAATTGATTGATTGATGACTATTTGCTGCAGGGACAAGCTCGGAGAAATCAATCTTGTTGCGAAGATAAGTGTGAAGCTTTTTCTCCACATAATATCTGTGTTATGTGTGGAAACAAAGGCTACTCGTGACAAAAACTACAGTTTACAAATATATTGTGCCATGCAAATTAATCGTACCACAAAAAAAAGCCAGTTTACACAGTGAAGTTCATTTAAAACTGCACAGGACACCTGACAGTTCACATTAATTTTCATGAATTTTGTGTAAACATTTAACAATATAATTATTATAACGAGGCCCACGCTTTAAACGTATGTTTCAAAGTGCGGCATCTGTAGTTATTGAATGAACACACTCATGTAATTCCCCAAAATGCCACCACATGGTATGAATACTGTATATTGTTATTAAGATGTAGTATTGCAGAAGTACAATGTGTATTTGTATTTCCTGGTAAGATTTTAATAGTTTTAAAGTCGAGGGACATTTTTAAAGGGACTATTTTGAATAAATAAGGTCAGGAGTTTTCTCAGTAAAAGAAAACACCTTTTTATTTGATTTTTTTGTATTTTCTTAACATATTTTGGTGAAATATGAACTGCTTCGGGCCCCACTGCTCCTTCTCAAATCTCTAATGTCCCCTGCAGGTCCCCGAGGCCCGAGTTTTGGATCATCCGGTAGGTCATATGAGGGGAATGGACCGTTTTGTGGTTTGAGGAAAAAGAGGAGGAAGAGGAGGGGAGGAGGAAGAGGAGGAGGAGGAGGAGGGAGCAGGTCTGCTTGGGCGGGGTTTCCCTTCTTATTTCAAGTCTGCACACAACGAGGAGCGGCGCGGTCGAGGACGGACCGTCTCCGGCTGCGCGTGGGGGGAAATGGCGCTGCACGGTCTTCAGCTTCAAGATATTGTTCTCATCCTTTTTTTGTGCCTGTTTTTTTTTTTTTTTGGTTGTCTCCGCCTGGCTTTTTCGACCACGTACTGGCTGAGGTAGTAGTTTGTGCTGTTGGTTGGGTTGTGACACTGCCCGCTATGGAGATGACTGCGCAAGCTACTGCCTTGCTAGTGCTGGTTGCCTTCCACTTCAGCCGAGGAGAGAGAGAGAGAAGAGGGGGGAAGAAAAAGGGAGGAGAGGAGGGGAAAAAAGCCCGCTGTTTCCCGGTTTTAACAGGTAAATACACGTTGCTTCTGCTGCTGCACACAGCCACCGTGTTGTATTTAAAAAGCTGCAAGGTCCTGCTTTTAAACCGGGAAACAGCTCGTGTGCTTTGCATTGTTGCATTTTTCTGTATCGTGTTTCAGCCAATAAAATAGTGGTCGTGGAAAAAAAGAAGGAAAAAAAAGCACTTTTGTATTCATTTTTTAAAATTTTACGACGTGAGATTTGACTCATTGACATGCATGTGATTTTAAATTGGTACCGTAATGCCCCCCCCACCCTCCCAACCTCCCTCTTTTTTATCTTTTTCTCTTTTTTTTCTTCTCGCAGGATGGAGCAGAAAGCTTGCACGTATTAGCAGGATATCCGACATGCAAGTTTATGTAATCTGTATGCACATTTTAGAAATGCACGAGGAAGTCGACATCTTGTCTGGATTTGCTTAGTTTTTCACCACCCCGGGGCGGAGTGGGCTGTGTTGGAGGGAGGGGAAAAAAGAAGGGAGGAAAAAAAAAAAGCATGTAGGTCAACAGTACTGTCGCTATGAGGAGAGAGAGGAGTGACGTGGCTCCTGCTGCCCACAGAGGTATCCGACAATACATCTGCTCTGACACACACACACACACACACACACACACACACACACACACACACACACACACACACACACACACACACACACACACACACACACACACACACACTTCACGGTTCTCCCCCGCCGTCCTTTGTTGATAATGGCTGCATACCACCAGACACCGGAGCCGACACCGTGCGCTCCGCCTGCACCTGAACGCCTCATCTGTGCAGAGCTCAGACATAAATCTGCGGCAGCGCTGTTGGCACTGTCCTAGTAATAATCTGATTATGCTAAATCTGGATGTGCGTGCGTGTATTTGAACTCTCATGGCGTGCACAGACAGACGCGCCACATGACCTAAACCCACCCCTCCACCCCCACAGGCGCTTCAGCAGCGGTGTCCTCACAAGGGGTCTGGGAGTGCGGCTCCGATGTGGGTCACGCGTTGAGGGTTAACCTTTTGAAATCCTCCCTCTGCGGCCCAGCAGCATCTGGTTGCTCTGTATGGAATGGCATGGCCGGCCAGGGGTCTCGTGATGAGGGGAGTAGAGGGAGGGGGAGTAATGAGCTTTGACTGGCTGCAGGAGCCAGGCAGCCTGGGTCGATGAAACCGTTGGGGGGGGCGGGAGGGGGGTGTGGGGGCTGCCTGCAGTCTCTGAGTTCAGAGTCAGACCCCCAAAGCCCAGAAGAGAGCTCGCCGCTCACTCGGTGACCGTCGGACTGAAGAGCGAGTCCTGCGTTTGACCTCAAAGAGAACACACGCATGGATTATTAAGAGTTCACGCTTTATAATGTGTGTGTGTGTGTGTGTGTGTGTGTTAAGGCAGAGTTCCGTATCTGGAGGCCTCAGCTCTGCCCACGAGCATCTGCGCTGATATCAAACAATACATTCGACTCCAGAGATGCACGTAGGTTGCAAAGCGTTGCCTTTTTTCTTTTGCAGAAAAAGCACACAAGCTAAACTAACACACACACACACACACACTCTCGTGGTTATTGTCAACCCCGTTGAGTAGCAGCCCCGCGTCACACGTATTCTCAAATAAGAGCCTGCCTCATTTTTAAGAAATGCAAAGTAACCCTGCGTCCAAAACATCGTTCATCAAACGCCGACAGTAAAGAGAGCCGGGGCCAGTGAGCAGCTCAGAGGCAGGGCTCCCTTGTCCTCATCCATCTTGTGTCGAGAGCTCTCGTTTTGAGCCGGGGGCCCGCAGATAAATCAAACTTCAGGCAGCCCGAAAAGCCCCAAAGCGGTTATTTTGAGCCCCCCCCCGCCCCCCCTGTCTAAAATGCCCGCTTGATGGTTGTCACAGCTGCACCGCCGAAGCAGCCGCACCCTTCGTCCGTCGACCCCTCGCATACCTTCACACGTGCTGCCTCTGTCATCCAACGCGTTCGCATGGAGTTCTCAAACATTGGGTTAGTTAATCGGTAATAGTCATGCCATTACGAAAATATTTGCCGCTTTTCGCTTTTTGTTTTAATAGGATTTTAGACAGGGCTTTAATTAATAGCTATTTCTATTATTGTATAATTTGTCCAATTCATTCACAGTTTGGTCTAGAAGTCACAAGGACACTGAAAATTGCCCATTTTTGTGGGTCAAATATTACATGTCTTGTTTTATTCAACCAGCAGTCAGAAACCCATAACATTTCTAGTAATAATATAAGATCAAGAAAAGCAGCAACATATTACGTTTCTGTAACCTCTAAATGTTAGCCATTTTCACTTTTTATATTCTTATTTGAAAAGCCGTTTTGTCTTCGATTCATTAACTGATCGTTGCAGCCTTAATTGTACATTTTGATTATCTTTGGAGTGTTGTTGGTTGGGGAAAAAAAAAGCCATCTGAAGTCGACACCTCAGACAAATTGGGATGTTTTTTTTCTTTCATAATCCCAAATAATCGATTTGTAAACTGTCAACAAATCCAACTGAAACAGTCACAAATACCAAACGTTTGATATTTGATATGAGGATTTTTTTCAACACAGCTTTAGTTTCTGACCAGTTAAGTCAGAGCAATACAAATAAATATTGAGAGAAAGATTGGCAGAAAAATCCATCAAGAAAGAAAGCGACCTGATATAAAGAATAGTATCTTTTCATTGGATGGAGGCTCGCAGGCTGTGGCCCACAGCAGCACTTCACCTCTCCAGCACAAGAGGATGAGTATCTCGCTGCAAAGCCCACTCGGCATCCTTCCTCAGATCTATCCGCGGGATGGGTGGGAGTGCTGTAACCTTGAGAGAAAAACAGCCGCCCACAGGAATGACTGTCATCATTGCCGTCATGCAATCTGGACCACACACACACACGCGCGCGCACGTACACACACACACACACACACACGTAGGAGTGGGGTGCCTGATCAGAGCTGGCCCGACTGGAGGAGGATGCGGCGCTGGCCTGTGGGGACCAGATGGCCCTTCGGCTCCAGGAGTGCGGACTCCCACGACGGCACTTTGTGGCCCATCTTTAGTGTGTAAACGCTTCCATTATTGTATCTTTGTGTGATGCACTCGCACTCTTTTCCCTGCGCGGGTACAGGACGACGAGCGAGTTATAAAAGGGATTGTTTATTGTGATGTACATGGGTGGTCCATAAACCTTTCACTGGCTCAATGCTCTGTTATCCCTCAGAGCATTAACTTCTTTTTTTTCTTTTTTTTTGCTAACTAATTCATTAAGGCAAAATATGAACAAGAAAGTCAATAAATGGAAGATACAAAATGAACTAAAAGGGTGAAAATACAACAAATAATTTTGCAATATGAATGGTAAAGGTTCATTCTTCTGATAATCAGTAACACCTGCGCATAATTAGCTGTACTGCGCAGCCGTGCCTCTTAATTGGCCTCAGGTGCAAACAGTCTCACTGATTGACTTCACTGACGTGTGGTCATCAAACAGAGGGCTCTTCCGTACACGTATTTTCCAACAGGAGCCATGTTGGGGTGTCACAGCACAGGTGTGACACCCCGTCGCTAACGCGCAACACGCCTCCGCTTCCCCCGCCGCCACGAGTCCAAATGTCTGCCGGGAAGAAGGCCCACTTCTCCCGGCTACTGCCACAATCAGCACCCAAATCCTGCTGCCTCACACAAAACCTTTGCTTTCATCGTGAAATTTGTCTGGTGACCCTCAACAAAGAAACCAAACATCTCGTTTCCTTTCACTACTCACAACCTATAGACAGTGAACGACGTGAACTCTGAAAGCTTCAGTCTGCGATTTCATTCACATCTTTGACCTTGAGTATTTGGTATCAGGAAAGTACGCACCTCAAGTTTCACCAACAAAGGAGGAAGTTGCTACACATTTTTACTCATTATAAAAAGGTGTTAAATTCAATATTCAGCACCGTTAGCAGCTCGGCTGTCTCCAGACGCGCTCTGAGAGTCGATCCTGTACAGAACCTTTCAAGTGAGACGTGGAGGGGAAAGGCCAGTTGAAATAGGGACGCACACCTCGTGCACTTTTCAAGTTGTCTTTCACCACAGAATGTGTGTGTGTTTGTGTGTGTGTGTGTGTGTGTGTGTGTGCTTCAGTGTCCAATTCCACCCCTCACAGCAGCCTCCACAGTGAAATCCTCTATTCTGCGAACTGATACCCTTCATCATGTTGCGGTGTGGCTCACTTAACACAGTTTGTCTGTGGCGATGGTCTTATTCTATACAGTTACTAAAGTATGTGTGTCTTATTTTATTTTTAAATATGTGTGAGTCTTATTCTGTACATTTACTAAAGTATGTGTGAGTCTTATTTTATACAGTTACTTCAATATGTGTGAGTCTTATTTTATAGTTACTTAAATATGTGTGAGTCTTATTTTATACATTTACTAAAGTATGTGTGATGGTCTTATTCTATACAGTTACTTAAGTATGTGTGAGTCTTATTCTATACAGTTACTTAAGTATGTGTGATGGTCTTATTCTATACAGTTACTTAAGTATGTTTGATGGTCTTATTCTATACAGTTACTTAAGTATGTTTGATGGTCTTATTCTATACAGTTACTTAAGTATGTTTGATGGTCTTATTTTATACAGTTACTTAAGTATGTTTGATGGTCTTATTCTATACAGTTACTTAAGTTCAAGCCAAGCACTCGCAGGTCCAGCTTTGTCTTTTAAGCCTTTTTGCATTCCCTTTTGAAATTGACTGTCAAATCTGATTTATACTGGATTTGAAGAAGTCTAAGTTTCAGTTTAACACAGTGCAGGCCGGCCTTGAATTTAGACAAATGTTGTCCATGGAAGCTTTAAAATAGTATTAAGTCCAATTGCTGTTGTCGGGCCAGGACACTTAATTGTTAAATAAAATAAAAATCTCCATTTGTCTGTCTTTCTCTGAGTGCATCCTGGAGCCAGAGTCAATCATGTATTTGTTGTTTTGTTTTTCATCAATAACACAGCAGAGTAATGTGTTTTTAATAGAGCAGAAAAGAGCATTTAGGCCTCTGTTTTTTATTTTACACTGTTCCTTCGTTTCCAAAACAGTGCAATTTACGTCTTTTGTTTCCGTAAGATGTACATCGCTTACAGCAAAAGGAGAGAAGTATCCACTGAAAACATTATGTACATTTTCACATTGAAATGAAGTCACTCGGTTCCATGTTTTCTTCAGCTTCAGCAGTTAAAAGACAGAATATTTGCCACGATTAGTAGGAACTGAAATCAAAAACTAAACAAACGTAAAAAGGTGGAAAACCAATGAATCAGGAAACAATATCAATTGTAGACACAAAGCGTAAGTGTTGAATTTAATTGTCTGAAGTGGTCGTGTTATTCATAAGAATGGGTTTATATTGACAGGGACAACAAATCCAACTGTTACTGAGAAAAGGTAAGCGTGAGTGCATGACAAAGGGGCTTTTGAAGACTAATATATATATATATATATATATATATATATATATATATAAAAATCTTGTCGACAAATCGTGCAGGTACAGCAAATCATGACTGAATAATGGCGCCTGAAAGCAGCATCAAAACAGCCGCTCAGAGAGTACGACGTGTAATGCGTAGTACATCAAAAAAAGGAAGTAAATGATGAGGTAGATGGCTGATGGGGAATGAGTGCAACAGCAGGACTTTGTTGTTTCCACCTTTAAAACTGAAAGCGTGTAAAAGCTATTCGGGCTACATGTACCGCTGTGATGAGAGCAGGGTCTCAGGGCCTTCCTTCATAAACGTGTTTCTTCATTTTCTTCAGTAGTGAGTACCGTACTGCAAATACGAGGCGTGCAAAATAATACAAATATGCAGCTGACATACGAGCTATGGGCTTTCACATTTTTTTTTCTTCTTTTGGGACGAAAAGACTCTGCAGACGACTGAACGCGGCTACGTTAAAAAGCTCTACATGGAACAGAGGAGGTATGATTTATATGTGCAGGGCATCCGTCTTCAGATTAGTGTTTTTAGTTGTCTTTTTTATGTTCACACTGTACAGGTGTTTAATCAAACACACTTATCAAATGTCGTACCTTGGAGTATTTACATTTTCACATTTATAAATAGTGTGCATTAGTTAGTAACTGCAATCCTGAGATGCCCATCACCATCTCAACCTGTAACAAGGTCCATGATGGTTTCCTCTGGATTGGAGGGGGGGGGGGGGGACTCTTCAACAGCTCTATTTATTTATTTATTTATTTATTTTTTATAGTTTCTTTACTATAAAAAAAAAAAGGACCGGACAAAAAGAGATCACACTGATTGAGGATGATCAACGGGAGAAGAAACACAAAAAAAAAATCCCATTTCTCATCAGAGACATCATTGATCCGTCAGCAGAGGAGGAAGTCCACACTAGAGCACTTTAAAAAAAACAACAACAAAAAAAAGAGCACGAGGGGCTGAAGGGGAACTGCGGAGTGTGTGGCGGTTGTGTTTTCGCCGCTCTGCTAGTTCTGCTTGTTGCCGTGCGCGAGGGGAATGATGTAGACGGAGATGTCGTCCCCGGAGCCCAATCTGTCGTTGGATATCCTCCAGCCCCGATCCTTCAGCACCCCCCGCGCTCTCATCACGAGGTCCTGGGCCGCCATTGTGTACCTGCCAGAACAAAAAGTGATGAATGATTAAGGCGTAGTCGCAGCAGGGTGACGGACAACAAGTGAAACGGTCAAATCGGATTGTTTTAAAAGCACAATATTTAACTAAGGACATCTAAGAGCTGACAGCTGTGGGTGGGAGGGGGGGGGGGCAATTTAATGGTGAACTTTGGAAACTAAGCTCACGGTGGAAGAGGAGTCGGAGCGCCTCCTCAACAGTCTTATAAGCTTTTCCTCGGCATTAGAGAAATTGCTTATCTCAATGTTTGAGGAAATTTGCATAATTACAACAAAGATAACGGCGTTCGCTCTCTCGCTCGCTCTCTCGCTCTCTCTCTCTCTCTCCGAGTGAGAGCGGGGTGAGAGGAAGTTCAGCTGCCGGCTCGCGGCCGCAGCTGTGTGACGGGCCAACGTGCCTGTGCTGGTCGTCGGGGTCGCAGTTTGCCAGGAAAGAGGTCACCGCTTCGGCCACTTCCTGGTTAGAGAGCACATCCCACAGACCGTCGGTTCCCAGCACCAGAACATCATCAGCTCCATGCTCGCACTGCGTCAGAGGGTACACTTTGACCTGTAATGTAAAAAGGGGGGGGGGGGGGGCAAGTGATGAGAGACGCTCGCTTTCTGGGGATTATTTGGACCAGTTATGTGAATTTCCTATGAAGTTGAGGAGATTATTGCTGTATTGCTGGTTCTACTTTGGTTTCACGTGTTAGCGTTCGGACATTTGCTAATTGTCACGAAACATCAAGTCCACCTGGACCGAGCGCCTTCACCCAGAGTCCCAAAATTAAACCGCATCATCAATCAGGGTCCCTGCTATCTGGGATAATCCAGACATCACTGTCACTGTTTTTTGGGGGAAGTAGTTTGAATGAAAACTGTTATTCAGAGTAACAGATATGCCGTTTCTAGAAGGACATGTTATCGTTGAATATTATAAAAAGATGGATGGATAGATGGATAGATGGACAACAAAAAAGGGAAACTTCTTTCTCAATTAAATTCTCTGGAAGTCATTGATGCTCTCAATCAAAAAGAGACATGTCACTGTGGTGAATCTTGTCACGATCCCTCACATGTCCGTGCTTGAGCAAAAGCATACCCTGAGATAGCGAGCTCAATAACGCCCCCGTGGCAAGTAATTCCTCGGCCACGGGCGAGATTACCGCGCGCCTATTCAGGGAAAGCCGTTGCAAAGGAATCAGGATGACCTCCGCGTGGATCACGAGCCTCCCAGTGTGGAAAACCTTGTGATGTAAGCTAACCTTCAAAAAGGGAGAAGATTCTTCTGATGCAGTTTCCCGAGAAACGATTTTAAAAAGCAGTAAATTATCTCCGTCGTGAGCCCGGAGCGGTTGATCTCTGACCGCTGAACGCGAATATCTGATCCCTCACGATCCGACGACCTCGAGTGTCGAGGTCGGCTTGTTTTCTGCGTCTTTTCTTGAGAACCGTGGGAGCAAATCAGTAGTTCTGACTTCAAATACACAATTATTATACAAAATCATTTATTTCTCCTGGATTTAACACCCTGAACACAACTGAATGCTCAGGTTTGACTTGTTTTTACATACACTAATGATGTGTTTGATGCTTGTCGTCACTATTGTTCCAGAAAAGCTTCAAACGACATGAAAAACAGTTTTTAAAAAAACGAGGCTGAACTATGACTGAACTCGTAGGGCAATGAATTAAAGATCAAGAGAATTCATGCGCTGCGTGACCGAGTCCAGCGATCGTGTGCGGCGGACACTGTGGAGCGAAGGAGTCATTTGAGAGCGGCGGCTGGTGGGGAATGTTAATGTGCGTGTTGACCACGCCGCTCACGGTGCGGACTGTTAATGGCCGACGGCGTTCTCCAGCGTAACTTCTGCGCTCTCAAACTATCGGGAGGCCGAAAGTAACGAGCTGAAATGAAGAGAGAGGTCCACCACGCCGCCCTGAATGTGAATTGTTGTAATTTTGATTTGCTGAAATGTGTGTTTTTGTTGCAACAACTGAGTTTAGTAGCGTAGATGTAAATATAACAATTAGATATGCGCTCCAGTTCATCATTACTCTACAAAAACAACTTTGAAACTTTGCCTTTTCCACCTTCAGGCATATATTTCTGATATAGATAGATATATATATCTATATATACTCATATTCTATGCAAATAGTAAGCAAAGGTGGGAATCACCAGAGGTCCCACGATCCGATTTTATCACGATACTGTGATATATTGAGTATTGCGATATATTCCCCTTTTTTTTTCCACCACAAATTGTCCCCAAAGGAAAAAATTGTCAGCTAATATTTTCAGTCTGTTCATTTCACATCAATCAAAATGCATTGATTTCATTATTCGAGGACCAAAAAGTTTATAATGGATGTCATAAAAGATCGATACTCGGCTGCCGTGCATCGATACAATATCGCCACGCAAAATATCGCGATACTATCGTCTAGATGGAAGAAAATGAGAAAATGAAGGAAATCTCTCACTGAAGCGACAGTTTGAGGATTTGCTAGTGTGGATAAGCGACCACGCTCCGTGTCTTGAAGGAAAGGATCACGCGAAACAGGTGGTGTCGCCGTGCTCTTCCATGCAGACGTGATGACTGAAGCACAGAGGTGACCTCCTACCTCTGGGCAGCAGGACAGGAAGGGCTTGATGTAGATGTTCGAGTCGTGCACTTTGAGATTGTGATCCCCGAGACCTCTGGTGACGCCGATGGTGGCCAACACGCGAGCCTGCAAAAGATCAGAGGGGAAACGTTTTGCATGATGCGTCACCTTTTAGAGAATCTGCTCATCTTTCCCTGCCGGACTTCTTTTGAGTGACGTCACTGCGCTTCCCCCAAACTGAGAGACGACGGCACAAAAATAAGACCCGAGTTTTAATAAACCACTTCTCTCGACATGACAGATAATGCCACAGTGTCTGATATGTCGAGTAGGGCCAAGTCGGTAGTTAAAGTTGAACATTTACACGTGTTCATGTGCACATTTCTTCCAAAACCGCCCTCAGGAACTTCTAGCATTCGTATTCAGAAACATCTGCGTATATATGCGTGTAACTGTGAAGCAAGATATTTTTAACTATGGCACAAACACTGCACCTGGGATGAAGTTAAGACTTGATTCATTAAAATACAATATGGCTTCTGTGAACCTTGCGTGAGCCCATTGCATTCATCCCCGATACATCCCTCGCGGCATCACACGGACAGATAGAGGCGGCTCCCAGCGGGACCCTTCACCTGGATGGATGAGCAGCCTTTAGACAGATATACACAACGAGCTCATCGCCGGCATCTTCCAGTTTTGTGAGCGCCTAGCGACTGTTCCCCCGGACGCCATCAAAACTCATTTGTAAGCTGTGAGAAACTCCTTTTTTTTTCTTTTGGAGTCCTACTGCACGGCACAGGTCACCAGCGCCGCCTCCATTAAAGGCTCCTGGCGAAAGGGCTGAAGGGTGAAAGTGGGCTAATTGAATCCACTGTACAGCTCGTGAGACAGGGCAGCACATAAAGGCCGGGGAGAGGAGCTTGAGGGCGAGTCGGGCCTGGTCCTGGATCAGTGGAGAGAGAGAGAGAGAGAGAGAGAGAGAGAAGGAGACAGCGAGAAAGGAGAGCGTTTTTTTTTTTTTCAAAAAGCTCCTCCGGCAGAGAAATGGGAAACATCCTGGGATTAATTGTTGAGCGCTGTGGGCTCAGCGGGCCGCACGCCGGGGCTTTGAAGTGCTCTGGCGTTCTTCTTCTGCCTCGCACAAAGCCCCCCTCCCCTCCTCCCTCCATCGAGCCATCCATCTATCTCACTTCAAAAAGGGGAGCGAGGAGTGCGACGTGGGCGAAAAAACCCCAACGTGGTTGCAGGGCGGAGAGCACCGCCGCGCGACGTCTGCCCCCGTCGTCGCTCCAGCAGAAATCTACCGTCTGCCCGTGTTGAACAACCGCAGAAGGCCACAAGTGAGAACACGTTCGGATCCGTCACGTCTCCTCCCCCGACCTTTTCGACGCACACCACCACGTGAGCCGCCGCCGCCGCCGCCGTCTCCGCCGCCGTCTCCGCCGCCGTCTCCGAGGGAAATGTCACCAGCCGCGTGCCGAGCTCGACCTTTTTCCCCATTGCGGCGCGCGTCGGAGCGCTAACGCGGTTGTCCCGCGAGCCGCGTTGTGTTTCAATTAACGTATGTCCCTTTTTCCATCTTGCTTTCATCCCATTCAACGGGTGGCTCCAGCAGGAGTCCCACCTTTTTGACTGCTGGCTGTGTCAGTGCCTTGTTTTACCTGCTGAGGGGACGTTGAAGCCCAAAGTCCATTAGAGGTATTTACTGTGAGGCCGGCAAGGCCCGCCACGGGCTGACTAATGGTGCCCCAGCGAGCTTTCATTACAGGCACAAGTCTGTGGGCATAACTCTGTCAGCAAGCGGCCGCCGAGCTCTTTCTTACCTTCTTCCCTTCGCCGTAGATCAGGGGAAACTTCAGGTCATCGTCCTCGATGGTTTTATACGCCCTGCGCAGAGGAGAGAGGACACTTTAATGGCTTTTTGGTTTATGGCAGGCAGCGTACGCATGCCCCGGAGAGTCAACGTCGGCCCCGCCGCAGAGCAGACTGGCACTGGAGGGGGATAGAGTATGCTGGGAGGGAAAAGAGAGTCGGTGAGGGGAGAAAAAAATAATAAAAATCCAACCCAGACATCACACGGAGAACGACGCGGAGCCTTAGCATAATTTAGCATAGTTTTTTTCTTTCAAACCGATCTTGTGAAAAAAAAATTTTTTAAGTCTCCCCAGCGACAAATAGAGACGTCTATGCATGTATGAGACACTCTTGGTTTACGGTTGGATTTTTTTAAGACCTCAAGTGTGTGTGTGTGTGTGTGTGTGTCTGGATGTAAAGCAGCTAAATGATGCAAGAGCATCCACGTTTACATTCCCCTGCTCTCGCAGCAGTGTTTAAACTTCCCCAACCGATGAATAATTTACACTCTTCAGATTGGGTCCAGACAGAGCTACAGTACAGGGAAAGAAAAAAAGACTGTATAATGCTGTGAGTATTCATGCCAGGTCTTAATTAAGATACACTTTCACCTCCCTTACTGTAGCTCAGAAACGCTGCTCTGGTGCTCATGTAGCTGGAGTACAGTGGGACTTCAGAGGAGCAGCTGTGTTACTGTAAAGCAGCAAGAAATATTACAAATATGAGCCAATTTCCAGAAGAGCTGCCAGCACAAAGTTTTCCTCACACTCGAAAAAAAAAAATCTGGCCTCCTTACCTGGATCAAATAACATTTTTGAAACGCCGGCTATTCTTTATTTTGGACTGGAGGAAATGAAAGAAGGAATGCAAGCAAATGTTTTGAATCTTTTGATGTGAAAGAAACAACAGAGATCCAGTCTGATGAGCTGATTATAATAGAGGAGTCGTTTGCAAATGTCACGTGACCCATGCTCGCCCCACACACACACACACACACACACACACGCACACACACACACCTTATCCCATGTATTTCAGCTGCTGCGAAGCAGATTAGCAGGGACCTGGATGCTTTTTACATTACTGCTGGTTCCACTCAGAGAGACCATATGTTTCCACCTTAGGCGAGCGCTATACTGCTGCACTCAGCACTTTTTTCTTTCTTTTTTTTTTTTAACAGTGTGCAGAGCGAGGACGAGTGCAGCGAGCGCAGCCCACAAACACAGAAATACAGTTTGCGGGCCTGAGACTCTTCAGAGCGCTGAGCCGCAGAAGAGTTTCCTCACTACCGTTTGCAATATTCATGGTGTGGAAAAACCTCTAAAACAAAACAGCAGTTTGATGACGCAACACTTGAACCGAGCATTAAAAGAGGACCTAATTAATCTTGACGCAGGTCTCGTCCTCTATTGAAAATAAAAAAGGATAAAACATCTTTTCTCCTGCCACTTCACTTCGAAACTTCTTTTCACCTTCAAGAAGTAAAGTCTCCGGGAAAAAGAATACAACTCGACACTCTCTTTGTGCCATTATTTCAAAGAGGCATTGGATGAAATCCCCAGAGCCTGCCGTCGAGGACAGTCTCTCTCTGGAGACTCGTGTTTACAGCCACTGCATCCTGTCAGACCCGAGATAACGAGTGTGTGATAGAAAGAGAGGGATACACATTAATCCTGTTATGATACCTGCTTCCCCGCTCCAGGACACCGAGTCCAAAAAAAAAAACAAGCGTGGGGAGTTGCTCAAGGGGGGCCGTACTGTTTGACCACAACACCGAGCGCTTTCACCTCCGAGGGCTGTTTGGTCGCCGGATACGAGTGAGAGAGAGAGAGAGAGAGAGAGAGAGAGAGAGAGGGGCGAGGGGGGGATGGGAGAGGAGGAGAGGAGGAGAGGGATGCTTTGGTATCATTCTCTCTGCAGGTGACGAGAGACAAGGCAGACAGGCAGGTGATGTCACCTCCGCTCGCTGCAAAGAGGGGGTGCAGCTTGCGCCCGGCGTCCTGATCTGCACACACACTACACACACACACACACACACACACTTCGAGGTGACATTGCGGCGGACGATCGACGCGGTCGACGGTTGCGTTCAGATAAAACCTTTTTTTTTTCTTTCTGTCCGACCGTGACTGAGCGGTGCTTTCGGGAGCAAAGCGAGGCCAGAGTTAATGACAGCCGTCCAACGACTCTCCGAACCGCATCGGTCACATGGGTACAGACGCAGAGCGGGGAGAAGAAGGGAAGAAGAGAGGGAGACCTTCGATGTCCACAGGATCAGGAGAACAGAAGACACCCTGGTGGGCGTGTCCGCCAAAGAGCGACAGCTTGCGCGCCGTTCACTGTCATTTATAACTGCCCTCCTATGAGGCCTAAACACTATCTTTTCCCCCCTTTTTCCTCTCCTTCTTTATCTCTTTCTTTGCAGCTTACATTTATCTCTGTCTCTGACGCAATTTTCCTCCCCAGCCCACCCCTCTTCCCCCGTCTCCCTCCTCTTCGGATCACGTCGAACACCGGCCGACCGCTCGCCATCCATCACTCCGTTCAACACCGCCCGCCACATCCTGGTCGCCGACCGCCGTCATTACAGCTCGGAGACCAAGTGGCCGAGGGAGGAGGAGGAGGCGAAAGGACGCGAGGGAGGAAGACAGAGAGAGGTGGGCTGCGAGGCCTGTATGCCTTCATTAGAGCGTGGCCTTGATCATCGATGCCTTTGAGGGAATTGGACGTACACACACACACACACATGCACACACGCACGCAGCATGTGGGCACGTCGGCTGCACACGCTGACAGGAGAGTGGACCAGAAAGCTGCAGAGACATGACACAAATAATAAAAAAAAGGATCCTTTGTACCTATAGAGCGTCTGAACTGCACCTATAGAAGATGACACAGTTACGTCACGCCCACGCACACACACACACACACACACACACACACACACACACACACACACACACACACACATCAGAGCAGTCCGCCCCCGCTGGCTGACAGGGCGCTAATTTAAGACCCAGACTTAGTCCGGGGTGATACGAGCACAGCTGGGCTACGGGTAGAGCCTGATTAAAAATACATCAGAGGCCGTCTGAGAGCGAGCGAGAGAGAGAGAGAGAGAGAGAGAGAGAGAGAGAGAGAGAGAGAGAGAGCGAGAGAGAGTGTGTGAGTGAGTTTTGGGCCCGATAAGGAGCACCGCCGCTGACTGACCTACATCTGCTGAACCGAGCACAGCCTGTTCCTCTCCCCTCGGTGGCCTGCGCCGACCACTCGTGAGCACACGTGTACGTGTAACACGTGTTCGACGCGGCGTGGACGGAATTAAAAACGCTGTAAAACGTCGAGAATAAAAAGGATTTGCATTTTTTAAATAACTTCATAAGCAGAGCAGTAAGTGCAGGGACACTGCACAGGTGTACTGTGCTTAAAGCTCGGGAAGGTAGTGTAGTCTAGAAACCTCTTTTAACCGCAATCACTAAATAAAATGCTCCGACAAAGAAAGAAAAAGGTAAAAACAAACACAGGACTTTCACCCAGGTGATCTTGTTCGAGACCGGTCTCAAACTTGAGTTATTGCAACGTTACTTGTGACTTGTTTACATATTTTTGCTTAGCTTACAGACATTTTGTTCTTTTTTTTTAAAGCCTAACCGTGATGTTTTCCCTCAACCTAACTCAGTGGTTTTGTTGCTTGGACGTGATGTTACATCGTTTTTGTGGTGGGGTCACGTCACGTGAACAATAGCCATGTTTGTGTTTGAGTTCATTATTATATGTTTACGTACGTAATGGTGATTTAGGGAGCGTGGCTTTGGAAAGAGGCCTCGAGGGGCTTTAAAATACACGCAGTGGAATAAAAAGTACAATATCTCATTATGAAATGGAGTAGAAGTAACATGACGTTTACATATTGAGTACGTCCCGGTCTGTCTGCAAAAATATAGCTTGAATATAGACACTTGCTTTTTACACCAATATCTTCTTACTGCGAGCAAAATGACTTTGGAGTATTTCTTATCGCGGTAGAGCGCCAAGTGCTGAATGCTAAACCTCTCTGCTTGCTGAGAATGCCGTCAATAATCATTTAACCTTGAGTGACCTCAGTAGCGGCGTGTGTAACTTCCTTCAAGGTTAAAGTCCTCAAAGTCCAATTTTCTACTTGAAAGGGAAAATACAGTTTACACTCAAAGCTGCATATGCGATCTTTCCCTCCCTCGCTTCAATTCCCTGGTCTCTTCTTTTCCTTTTTTTCTCTCCTCTTTTCCTTTCATCTCCCCTCCACGTTTCCATTCGTACTTCGGTCCTCGTGTACTCGCTCTTTTCTTCCTTCTCACACTGTTTTACTCGACCTCTTTGACTCGTTTCCACCCCTCTCTCCTCAGTAAGATGAAGAGCTGTCCTTAATGTGCCCACACATTCCTTCTTACCTCCCTCTCACGCACAGAAGGAGACATGTCAAGGCCACGGCATGGCGCTCCTTCTAGCACTTTCAATGGCTTTTATACACTGCTGCACACTCAATAAGATGGAGATTGACTCTTTACATGAAAGCTACATTACTGGAAATGACTCAAATGCAGATAATACAACAAAAAAAAAAGATGTTTTGCATATGTTAACTAGGATTACTTTAAAGTTCAACGGTGTAAAAATCCTTGTATTTGACGATACGGGATGAATTAAAATTGGTAAATCCGTGAATAATTAAAAAAAAAAAAAAAAAAAAAAATCAACAAATCTGCCACGCACCATCCGGACATGGTGAAGTCCCGGTACAGCATCCTCTTCCCGACCTCCTTTCTCTGGACTCTCCTCGGGAATTCCAGATGTGTGAACTCGTTGCCTAATAAGTGGGGCTGCATGTAGGCCTTGGATATGGAAAGAAATAGAAGGAGGAGAAGAAAAAAAGAAGATTGACATACCCAGGGGGATAGGAAAAACAATTCCACAGTCTATTAAGCTGGCAATGAGAGGAGGCGGTGTGAGAGAGACGGAGCGAAGCGTTGCTGGTGTGTCTCAACGGGAGGGGAGGTCAGCTCCGCTAACATCTGACAGCTGTGCCGAGAAAAAGGTTCTTTCTTACCAGGAACTGCAGTCGCTGTCTCTCTGACTCCGGCGTGAACTCTGCTGACATGGGGATGACTTCCCCGGCCCGGATTATGATGGCTCTGAGGGAGAGGAGTAGACACACACACACACACACACACACACACACGTCTTTGCTTATTCAAACTGGAACACTGGCTCGTACGGGGGTGCGTCATTTCAAAAAAAGGTGCGCTCGTTTCGTCCCACGTTGAGCGTCTCACCTGCTGTCTCCGGCGTTCCCAACGTAGAGCTTCCCGAGCAGAAAGACGACCGCCAGAGCAGTGCAGCCGCCGGAGACGTTGTAGACGGCCTTATCCTTCTCTATCTGCACATCCTGAATAGAAACACACACATACACACAAATTATTACAAACAACACACAATCACAGCCTTCAAAAACGTTTTTCCCTGTCAGGCAGCGCCACAGAGCATGTGAGCAAGAACCTGATCCTGAGTAAAATATGACGCTGGTACTTAAAACCCACCGTGATGCTATTATTAATTATAGCAGCATAATTAATGAATTCATCAATGGCGCTCATAAGTCAGGGAGCAATAAAGCGGAATGGAAACCAAAAGGGATTGGAGAGAAAGTTTGGAGCGGCCGCTGGTTATAACACCGGTTAATTAGCCCAGATTAAATTTGTTGCTAATTAACCCCTCCCACCCAAAAAAATCTTTGCTACTGTATCAATTCATTAATTAGATGAATAATCAACCTGTCAGAAAATTAATCAAAAAGCTAACTCCAATTTTAACCAAGCTGCTCACTCGCGGTTTAACCCGTCGACGCTCTCCGCGGCTACCGTTGATGCTAACGGCTCCCGAGGGGCCTTTCAATGGCAAAACAGGAGCAGGAAGTAGTCCCGAGTAGAAGAAAGAAAAGAAGCGCGACCCCCTTATGGCGCCTCCTTTCGCATCCCTCCGTCACTATCGAGCATCAACAAATTGAGTGGGAAGGAAAATGCTGGCAAACACATTTGCAGCGAGGCCATCCTGCGAGCCCGCTCTCCCAAGAGGGGCGTCGCCCCCGCGAGAGCATGTCGCCTCCGTGGGCTCACAACCCTGTGAGCGTGTTTGTGTTCCTCTGACAGGAGACAGCAATGGATGGCGTGCCTAAATATATATATGTGTGTGTGTGCATGTGTCTGGGCAGAAAAGACAGATGTGTGTGAGTTCAACTGCGTGTCGACAGTTACGCATGTGTGTGTGTGTGTGTGTGTGTATGTGTGCATAGAAAGCAATCAATTGTGCGACCGGATGTGTGGGAGCGACTTCATTTCGCCTGTATGCATTTTTGTGCAGACCGTTTTGTACGAGACAGAATTGCTGTGTGTGTGTGTGTGTGTGTGTGCGTGTGTGTGCGTGTGTTTGGGTGCATATGCGTGTTGCTGAAAGCCTGCACTCCCTCTTCCTGTCCAGTTCCAGAACAAACACACACACACACACGTACATACAAACCACTAGTGCCGCTGCACACATTTCTCAAGAGTAAGGGAGTGCGGTGTGTGTGTGTGTGTGTCTGTGTGTGTGTGTGAGAGAGAGAGAGAGAGAATGTGTCCTTCACCTCTAATTGAATCCATAGCGAGCCATACATATTTATACTAGCTGTGTGCAATACCTCTTGCTGCAGGCAAAGTCTTTAATAATGAAAATGTCTGCATAAACAGCTCCACCTTTTCTCCTCCACACTTCCGCCAAGAGGAGTCTAGTAGCGACTCAGCTAAATGACCCGCAGGCCCAGACAAAAAGGTTTCGGCACGAAAAAACGCCATGAGATAGGACTGACAAATCAGGAAGTCCCACATGACATCATCTGACCACGTTATCCAAAGATAACTAGTCCTGTAACTAGTTTTGACTTTAGGAATTCAGGCACATGTTAAAAAAAAAAAACATACACACAAAAACAAGCAGAGTTACACACTAAAACACAAACATCTTATTAGTGTGTGTTTTTAAACTTTTAAACACCAGCGAAAGACAACTAAGTGAGGTGTTTGACCAGCTTAAGAATACATAATAAAAGGTAAGCGCATAAAAGATGTGAGTGAATGCTTAATAGCTTGTATCAACTATTGTATTCAACATATTGTTTTGAAGGCCGCCATCTTCCAAAAGGTTGGACTGCAGCTTGAGTCGCCGTACGACCTGTGAGCTACAGGTCAGACCGAACGCCCTCCTCCACGCCGTTTACTGTGTTATCCGATAGCAGAATAGAAGCTTAAAGCTATTAGGCCTAAAAAATAAAAAAAGGGAGAAAGAAAAGTGAGAGCAACGACAGAAAAACAGGTCGAAACGTCAGAGAAGATGGAAAACTCTAATTAGCAGACGGTAATTAACCGAATCCATCATTTTAACTGATGACCAAAATCAGTGGCGCGTCACCTGTTTTTGAGGGCCAGAAGGACCGCGGGGAAAATCTCTTCAGCTAATGCTGCTTTAATACAGAGCTTAATAAACACACATATTTTCTGCAATAGTTCACAATCCAAATGGTAAAAATCACATTCATTCTTTTGGTCAAGGGTAACAAGGGTGATGCCAACTTCCAGGTTTGCCACCAAAAAATACATCATCCCTGCAGCACTCTATATCTTCACATAGCAGATAGTTGTTTGCTGCTGTATTAATGCTCTGAATATGGAGTGAAGCACCTTTAACATATTGCATAACAAACCAGGCAGGATGCAAATAGGTGAGTAAACGGTTCTAAACAACATTGAAGGTCAACAGTGGAAACCTTCAGTAACTGCAACTATCGGTCAGTGTGATCTGTGGTAATTGGTCAAAAGGTCAGGAAAAGGGCGGAACAAATGAAAAACACAAGCAACAAGAGAGGAAAAAAAATAGCTAGGTCCAGAAAATGGAGGAAAAACATAAATAGGTTAAGACATCGACACGTAGCATCAGCGAGTAACGCAAAAGTCGGGTTATAAACCGCTACTACATTTGGTGGTTGTTGGATAGCTAGCAGGGAGCTAGCAGGGAGCTAGCATGGACTACCACCGAAGGTACTAGCGACGTTTAAGCTAGCCGTTTATTCAAGCTAACTTGTGTTACTAGTGGACAAATGCAGTGTGAGCCTGGGCCCGGCGCCACATCATAGTGTGAGACATAGCATATTCACATGGTGATAAGATGTCAACAAGTGACAGTACGCATGTGCACACGCACACACTAAATAAATGTGTTGTACTAAAGACCATCACGGTGAAATCATCTCCTCTCGCTTTGAAACGGGCCCACCAACCGCCTTTGTTTCTGAGCTACATGTTGTTTCTGATGTTGACACACCCCCGAGTGTTTGTCGGGCTTCAGTAGCCGGCTCTCTCTCACACACACACACACACACACACACACACACACACACACACACACACACACACACACAGACACACACACACACAAACACACACATTGGCCTCTTCCACAGGAATGCAGTGAGTCGTGTCGGAGAAAAAATTAAAGGCTGATAAGATACAGAGAGACTCAGTGAACTCTCAGACAAAGATTTAGAGAGTTCCCTTCCCAGGATTCTCTTGACACTTCCCATTTTCCTAAAGAATGAGCTTCATTAAAAAAAAAATAAGACAAGGGGGCTTTTAGAGAGGGGGGGTGGAGGAGATGCTGCCAAGATCGACTTTTGGGGTAGTTACTCAGCAAAACTAGAAGTGACAGTTTTTGGCTTTCTCGTGGCGATGCGTACCAAGCGCACCAATTTGCAGTTTTTACTAAAAAATATTACTGAAATAAAAATAAGATTAAACGACAGCTGTGGAGGAAAGTAGACGCTGTTCTTCCAGGTGGCTACAGCAGTTTATCTCGCCTATGGGCTCTCATTACAATTAGTGGGACGCTGAGCGATGAACTGGAAAGTGTGAAGCTGGAGACCCCCATTAGAGAGCTTTGTGGCCACGATGACCGAGGTGCACTGTGACTGCAGCGTTAGTAATGGTGGACGTCAGTGCAATTCCCCTTTAAGACAACGAGAGAGAGAGGGAGAGAGAGAGAGAGAGAGAGAGAGAGAGAGAGAGAGAGAGAGAGAGAGAGGACACAGAGGGTAAAGAGTGCAGCCAGAGAGGCATGCGAGTGAAGAGACGGGAAGCAGAGCGACGGAGAGGTTCGCTGATAGCTAGGAGTCGTGGAAGGATGGGTTTCTGTCGAGGAAAAGAGGAGAGAAAAACACAGACGCAGCAAAGAAACTACTTACTGTTGAAAGTGAATCCTAAATTTCAGTAACCTATGAATCCAGATGCTGAATCGTGTTAAAACCTCAGCTCGTTGTACTGCGACAGCTGCAGCTCACAACACATAATCCTCACGGCTCTGAAGCAGAATCCCGTCTTTATCAACCATACAGTCACAATATACCTCTCAATTAATTAACTGATCCTCATACAATCATTAAATACACCTACACACACACCGCAAGTGCCCCAATACTCTCATTTCCCTTTTTTTTTTATGGCCATGGAGTTTTTGGTCAGAATATAATGGCACACTACCATCTAGTGGTGAAGAGGTGGAAACACCGCGATGCTCTGTGGGATTGGATTTTCTAATTCGATTGAGCAGCACTTCCCTCTCTCGAGATCTAAAGTAGCCTCCTCAAGTGGACACAAACGCTGTGTGTTGACTCTGGTTCCTGGAAGATGATGCAGTGCGTCTGGTCGAGGCCGAGAGCTCACAGATGACATCGGGGCTCTGGTCAGACAGAAAAGTATCTGATAGATATTCATTATTTTAATAGTTTGATGTTATGCCATATCCATTACGGGCCTCTGTATATAGCTTAATTATTCTTTTTACTTGTATCCATTTATACACTATTGACTAGGTTTGTATGAACACTTGTGAGCACAATCACTTGAGCACTATGAACACTTTAATTCATGTCCTGGTACAATATTCACTTTAAGTACATTTTATACAAATTATTTATTCCATCTGAACATTTTTTTATATTCCATCTGTATATTTTAATCCATCTGTAAATGTAATATTCTTTCTTACTGCTAAATTTGTCATCTGTTTTAATAACGTTCTACTGTTTATTTATATTACTTGATTCTTTTTATTATTATTACTTATTATAACTTGTCAGCAGTGCTGCTGTAATCCTGTAATTTCCCCACTAGGGGACTAATAAAGGATTATCTTCTCTTATTTTAGTTGATTAATAAATTGACAAGATAAAATCTGCTATTTTCATAATGATTTTTCTTTAAAAACCAAAATGAAAAAGAAAATCTTGTTTCAAAGTTTCTAAATGGTGAATAGCTTCTTCTCTTGAATAACAGAATATGTGTGGTTTTTAACTATTGGTCCGATAAAACAAGACATCACATCGCCATGGCCTCTGTGAACTTGAGATGGGCAATTTTTGCTGGCAATTATTAGACAATAATCAGTGGATTACTGTGGTGTATTAAAATAATCCCTTAGTCCTGCAGCATGCTTTCCACAGAGAAAGTGTTGTACATTTTAAAGCTAAATGCATCATTCTGGTGCACTCTCAGAGCTACATTAAGAATAACTTTCCACTCTGGTGAACCACGTTGTGCTCATATCTTTAAACATTTGCCACAACGTGCTTCCAGGTTCAACAGTCATACATTATCAGTGTGGGAAGCAGCTTGTTGCGTTAGTGGACGTATCACAACGCAACCACATCACTGCTCTCACACGCCGGCGAGAGCTGATAACGCCGTCCTGGTTTATGTCCGTCGTGTCATGCTACCGAGTTTAAAAGGTTAAAGAAGTCACAATTTGTTTTGCGACAGTCCATCAATACAATTGTGCCGTTAATACCAAAGTTCTGTTTTAATGTGGGTGTCAGGGAAATGGCAAACGCATGTCCCCCGAAAAAAAAACCTGATGATGATTTGATTGTAGGTTTGCATTTAACAGACACACTTCTGTGTCTCTCATTTTTCCAGCATTACGTTGCTTCCGAGCAAAGCAGCCGCAAAAGGTTTTGATTTTTTTTTTGGAATTTTTGAGAAAAGGGCATGCCTGGCCTTTTTTTTTTTGTCTGGGGCAATATAACGGCGGGATGTCCGGCGTTATTCTGGGAATTATAGGGCATGGCTAACTGCAGTCGCAGCACACTCAGGAGCACGTTGTCGGCGGTGTGCGGCGTTAATGGTGCGCATGGTGTCCGCGGCAGACCTTCCCCTCACCATGTCTTTGAAAGCGTTCTCGATGGCGCCGACCACCAGGCTCTCGTGCGAAACCTTCTTCTCGGTGAAGAAGCGCGTGGGCGGCGTGCTGGGCGAGCCGGGGGCCCCCGCGGCGCCGCGCAGGGACGCCGCCCTGGTGAGGGCGCGCTGGGACGTCGGGGTGAGGTGGTGGTTGACGGGCTCCTCCCCGAAGCACGTCGGGGGCAGCACGTTGGGACTGCAGACGATCTCCATCACCTCCTGAAGGTGCAGGGCGATGTGGTGATGCAGGAGGCGGGACGCCACGACCGCCGCCCCGGAGCCGGCGTGGCCGTCGAACAACGCCCAGTAGTGGAAGGTGAGGCTGTCGGAGCTCTCCTGGACACAGACGGGAATCAATAGGGAGGAGTCAGACCTTTCCTTCTCACTTTAAACCAACTGGTGACTGAGAATATACCGAGAAACATGTGGTCGTGTGTGAATGATCAGTACATTTATCAGCTGAGAGCAGTAGCCATGGCTGTGTTGTCCCCTTTAGTCCACAAAAAAGTGAAAGAATCAGTGTCTACGTGGTTCCCTATTTATATTGTGACGACAGTCAACAGTTTATGTAACAATCAGGCAGAAGCAGATATGAGCCAATCCCATATTTCAAGATTTAATAAGGATCTTATCTAAATGGATGCTCGGTACAACGGCTGCATCCAACTCCAACGAGTTATTCTCATTATCATCAAAATGAATGAAACGTAAATGACTCATCATCCAGAATGTCTGCTGTGGTTCCTTACCTGGAGGGATCCACCAACCTCAAGAAACTGTAAATTTCAGAAATAAGAAAAAGAAAACATTTTTTTCAGCGCGTTGTGGCTTTTCTCTTCTCTTAACGCGATGCGCTGGATAGTTCTACTTCTTCTTAAGCACTCTACAAGGAACAACACACGACACTTAGTATGCAACATGGGGCGGCGCGTAATGAACAGATGCTGCGTCGAGGGCCACAAGCAAAAAGGTTGGGAACCACTGATGCATATTGTGGCAGTGACCAGAAGAATAGAAACCCAGAAGAATAGAAACCCTGGTTCAACACCAGGTTCGGACCAACTTCAGCCCGAGTGCATGGAGAGCGGCGCAGTGAGCTGCGTGCTCCAGGTGTCGAAGCTGACTCACACAGACATCAGTGATTCACACATTGCACAAACTTCATGGGCCGAAAAGCTCCGTTCTATCGACGCGGTGAATCTAAATGCGTCGCTACTGTAGGTGTTCAGAGGGAACGCTTTTCCTTTCAGGCTCTCATTCAACGACGTCTTCTGATCTAAAAGTGCCCTTCATCCGGCGGAGGCCGTGATGCTAATGTATGCTCTGGCATCAATGCCTCAGTATGGAGGCGTGTGTGTGTGTGTGTGTGTGTGTGTGTGTGTTCCGGCGCTGGATACAGCCTTCTGTGTCCATCTACAAAGGGATACGTCCCACATAAGGTGTAGACAAAGTGGCCTATGATCCAGTTCAATCATTGCACTTCTTTGAGTTTGCCACCTTCAAAAAGTGCAGCAATCCCCCCCCCTTCGGAGCCGGTGGCCATGCATTTTATACTCTATAAGGTGCACAGTTTAACTCCCTTCTATGTCAAGTAAACACAATAAAATGAAAGTATGGACATTGAGTTGCCATTGCACATATTTCAATATGTCGTAAACAAGTATGTACAGTGAAAGATGGAGGGCTGCTTTGTCCTGCAGGGCTTGCACTGCATTTGCTTTTTGTCACTGGGTGTAGATCATTGCTGGCATATATTTCGGCACACTCGAAAGCGCTGATTTTTCTAAATATAGTGCAGGCAGGTTTCTACCACATGAGCTATGAAGCGAGCAGAGAAGCACTACAAAGGCTCGACACTACTCTTATCGCTCTAGTATCACTGCAGCAGTGAGTCACGAGGTACTTGCATGAGCTTGCTGTAGGCTCTGGCTGGGCCTGAGCAAAGTACTGGTGGGCTGAGGAGAAACGTTTGCAGCAGTATTACTTCATTGTACACAACATACTGTACTTGCAGAAGGACACGGGGTTATCATTGTGTGTGTGTGTGTGTGTGTGTGTGTGTGTTTCTGGGAGCTGCTAGAAGGCCGAGGCTGTGATGGGTGAAGGGCGCTGCGCCGCACGCCCCAGTGAGCTGCTGATTGGACTGGATGACGGGAGGGAGGGGGCCCAACAGCGGGGCCCCGGGGCCATTCGAGGACTACATCCACTCTGACCATTACCTGGATTACATCAGTGAGGAAATGCTAAACATGTGGAAGCTTCCAGTCTGTGACACGTTATCAAAAAGATGGATTAGAATGAAAAAATGTTTGTATCATCAAACACCTTTTAATAACTTACTAGCTTATTCAAAGTGCACTTCTTCTTGTGTAGAGACAAATATTTCTGTTACATTGCCATTAAATACCGGCTCGGTTCTGGTTGTGGGAGGCAATGCAAATATTGAAAACCTAAATCAGTGGATTTCTTTTCGTTTTACGACACGTTTGCTGCGACTGAATAGTGAGAGAGTGAGAGAGCGAGGTGCGTGTGCCGTGTGGATTCTGTGTGAATTAGTGAGCGGTTGTGCGAGTGGCCATGTTGTGCTATTATTAGTCTTCGGGACGGGGCAAAGGGGCGACTAGCCCATTGTGTAAGACGGCAATTAAAATCCATCTCGCTGAGTGAAGGCCTGCCCGGTCAAATATCCTGTGTTGGCCACCGATGCTAACGATATTAGCGTCGGTGATGTGTGTGTAAAGCCCGGTTTATTGCATATTGGCTCCGTGTAAGACTTTAACATAACAACTGGGACACGAGGCGACCCCGATGCCAACGGGGATTTTACACCCTGGTCCTCCAGTTGTAACTCACCACCTCCCGTGGTTCATAGCATGACTCTAAGGTATGTTAGGGATGGTGGGAAGGCGGATGGATACTTCCTGATGGATCCAGACCCCCCGTTTGTGTGACTCACCGGGCTCTCCCGGGGGCCGAGGCCCTCTCCATTGGGCAGGGAGGACCTCCTGCGGGTCGTCGGGGTCCGGTTGGGCGTGGAGTTTCCCGCCGGTCTCCTTTTGACCACCAGCACCTCGCAGCAGGCCTGGTCCTCATTTAACGTGCTTTTCCCTGCATTGATCACCCTGAAATAAAACAAGGAATTAATGGATGGACGCCGTGCGTCACTTTAACAGGACACCTAGGATAAAAGATAAAGAGATAACAACTTTGTTTTTTATGATATAAAACAATGTAAACAGATATTAAATACATGGAAGATATGACACAATAATAATTAGATATGGATCAGGGAGTACCAGCTGCACACGCTGGACTCACACATCACAGTTCAAACCTATTCAATCGTACAACGAATAAACACGACCCGATTGCGGGTCGATAATTCTTATGCTTTTCTGGACTTGAAAACAAATTAAAAATCAAAAGGGTGTTTAGAGGAAGAAATGGTTAGAACAGTATTCTCCCCTGGCATGCAACACTGCATCACATCCCCTAATTGCAAGCTTGAATTATTAATTTCTTCTTCTGTTGGAATCAAATCTATTTCAATTTGGTGTCACAATTATAGTTTTCTTTTCAAAATCTCTGTTAAAATAGCCATTATCGAAGGAAAGAAGAAAACCATCAATGTAGCAGCTGATCCCGAACTTTTAAAGGGTAGTGTACATGAAAATAATACATTAAATGGCATCAGAGAGGACGGTGAAGCCGATAAAGCCTCGGGGAGGGAGGAGGTCGAAGGGATGAACCATTTCCAAGACATCTGTTGTCGTCTCCACTCGCATCATTGCAAGGATCGCAGAAGCAAAAAAACAGTTGCGTAACAGCCGACATGGATTAAACATTTGCTTTTATCACTACACAAAGATACCAAATTCCCTGAATGTTGGCGGTGAAAGGTGATACACAGCTGCAGGTAATAAAAGGGCTTGAACACCCTCCTTAACTGTGACCTTTAATCCATAATACGTTGAGTATATAAACCCTCTCTAAACTCAGGTTATGTGGAAGAGTTCCCTTTCACGGCAGCATATCTTTTCTCTATTTTGTATATTCATAATTGCAAATAGACACTCTTTAAATAAACATCTCCATTTGAGTCCCACGCATGCAGGTGAGAGGACAGATACAGAAATACTGCGTTACACAACACCTGGCAGATGGTGTACTGCTGCTGCTGCTGCAGTCGTGGACACGCACAATACTCCATTGTTGATTTAGCCACCGCAGGAGAAGTTCAGTCTACTGTGGCCCTGTTCAAAAAACTCTGCACATGGTATCTTATCAAAATTACAGCTCAAAAAAGGTTAGATGGCTATGCATGGATTTTTGTTAACGGCGGAAGTTCCAATGTCGTGATATCACTTTTTATTCCAACAGACATTCGTCGTACAAACAGTGCTTGTAAAAAGAACTGGTAGCCTGTCCCTTTAAGGGACGTCTCAAATGAGTCGTATCAAATAATTGAGACATTATAATCGCCACGTGTTGATACGAGAGCCGGGCATGATGACTCCCCCCTCTCCTCCCCCCGTGGAGGATCTTATGTAAGTAATCCTAATTGGTCCCGGGGATGAACACGCCGAGCACAGACCCTCCGTCTCCAGCTAAGAAAACACTGTGGGCTGTTGAAGCGACAGGATATTGACCGGGCAGGCCTTCACTCAGCGAGATTGATTTTAATTGGGAGTCTTACACAACGGGCCGGTCGCCCCTTTGCCCCGGCCTGAAGGCTAATAATAGCCCGCTCCCTGCGGCGAGTCCATCAGACAGGTTTACGTGACACGCCTACTTTGCCGACTCGCGGTTTTAGTTAAACCATCTTAGTGGGAAACTTAAGCTTCACCCACGATCGCCATCGGGAGATCGTCAGTCCAAAAGAATATGCGATCAAGAGCTTTGAAGCTTTTAGTCCCCGACCGATAACGTATGCAGGTTCAACAGTTTGACATTACGATGCGTTCCTTGCATCGCTCCGGAGGGAAATTATACCGTTACCATGATGTATTCACATGTTTTCTTGTAAAATGTAGTTTTAAGGCGAGACGCGTGAATACAGTCGTTTGAAGGAAATGTTTTCACGGCATTATGGAATAGATACGAGAGGGAATTATGACTTCTTTAACTTCCTAATAATAGTTCTAGATTGCTTATAATACATCATTTAAAACGGCTATTCTCAGATCTTATTCTTATCCCAAAAAATTAATAATTTCCATACCATTGTATCATTATTTTTATGCAAATAACCACTATAGATGACATCTAGGACATCTGATTAAACTAGTTTTTGTGATAGTGGTGAAAAATAAATGTATGATGATGTACAATTAGTATCAGAGACAAAAAAAAAAAACCTTCACACGGCCATCTCCGAAAGTCACATTTGCTCCCTTTTTTTCTTCTTTTGTCCTAATAAGCCGGTAATCCTCTCATATCCATCCGTAATCCAGTTCCTTGTCGTCCTCATGCGGATGTATGGATCAGTAAACCTGACCTCAGTGGTTTAAGACCCCGATGCCTTTTAGTTTCTGTAACATTAGTTAATTCCTCGCTCGTTTTCTTACTTTGTTGATCCCATTTTCTTTGCAAAGGTCGAGCAAACCGTGCTCCTCCTCGTGTTCCCCTCCAGACGAAAGTTACGGTTGTAGCGCGACTATTGTTAATGTCATCGGTTCCACCTGCTTCAACAGGTCAAGCAGCGAAATATCAAACAAAGAGGTGATGAATGAACTTTATTACTTAAGCGGTTGCTGACTCTGGCAACTTTAGTCGCAAATATAAAAAGTCTGGATTGCAATATTGCACAGAGAAACAAATTTAAAACCACGTTTATAGGTTTTATTGTTAATTACTAAAAAACAGAACACCCAACCGGTCAAGGAAAATGATGTTAGTGTACAGTACGCGATGTGCTCAACTCCTTCCACGAACTTCCTCTGATGAATGGGGGCCACAAAACCTCAGACGCCGTCATGCGTGTCTGAGACCGAAGCACAGCAGGGAGCAGCGGTCACTCCACCCCGAGCGGTCACGAGATTTCAAGACTCCTGATGTGAGAGCGAGACGCCCTCCAGACCCCCCCCGAGGCACGAGCTGTGCACGAGAGCGAGGCTGTCACGTCCGGTCACCTAATTTTCACTCCTTCCCAATCGGAGACAACGACGTGACCTTAATTACTCCGTCCGAGCTGTGAACTACGGACCGGTGTGCCTTCTTTTTGACTTCGCCTCACGTTTTGCTCCCAAAAGGCATCATCAGATACCAAAAAACACTATGAAACACTATTAATGTCGTATCTACGTATATTGCCCAGATAATCTCCATTTTCTACATCCCTTTGTATCCATTTTGCGACTGTACTTTGGGCCGCAGCATCTCAGCTCTCACGAATATGTCCTTTTAGATGACGATGACCCCGATGAGTAACGCGTCTTGTTCAAGGTTGGCTCACAGTGAAGCTACACGTTGAAAGGGAAAGCTGGCGCTGGAGCTGCCGCTGAACTGCAGCCGCATTACGTCGTTCCTGCCTCGGAGCGATGTGGCGTGTCGATGCAGCAGAAACAAGAACATGTGCTGCATCATGTGGTCCAGGCAGAGGCGAAGCTCCGTCACGTGCTCCCTCCCCACAGCTGAGTGGGGACGTTGATGTAACCGAGTGAAAAACGTCAGAAAAGACCGGGAAAGATAAACCTGCATTCAGAATAGAAGGATAAACGCATTCAACAACGCCAGCTTCACACTGTTTCACATCTACTCCCTCATCTCTGTTCTTTTAACGCGGATGTGAACGCTGAGGAAGCCGAAGCAGCGCAGAAAAAGACTGTGTGTGCAGCGGCGGTGCCGGTGTTCAGTTTACAGACGCGATATCGATCGGGTATCGACGGGACTGTGTTGGTCCTGGGTCAGGAGAGTGAGAGGCTTTGTCACAACTCGTTTATCTGCTCGTTGCCGCCGCTCTCCCATTTCAACACGGAGGCTGAAGGTGATGAGGCGAAACACGAGGAGGAGAAGGGGAGCGAGTGAAGCGTGTCCTTGTGCTGCTTTCAGTGGCTTCAACGTTTCTCAATGAAACTCTGAAGAATTAGCATCATCCTAATTATTCCACCACTGGAGAGTTTTTTGTTGAGGATGTTTTGCGCTCATTGCCGGCCTTGATTTATTCTTGTTGAAGGTCACTTTTATCAGAACTAAAAGCGACTCATCAGGTGAAGGTCGTCGCTCTCGTCCCTTCACTGGTCTCCTGGAAAGTAAGTAGGGGAAAAAGTAGCGATACAGGATAGTATCGCGATATTTTGCGTGGCGATATTGTATCGATACACGGAAGCAAAGTATCGATCTTTTATTTAATCAAGTCTACATTTTTTGGTCCTGGAGTAATAAAATCAATTTATTTTTGTCGACAAAGTTTCCCTTTGGGGACAATTTGCCGTTGAAAAAAAAGGTAATAAATCGCAATACATCGCAATACTTAACGTATCGCGGTATCGAGATAATATCGTATGGTGGGACCAATGGTGAATCCCATCCCGAGAAATAATGAATGCATCACTTCTTCATTTCAAGGGACCTTAAGTAAGGGAAATGTTTAAAGTGGGAGTGTCTTACTTAGAGTGCACAAAATTATGTACACAAACTGGAATTTGGTGATGTAAACAAGTAACTTTACGAGTTACTCACCACAAATATTATCACCTTATTCAAAAAGGTAGAACTGTGACTTGGCATTTTTGTTTTTTTTTGTGAAAGGACATGGTCACAGCGCGGCCGGCCCCTCCCAGGGTGCAAAGGGGGATGATGTATGCGTGATGGGTGGAAAACAAGTCGGGAGGAAGGCAGCGGGAGACGAGAGAGAGAGAGAGAGCGGTGAGCAAGACTCACTGATCCAGTCACATGATCATGCTCACTGGACCCGACAGCTCAAGAGACGGGCAATCTGAAACGAGGACTTCTCTTCCCCGTCACCGCGGGGAGCGGCTCTGTAAGCCGGGAGAGAACCTCAGCGGTCAGGACGTGGAAATGAACCCAAACAGCTGACCCAGAGGCACCTGACCCCGTTAACCCTTTCATCATATCATCTCATACGGACTCAGGTTTTTATCCACGGGCAAATTGGCAGATTTCACAACAACTAAACCCGCAGGTCAGCCAGCTGATGACAAAACCCTGAGTAGGGCTCAGTGTCTCTCTCATATACACACACACAAACACACACACACGCACACACACACACACACACACACACACACGATCCTGTAGAATGATATATTCTGTATAAGTATACCAATTTTACTAAGAAACAAAAACCCCAGTACGATAATTGTGTTTTAATCATGAATAGCAATCCTTATGAATTAATAATGAAATGCACAATTAGCTATCTATAGATATGGATTAGCATTTTAACTCAAATTATGCAACCTACTTTAGAACATAAGAAGCGGGGTGATGGTTTCATTTCTTTTCCGTCTTGAGATTTGAAATTATTCATGGCAGATTAGCACGAGGAAGCGTAGCGGAGGGAGAGAATCAAACCGTTTCAACGGCTTTTCTTCAGGCAGAGAGCATATAGATCCAGCATGCACTGCAACAGTCAATTAGCCAAAAGGTCAATCAATAGACATTTTATCAACCACAATTTTTAAGGCCTGCATGAATGAAAATGCATGAATACTTGTTCCACTCTGATGCGCGCTCTTACATTCACACAGATTTAATAACTTTGATGTTCCAGACTGTTGATCAGACAAAAAAAACCAAGCAATTTGATGACATCACAAACTTGTTTCCCTCTCATGACGTAATTGAGAGTGCGGTTTTGTTGAATGGGAATGTAATTTTGTATGAGACGGGGTTGGTTTTAAAGCGATTGATCTGTGAAAAGGGAAGAAAGCCACCAAATAAATCAACGCTTTGAATCATTCTCGGATGGAGTCTCTCTCCCTCTCCCTCCCTCTCCCTCTCCCTCTCCCTCTCCCTCTCTCTCTCTCTCTCTCTCTGCGAAGTGTTGACCCGTCCACTTCACTCCTTGTAAACACAGACAGTTGCCCGAGGGAGAGAGACCCACAGGGTCAGATGTGTTGAAAAAGCCCTGGCGCACTTCGGATGACCGAGACTTTGCACGCAGTCGGGTTCACAGCAGGCCGGCTGAAGTTGAAACACTAGATCGCAAAGAGATGTGGGGGTTAGGAGTTGAGGGGGTGGGGGGTTGTCTGCACGCGGCGTTCTCACTTAATGTCTCACATCATCGATTAAGCGATGGAGCTCCAGGAAGCAGGCGCTCTATCATAACAGCGTGATGATGAGGCTTCAAGTCCTGGGAAAGAAAACAGAGCGATTTCACTCTTCTTTGTGGATGTGTGGATTCAGGGGCACTGAACCGCCTCAATCACACACACCCACACACACACACACACACCGTGCCGATGGGATCGCCTCGAGGTCTGAACTGTGACCTGCGCGGTGTAGAGACAGCCTCGCTAACCACCAGACCAGCGAGACACTTCGATGTGGGAACGCATGAGTGGAAGCGATTGTGACTGCGTTGCTCTCGCAGCGTCCAGACGATGATGCGAGCGAGTGTTTGTCCTACTTTACTCTCGAGTCGAGTCCTGTCAAAGGCAAACTTAGACCACATGAAGTTTGTTTGTACAGTGCAGGTCTGGCTCAGGCCTGACGAGGTGCAGGGCACGCTGCTCTCACCGGCATGCAAACAAAGTCGTTCCTGCTCAGTCTCCTGTTGTTTTTTTTTGTTTTTTTTACTGCCGTTGTGAAAATATTCCACCAAATCTGCATTTTTTTTCTCATGTTATACCATCCCCCCCCCCTCATTCTGCAGTGGCCCTCCCGCGCCGTCGACACAGTTTACAGAAAGCAAAAGGAACAACTTTGCTTTGCACGAGTCAAGCCGAGTGTGCTCGATGCGTTTGAGAAGATGTTCTCATTAGAGCCTTTGGCAGGAAGCTGAGATATGAACAATACGACAGATGAACTCAGGTCCGGTTGTGATTCTGGTCTCAGTTGTCAAGAAGAAGGAGGATGACTTTTAGTGTCTGACTAGAAAAACACGAGCGAGAAACCGGATCTCCACAAGTAATGCACATGGAAAAGTACACGGTCAAGTTTTACCGGCTTTACTGAAACTCAGCCCTGTAGGTTATTAATACTACGCACACACAATGTCCATGAGACAAACTCTGTGACTATTCTCCCTCTACGTGTGAGAGCCTTCCTGACCACACATGCATACACACAAGTCACGTTATTGCTATTCACAATAAAACCTTGGATTTGAGGGTGCACTTTGTTGATTTCATGATGTTAAATGAATAAAACACACACACACACACACACACACACACACACACACACAATGAGTCTGCAACTATAATAAGCTGGCTGTATTTTTTGCATCATCACAACGTTAAAGCACTCCCTTGTGGCCTACATTGTCGCGACCTTATCTGTTTGACGGAGGTGTGTTTACGTCCTATAGGAAACTGTGATGTTTATCACTGAAGGAAGACATCAGCTGCTTCACCTTGGCCTATTTACAACATGAACCCCTCCATAATAATCTGAATCAAAGCAGCTGGGTGCTCATGTTTACGCCTTGATGAGCGCATGATCTCAGAAGTCCGCACCCCCCCCCCCCCCCCCCCAAAAAAAAGACGAAAGAAACAAGGATGCTCTTGTGTGTTTTGTGCAAGCAAAGATGGACGCGTCCAGGTTACTCACTCTGCGTAGCCGGTGGACCACGGCAGCCGCTTGGTCTCCTTCAGGATGAGGATCGGTCTCGCGATGTGATCCGCCGAGCACTCGATCTCGTCCGGCGACAGTCCCAGGAACTCCGGTCTGCTGTACGGGTATTTCAGCGGCAGATCCGAGCCGCCGGGGTGATCCCCGTTGGAGCCGCCGGCCATCATGCCTCCCATAAAATTGGCCACCGCCGATTTCACCCGCGTGAGCATGGTCCTGCTGCAGCGGGGCTCCAGGCGATGCGATTGCGCGAGTCTCTCTCTCTCCACACACACACACTCACACACACTCACACACACACACACACCTCCACCCTACCTCACCTCACCCCCCCTCCCCACTTCCCCCCCTCCTCCGCACGGCGACGCAGTTTACGCGGCGTGAAAAGGTGGACACGCAGCGGCCGCGAACACACATTCAGCCCCAGCGCTTCCCCGTGCGGTCTGAACGCGGAAATAGAAGACACACACACACACACACACACACGCACACACACAACTCTAGACTCTCTCGGGGCAAAGTGGGAGCTGCACGCCGGTCACGTGACGAACCGGTTGCCGCTGGTGGATTTGGTCGCGCTGGTATCTCGGTGAGCAGCTTACTTGTTGACAGTGCTGGAGGTCAAAGGTGCGTAATCCCGGAGTGACGAATTCCCTCGCTGGACGAGGTGCAGCAGCGCAGATGGGTGCTGTCCTCGACCCGCCCACCTCCTATGCTCGTTTCATGAAGGTCACGGAATTATATATTTTTTAAATTAAAAAAAAAAAAAAACCGCAGTTATTTCATGTTGCATATGTCAGGGAGATGCACGAATATTTTTCTTTGATTTGCCAAAATGTCACTCACTCAGACATGTAGGCTGCAGGATGGAGATACTGGCATCCTGCAGAGAGATGTTAGTATATATAGAACCAAGGGGTCTAAATCCCTGTCAGGCTTCTTTACTACATTGAAATATAAGTATTTGTGAGGGATAATGACACCATAAGCATCAATCACTTATTGGCCTACGACCCAATCTTAGGTTAGGTTACTTTATTTGTACCCGTAGGCATCCAAACGCGTTACAATCAACACAGTTAACAAGACAGACGTGGTGATGAAAGTACACAAAGCTACAGATCAGTGTGTTATAATTCATGTGTTCACCTGAATGATGGCTACTGGAACAAAGCAGTATTTATAACACTTTGTTCTACATTGTGGTACTAAATACATCCATCTAATATGTTCATGTATTTAGCCATGTCTTGCAGCTGAGGTCCCTGAGCGCCACAAACCAGCAATGTATACTTTTTTAAGCAGATTTCTGAGGCATGTTATCAGTTTCAAATCAGGTTTTTTTTTTAGGCAATGTTTAAAATTCAAAAATGTTGAGAAGCTATATGTCTCTTTTCTTTTTTTGGTCTTTTCCTTTAAACATACTTGAACAGTCATACGTTGTATAAAGTCCTATCCTTTCACGTCTTTCCCCATTTATTCTCCTTTTTTCCTTTTCTTGTTTTTGACACTAAACGCAGTGAGCAGCGAGGAGAGCTGCGTACCGGGCTGTCCTTTCTGTTTTGTCCCAGGAAGTGGCGTCTAGCTTCAACCAGGTGAGACGGAAAGAACAAAGTAAACCTATAGGGCGGCAGTGCAAAAGTGAGATGTTATTATGATTATTATCAAGGCAAGGCTGACCTGTGGTGAGCTTTGTACCCATGCACACCGCGGATGAGACCCCTCCCTAACCAGAAATACATGTTTCATTGCTCATATGATTTCTGAAGTGAGGCCATGCAGTAGTCTTGGTATGTGTTTATGTTCAGTACGGTTAACTTTTCCAGTTTCATTTCTATTGATATCGCCAGAGCCAAATGAGATGCATATATCACACAAGTCCTAATAGTTTGAGAGTTGCTAGCCTGTGTCTTGAGGCTGTCACTCCATCAGCCAGCCTGTGTTCCTGTGAGGTCCCGCCTACATCCAAACCTCCAGAGAGGCTCCGCCCACCGGACTAACGTCCTGTCCATCATCAAGAGCATCTCTGCCCGGCCTCCAGCACATAGTCAATGAATATTTTCTCCTTCTCCCTTTCATGATAATTTCTTTTTTTTTTTTTAATTTGATAGTCCAAATCTCGTTGTTTTGTGAATTTGGGGCGTTTGTGGATCTTCATGTCGGTCACAGTAACTGAGCTTTGGTTCAAAGACTCGAACAAGAGACGAGCACTGAAGCAACACCAATATTGTTTGGTTTTAAAATTCTTTGCACAGCCCACTGAAGTTTTTTCGAGACCAGAGATTCCAGATTTGAACATGAATGCTGGAACGTTTATGAAACCAATGCTCTAGTTGTTACATGCAGGAGAGCAAAAACATACACAGATCAAGTCAGGGAAATCAAAATAAACATACAACATTATTTAATATGCAGTAAATAGCACCTTTTTTTACATTATGTTGTTTGAGCGCTTTTGAGATTTGGCATTATCGTACAAATCCGTCGACATTATTCAGTGTTTTTCTCTTTACAAACATCCCGACACAGTACTGAGAATACTCCATATACAAGCAATCTCTCCGGACCAAAGAGTTGCATAGTTTCTCTGCTCTTTGACCATTAGTTGGCATCACTCCATCAGTTTGTTGTACCTCCCCCTGCGGGGCCTTTCAGACCTCCCTCAGTGGAAGACAAACAACAAGTCTGTCGTTCTTTTGAGTGAATCTGTTCGCTTCGGGAGAAAGCGGTGTATGTCAGTAATCTGCCTGTCCGCCGTGCATCTGCAGGAGTTAGACTCTAAACTCTAAAAATCCTCAGTTTACCCAGTAGATTTAAAATAATCTTACAAAGTCATCTTTTTTCAGATTAGTTGTAATCCATACATGAAAATGAGACCTGGTTTTACGGGGGACTACTGGTGGTGTGACTTTATTTACTGTTCAGATATGAGAGTAGTGTCAAAGTGTGCTGAAGCAAAATAGATGTCTGACACGATAGCAGTCGTCTCATTTCCTCCCACTGGAGCTTCAAACTCACTGACACTAGTAACAAATGTTTGTTTTTTTAACTCATTCAACACATATAATCATGTTTTACCCTCTTACACAGACAGGAAGGTCAGACATCCGCCACAATGATTCAGTTCAAACCAGAAATGTGACCTCAGTTATGACACATCTGGCCAGATTTGTGGAATATCACTTTTGGTCGTTCCTGTGGCGTTGTCTTTGTTTCAAATTCTTCTTTTTTCTTTTCTTCTTCGGTTTGTTCTGGCCCGTGAGTGGGTTTGAATGGGATTGTCTGTGCGGTCATCGCGGCCCACCAGGATGCGTGTCTAGACATCCTGAACTCACAAACGCACCGAGCGCTGCGGTTTTTTTCGGGGAGGCGAACCGCGCACAAAACGATCTGCTATACAACACCGTTGTCTATATAGCGGCCAACACTCAGACCCGACTCACAGGCCTCTTTGTGTTCACGGAGCGGCGCAGCGGTGAGAGGTGACGTTTCAAAAATCACGATTAGATCAAGAAAACCTTTTTTTTTTTTTTTTTTTAAATGCACTTTTAATGATTGAAAGATTGTCATACATTGGCACCGTTGGACTCATCTGGGACCGATTTAAAGGCTTTTAGTACAAAAATCTTGCAATTTGGACATCCTGCTCCTGTCAACAACCCAAATGTTGCCGAAGTCGACGGAAAGTTGGCAGACAGACGTCTGATCAGTGGTCACATCGCGTCATAATCACAAGCGTAACTGATTGAAGACACTTTGAGCGTTTGTTTTTACTGTGTTACGTCTATTTTTTGTTTAATTCACAATCTCTGTCCAAGTGAGTCCTAATAATTTTCCATTCATGTGAGATTTACTTATTTGCTCGCACGGCCAGATTAACAAAACAAGGGCCCGTACTGTCCCCCAACTCACCCAGCACCTCAATAATTCCATATAATACTTTAAGTATACTATACTTCACATGTGAAATGTCTGAAAACCATACATGGTTGTACTGTATCGCAGTTGATCGAGCAATTTATAACCCGCGATTATTCTACATGTGAATTTATTACAATTTCATGTGTGAAATATCTAGAAATCTCGTTCATTTTTCAGAAGGTATGTCCTGAAGCACACGCTCCAATATGGGAACTTTTCCACATGTGATATGGGCTCCATATGTGACTCACGTGAAAGATAGTTTGCATGTGATACATTCACATTTTCTGAGTGTTTGAACTTGATTGTTTCGAACAGTGAACAGCTTGTGACTCTCTGAAAATTATAAAAACAACAAGCTACTGCCTAATTTATGCTCCCCAACACACGTTCACAAGCCCATTAAAACTGAGAGCTCACTCATTATACACAATGTCTCTCGTGAAAACCAATGAACTCCAATGAAAGTAGCGTTGCCAAATTGGCAGACTATATCCAATCAATAATTCATGAGTTTGCCAGCAAAGAGATCCACTGACCCAATTACACACAACAAGTCAGTCTGGGAGCCGGGGTGCAGGGGATGATGCTCTCCATACAAGCGTTTGAGGAAAGGCCAGAGCCTGCTTGCTTCGCCGTCCACGTACTTTATTTGGCGTCAACTTTTGGCCGTGACGTGTACTTTCGTTGGCTAGAAAGACAGAGCCCTGCAGCTAGAGGCTAAAAACTACTGAAATGAAGAAAAAAATGCAGAAAATTCTTGTTGTGTAAGACACCTTAAAACCATCAAACCAAACAATTTAACGATCACCTTTCTGTATGTTGGACACATCATTTAATAAACACCTAAAGAAGCAATGTTTTGCAGACAAATATCCCCAAAAGCTGAAGGTGAACCAACAAAGGTGCATTAAAGCTCTTCTTATAAACAATGTGTCCAGCTCATTATCAGGGTAACACATGAAAAACTGACATTTTTTTAAAACTCTTTTCACAATAAGAGCTCGCCCTCAGATCTCAGAGGAGGCTGTTTTTTGCAGTGTGATTGAAGTACGGCATCACCGGAGGCTTCAGTCCCGGAGAGAGGAAGAACTGATGTGAGAGAGTGAGTCAGCAACAAAACTCACGAGGAAGTGATTTCAAAACAATTGGAAGTACCTTGAAAATCACTTATATAGCTCGCAGGCAGCTACCAAGCAGACATAAGGGATAACGTATCTTTGTTTTTATTGACAATGTTGGTAGAAGGCCACTTGGAGAAGTCACAAATCCGATTTGTTTCAGCAATCTTGTTTCAACCGTGTGGTGCGGCTCACTCGGTGTGTATAAAGCTCTGATTGTGGCTCCTGAGCGCTTCTTTTTGTTGTTGTTTTTCTGAGTTTTAAGATCTTTTCCTATGACAGATTACATAATTATGCTGTAGTGGTCAATAAACTCGGGCTGGCAGGCTTTCCGCTGTAATTCTACTGAATCCTAAGGTGTTTCTATTTCTTCTCCACTCCCTGCATCGTCTCCCTCCTGCTCTGCTTTGTTCCTCACAGGATTATGACGGCGATGACGGAGTCAACGCGGCTTGAACGATGTCTTTGTCATACTCGTCCATGCGTGTGTGTGTGTGTGTGTCTCTCTCTCTAATCGGCCTCCTCGTCCAACTGGTGACTGACTCACAGATGGACACAGACGGCCGCCCACACACACACACACACACTCGTACCAGAGGGATAATCTGGTGTGAGTGCGGATGATCACAAAGGTCGGTGACTGTCTGTTTATCTGTGTGAGACGGTAGTCCAACACATCTTCATGTCAGCAGCGCACACGTTTGTCTTTTGACTCATACGCTGCCGTTATGGCACGGTGGTGTTCAGGTGAAAGTTCGGGATTGAGTTATTATAATTCAAGTTATTGGGAGCTCATGTTGCTGAAGGGAAATGTTTTATATCCACGTTGTGATGAGGAAATTATGGAAAAATGAAATAAAGAAAACAAGACATGAGCAATGAGCTGCATGCGGCTCATCGGCAGCCGGCTGGCCGTGATGCTGCAAACAACAACAATATATAATACTGCTACTGCTCCTGCGACACTGTTACTGTAGTATACTGCATCAGTACATTTACATCTAATGTGCCACTAATCCGTCCCTTAAGACACTGTAAAAAATCTAATCTTGAGCCAACTTTAAGGAATAAAGACTCACCCTCAATTTTGCCAAGTCTTAAGACGTATAAAGTAAAAGAAATACTCAATACAAGTACAGGTATGTCAACACTGTACACGTACAGTACTAGAGTAAATATACTTTGTGCATCACTAAAGTCTTGCACCACCCGGCCAGCACTCTAAGTGACCCAAATCAAACACACCCAACAGGTGCATGCTGGGTGTGGCTAATATGCTAAATGCTAAAATGCTCACGTTGCATCCTCCACAAAGAACTTTCCCACTTTTTTTTTCCTAGTGAGGTGTATGAGGCCTTTTTGTGTGTGTGTGTCCTTTTCTTTAACAGCTCTATAAATTAACATTGTCATTACAAAACAATATGTCTCGACCCTTCTTCCCTCCATTTTCTCTATGCTATGCTAGCTCTGAGCTACTGATGGCCAAGCGAGTCTTGATTATTCGTACTATGCACAAACACTGCAGGGACCAGTGGACATAACAACAATGGCCTTGCAGAAACACGTATTACTTGTTACTTGCTATTGTACATTTTTCTGTTTACTTCATGGCAGGATTGTCAAGCTGGCTCCATGTAATATATTACCATTTTATCACTTATTATTTTATTCTCATGTCATGTTGGGATTTTGGTAAATATTGAAGTGCAAATTTAAAGATATTGACCTAATATTTCCAAGTATATGAGTTTAACTGATTCTATTTGATCCGGTTTTGAGGGCATCTTGTTGTTTGCATGTACGACCAGCAGATGTCACCAAAGTACTGAAAACCTTTCAAGGGAAACCCGATCTGACCACTTGTATGAACGTGTGTGTGTGTGTAAGAATGTTTGTCTCCATGTATTGTATGTATTGTACACGTGTCAATGCATCTAGCACATTGCTAAACTCATCTACAATGCGTTTTTGTGTGACGCAGTAACACACACCACCAACAGGTCTGCTGCTGGAGTTACTCTGTGACTGTGTGTGTGATTTATGAGCGTCCAAGGTCCAGATTTTATTCCCATCTGTCCCATCGGAGGGTTTAGCGGGGGTGGGTGTGAAGATGCTTTGACCGTTTGTCCCTGTTATTGCCTTCCTCACTCCGTAGTTACCAGCACTTTTCTCCTGAAAAGTTACATTTAGTGTTTTGTGCCAGTGGGGAGAAAAAAAAAAAAGGACACATGAGTTGTTGTCAAAGCCGATCACATGCATGTGTTGTTTTTGTAGAACACTTGCGCAAAGCACATGTGGCTTGTTTCATTATTTATGAGTAAAGAGGGACATTGTGTCTCAAAAATCTGTGTTGTGCGATCAGTTTTTACTTTTTTGTCTTCTATTTTTTTACTCACTACTGCTTTTGAAGCTCAGACAAAATGGAATTCTTCGAAGTCACAACACTGCCGGCTTCGTCCAAAACTACGTCTCATGTACTGTGTGTGTGTGTGTGTGTGTGTGTGTGTGTGTGTGTGTGTGTGTGTGTGTGTGTGTGTGTCTTACATTAAGAGACGCTCACACAACGATATAGTGAGCCATCACGAGAACGCCACTAATGAAAGAATAACACAACTGTAGGATATCAGTTGAGTTACTTTCTTTTGAAAGCAGAACAACATGGTGGAAAAGTATAGTTTATACCATAACACTGCTTCCAATATCCCTAAACACTCGCATGAGGGCATTTTTTTAAATGAAACAACGTGTTGTTTGGAATTTTTATATTGATTTGTATGGCGAGTGCATTTTCATGTAATTCATTGTTTTCCTTTGTCAGTCATCACTTGTTCCACTTTGTTCTGTTGTGTGTCTTAAGCCTCATTGGCCCACATCGTCATAAGAGTAGAGGTCAATGCACACAGAGCAGGAAAAGCACTTTGTAGTGTTTAGTCCGAACTTCTTGGATTTCAATGAGCCTCTGCACCAATATGTTCTTTGATAATAATTCCACTGGCGGAAACAACTACATCATATTCTTTAAAGTGCCCTACTAAAGGCCTATGATGCGTTTGAGCTGCATAAATGTACAAGTTGAAGATGTTGAGTTTGCGAAAAAAAAATTGCTCCATTAACCATGATAACACCTCAAGTTCAGAGTGTTCAGACATTAGCATGAAGTAGATCCCCGAGCATGGTAGCATGTACTAATGTGTCACGTTGTTTTTTTCATAGCGCAAACGGACATTAATTCATGTCTCGGAACAGGAAGTGGGTTTTTCCACCGCAAATAATTGTAATTGTTGGTCAAAGCGCGCACACATTCACTGGTGACCGTTCTCTTCTGGTCTAATGCTCCATACTGAAAATACAGAGAAAACACCTGCTCATTTAAAGAGTATATGTGCTCGTTGTGTGTGTGTGTGTGTGTGTGTGTGTGTGTATGTGTGTGTATAGCAATACAAATAGGATCTGGAGGATGAGGCCTCATTTCCCAGATCAACGTAGACCAACAGCGCACCGTTATTGAGAAATTAACTCCGGCAGAGAGAGCAGAATCACCTCCAAGGCTCCACTTTGCAATAATGGCGCCCGGCTCGCTGTCCATTATCCCGCTTATTACACGGCTGCTCCCTAAAGAGATGCTTAATTCAACACAAATATTGATTTAGCAATTATTTTATTGATAAAAAAAAAAAGAAATGTGTGTCGCTACTGCTAAAAGGAAAAGTCAGATCCGATATGCATCCATGGAAACGATCCGTTTCTGTATGCCAGACAGGAACGACGAGCCGGTTGTGACCAATCAGAACCGAGTACTCGGCAACGCCGCGTAATTAGGATGGTTGAAAATGCTCCATAGAGGCCTGCCGTCATTCCACCGGCATTATTTTTAATGATGTCACAACACGGTGTATCTTTGGAGTTGACATTCAGCCACTTCCTCCTGTTCACTGCAGATGAGACGTCCTGGTAAAGTCGTCAGCAGCTCGCCTCTTGTCGGGAAAGGCAGCAGCAGAGCCTCGTCGGCCTCATCCCATCTCTGGTGACATCACCGTTCACAAATAAGGCCTCTGTAATTAGAGGGCGGGGGCGGGGGGGGGGTCAAGATCTCCCTGAGCGGTGGGCATACGCCGCGAAAGCTATTGCGGTGACATTTAATTAATCATTGTCCACCGAGCTAATTTAACCGGCTATCTGTTTCCATGCGACAACTCTCGCTGTGAAGGCATCACAGACTGCTCATATTTTAGTGGTTATGCTGAGCGTGCGTGTGTGTGTGCGTGTGTTTCAGTCACTTGTATTTCAATCCTTGTTTGAAATAAAAAAGTATCTGGAATGTAAACAGATATGTTCTATGTATACTGTTAGAATCAGAATCATGTTTGTTGTCACACATCGAGTGTTGTGTGTGTGTGTGTGTGTGTGTGTGTGGTGTAACGATGACACACGGAGCCTGGATGAAGCCGACAGCCTCCGATCTTAACCCTCTGGCTCTGCCTCCTGGTTTGATGTACACAGGAGGAAGTGTTTAATCTGCAGCATCAAAGCACACGTTTGATTAATACCGTCTCGATGGGACCTTTCCACCTCTTTGAGGAAAAATGGCTTAAAGGCCGCCAATGCCAACAGCTTTGTGAAGCCTTAATGCAGAGCCGGGACACACAATCGATGGCTCAGAAGTGGGGAGATTACCAGTGGTGTGCGTGTCTGTGTGTGTGTGCTGCCTCAGTTGATTGGGCAGGTGTGTGGCGTTGAGAAAGGAAAGCGTGCGAGTGTTCGGCATTCTCATTCACGACCGCTTTCATCGCTTCAAATGCTTTTGAGGAAAGGACGTTTCAGAAGTCCGTTATCCCCGTATTTGAACAATTATCGCATCGTGCCGCTCTCTCTTTTCAGCCCCGGCTGTTCAGAACCAGGCTGGACGTGCAATGACCCTGGCCTGTCAACACCTCATTGTGTGGTAACGGTGCGTATTGTGTTGAAAAAAAATATCTTGTTTGGGCTCAATGGAAAACGATGACAATGGACGGTCAATTAGGAAGCTTTGTTGTGGCGGACGCATACGTGCATTGCCTGCGTGTGAACGTGCAACGCTCAGAGGAGGGAGACCGTGGGAGGTGGACGAGTCAAACTAACTAAACTAGTTATTGCTAACTCAAACAGGCCACTGTTGCTCTGCTAAGAGGTTGTGGTCCTTTCACGTATTTCGGCTATACAGAAAACACTTCGGCATTCAGACATCTCCGGACCGGACAAACTGATGCTTTTTGATCAAACTCTGGCCTTTAAAATCCTCTGTGGAGTGGACACGTCTCCTCAAATTACTTTCATATCCTCCTGATCTTCAGCAGGAAATGCATTTGGAAAGAAACGTACACATTAGCATGTTAACTATTGGACATTAAACATAAAAAATCCTCATTATTTGGTCTGTTTAACATATATTTTTAAAAACATGGTAGTGTACTGATTTCTGCAGCAGCCATGGATCCATGGTAAGTAGAATATGTTTGAATATTGGAACTTATATTGAACATAGTTCATTTTGAAGTTGGGTATAATAGTTTGATAAACTCATTTTACTGATCATGGTCCACTTACTGAGCTGCAGTATTTAACGTGTGTTTACTATAGTAAGACCTAACTATTGGGAAGGTTGGACTTTAAATAATACTCTTAATATATGACTCTAGTATTCCCAGTTTTCAGCTACTTTAAATGTATTTTAGTGTTTCAAGGGAGGCTTCTTGTTTCATGATATTTATATATTTGTATCTCACTTTAATTCATAAATACTTAGACATACATAACTCCATTAGCAAAGAAGAACAGGATGTTGTGTGTCCTCACCACCCTGTCAACCCCATTACAGCCGTAATCTTTATTTGGATTCAAATTCCTGGCTGCCCCTTTTGATGACCTCATCTCCAGCTACAAGAAGGATTACCTTTTGCTGTTAGGAAGCTATAACTTCAGTCCAAGGGTCAGAATTATGCTGACAGTGGAGCAGGGAAGTTGACAAAAGACAAACAATTGTTCACAGATCCTGCAAAGGAAGAAAACATTTTGATGACAATGTATTTCACCACAAAAAACTGTGTTGTTTGTTCAGTGAACCACGTATCACTTTTCCTCCAAAAAAACCTGTTTGGGTACTTTACTATCGTTTATCTAATTTCTTTCCATTCTTCACATTGGCCGGACGTGACAGGTCTCCAACAATATATTGTTTGATGCTGTTCCAGATTTTTGCTTTCCAGCGTGCTCAGACTGAATCACACCCGCGAGAGCGATTAAACAACACGACAGTAAACAGACGTGTTGTTTTCAAGGCCGGCGGAAGGAGAACAATGGATCATGTAAAGGAGGCAGTGAGCCCCTCGTCTCATCTGATCAGAGTGCTGGAAGAACTTCTGCATCAAAGACCTGATTGTGTCTCATAATAACCAACAAAAAGGCTCGTGAGGTCACCGCTGATCACCATCAATAAAATTCAGCTCAAGAAATGTGAAAAAAACCCCACAAAATCAACATTTCTTTTGGCAGAATAGGTAATTTGTTCACTTTTTCTTTCCCCGTTTACGCTGTCCTTCCAATAAGAACATCTGTGTTGGGTCAAAGAAAGTCCAGGCTGTTGCGTGTTGCGTGGAGGGAAGCCAGCTGTGGACACAATTGTCCAGATAGACAGAAAACAGGACTATCTTTCCTGCGAGGGAAACTTGCTGGAAGCTGTTTACTCGCTGAGAGAGAGAGAGAGAGAGAGAGAGAGAGAGAGAGAGAGGAAGCGTACATCTTGTTGCCATCGGTGCGACGCAATGTGCAATCAGAATGTTTTTCTTGTGTGAGGAAAGGAGCGCTCGCCATTACGGCGATCTCGCATCCAACTCTGCGGGGTAGCGATGCTTTTCCACGAGCCATGGCATTCCTGGCATTCTGGACCAATTGGAAAGAGGTGGTTTTGCCGAGAGAAGACGCCTGAAGTGGTGTTTCATTCCCGGGAGACCGTGGAGTGAAGGCGATGAAGCGATTCATCAGAGGTGTGAGTGCGGTCGGGGGAACGGCGACCTGCGTGTGCACGTCCAGCTCACGTCTGCTTCTTCGATCCAACCTCTCAGTTCTCATTATCATTGGATTGGATTGGACCTCGTGGCAGAGCACCCATTTCTTTCACCAGCAACTCGGCACACATTTAATGAGGGACTAAAGATTTTGTTCCCTCCATTAAAAAAACGTATAAAACCAAAAGGATCCTGTCTATTTTATGCGCAGAACAAGCAGCGTTGTACTGGTACATAAGAGCCTCTTTTATGGCAAAGCTACTTGCTTTTACGAGACATTTTACAATGAGATCTGTCTGTTTTCAGGCTCCCGAACGTGCAGTGCGACCCTCTGGGGAAACTCAATCACTGCCTCCTGAAGTATTTGCTCCGTCTAGACTCTGACGGATGACCTTAGCCCCAGCTCATGCGAGCGAGGCCAGCCTTTCAGAGCCACGCTGTACATAATGATTGGCATGTCTAATGAGAAGCAGAGCGGGTGCTGGACATGGAATTTGAGATGCGTCCAACAGAGACACAGCGCTACTCTCTCCACGCCGCCTGAAGTGGAGATTATGATAATCCTATTGATATTAGCCGGGGTTGTCTGATCGCTTGTCATCTTTTGTTTCTTTGTTAACAATGAGCAGCTCCATCCTTTATGGTTGTTTTTACCTTTCCCTACCATATTTAGAGTTACATAATTTCCTGTCGGACTCCCCCTTCGCCCCATTCGTCTTCTGATAAGACGACCAGACCCTCACGTTATGAGGTCAGATGGTCAGAGATAAACTGAACCACAGAGGACAAAGAGGGCTAATCCCTTTAAGGGGAAACCGGTCGATATTGCCCGTTCTTCAAAACAATGTGCATTACCGGCACGCTGTGCCATACTGGTGTAATTACTCATAACATCATTTTTTCTTCTCTTCAAATTGTTAATTATCCATTGACGCGCTCAAGACGATAAGACTTGCTGGATGAAGTAACGCCGCATTATTTCATTTCGCAGTTATGATCTTATGAGGTGAAACGCATCTTTTCAGCTGGAAAGAGAGTCATGCGATAACTAAATTAGACGATATACTCACAACATTAGCAAATAGAAAATGGTGCCACACTTATAATGTAGCACCAGAGACGTCAGATCTTTCAAATTATAGAAAATATGTTCTTACTTAAGAGCTGTGGAGCCATGCGGATTGGGTTTTATTTGCTATTGTTGTTTTGAGATCTCTCTTTCTTTGTTTTGAAAGTCACAGGACAGGCACGTTTCAATTAAAAAGCTTTACAAGCTTTTAATTAAAATGATCTGCTCAAATATTGTAAGATCTGCGGAGGTGCACAGCTTCTTGACTCCCATTAAAATGACTTGTTTTTCACATCAGTTTGAAGTGAAGGCTCCTAATTATGGCAGAAACCCAGCGCTTGCCAGGTTATTAGTGTTTAAATTGGCAACAAATATTCAAAATTGCTCAATTTGCTGCAAAAAAACCCAACAACACCAGAGATTTCTTCGGTTGTGAAGCAACTGATTGAAGCCTAAACAAAGCAAGCGAAAGCGTCCGGTTTTTAAGGAAACGGGAGACAGTGTGGTATTCAGTGCATCAATATATATTTCAACATATAGGATATTTAAATTATTTCCAATGTACACAAGTCATTACAGACATATAGAATTCATGATGAACATATTTACATTACAATGCATTTACGGTAGTCCTATTCACAGATACTTAAGTGCCTTTTATGTACAAATATTCTTTACAGTCGGATAGAAATGTCTTGATACGTCGTAACATGCATGTTCTTGACGCCCATTTTGGGTTCTGCACATCGCATGTGAAGGAGATTGTTTTTGTCTGCAGTGCAAATGAAGGCGAAAAAAAAAACCGGACCCCCCCCCTGCAAAATGGTGCCGGATGTCAGGGGGGAAAAAAAGAAGCCAGGAAGTGGAAGTGTGTTGACGTGGAGTGTGTGGAATGTGTGAGCTTCTCCTTACAATTTGGGAAAGCTGTGGGAGGAGCCTATGGGATCGGTAGGTGTACTCCTCCAACTGTGGCCAATCTCGCTTCATCCAAACACCCACCATCCTCTTCCGTGTGTGTGTGTGTTAGCGTGTGTGTGTGTGTGTGTGTGTGTGTGTTTGTGTCCTGTTATTTTTAAGGCGACCCCCTTTTGCTTCTGCTAAACAGAAACAATCGGGATTCTTCAGGGACCAACACAAAGGACTTCCAGCTGCAATATGGAATAATTAGACAGATGTGCATGCACGCAACAACGTGATTAATAGATGTAGCCTGAACCCCTCACACTCATTACTTTTCTTTTTGTTTTTTTGTGTGTGTTGGTAAGAGGCCAAACAGGATTTTTTTTTTCTTTCTTTCTGTACATAAGCCACTAAAAAAGAAGAAGAAAAAGAAGAAATCCAGACAAAAGATGAGCTTGGTTGCTTAGAGCCGTGCGGTCTGGAAGAGTCGTTTTAGCCACCACACATCTCCTGGCTGCTATGTACAGATTGTATCCTTGGGATCAGGAAAAGGGTGTTCAGCGGCACACAGCGGGGAAACATAACTACCAGTAAACCAGCATCAATATTCTTGGAAAAGGCGATTTCTCAAAAAGAAATCGCGTCTGGAATCTGGACTGTGTAAGGGGCTGCAGAATTTTCACGAATTGCAAATGAATTCACCAAAAAGAATATCTGTTCGTGAACATCTGTGGTGATAAACCCACTTGATGAATCTGATTTGCACATTTCTACTCCTCCCCCGATGTTTTCCCAATGTTTTCGCAGAAGTTGTTCAAAAACGGAACATGTTTGCTCACAGAATCCAGCGAGAAGCCTTTGAGTGACGCGCCCGTCCTCTCCGTCGAAGAATAAACCACATTTCATCCCTCTGTTTCTTGATTTTCGTGCAAAAAGAAAGAGCTTAATTTGCTTAAGTTTTGCAGTTTGGGGGTCATTTTTAGTCCTGCTTAAAGTTAAGATGAGTTGATATCGTGCGTGTACCTTGGTGTCACTCTCAGACAGGCTTTCAGTCCCACCTCAGTTGCCGGAGTGTGTGTTTACTCTGTCTGAATGGAGGTTTTTGGAGAATTGTCCAGCTCCCTCCAGTTGCTCGAGCTGCCCGTGGGGCTCCGGTTGGTCATCTTCGTGAGCAATGTCGTTCGGCGGAGGCTGCTGTCGGAGTCCTCCTTCTTGAAGTCGGTGCTCATCTTGAAGCAGCAGGAGAGGCAGTGCACGAAATCCTGGAGGAGGTGACCGCTGAAGATCATGTATATCCACGGGTTGCAGCAGCTGTTGAGGCTGGCGAGGAGCGCAGACAGAGTCACCGCTGTGTTCTCAGAATCTGGAGAACAGAGAGAGGACGGAGGGAAGGGATGATTAATCTGCGAAACATCTGGTGCAGAAAGAAATGCCCGTTCGAGGCAATTCATCTGGCGTTGAAACGCAAAACCTAATTTGTTGTTTTCTTTGAAGAAGAGCCACGAAATGCACACATTCAAACACTTAGTGTCGGATGAAGATTTCATTAATTTCAAGGTTTTTGGGATGAAGTTGGATTTCCCTGTTATAGTGAACGTATCTGTCTACAGCAACATAATCAAGCATTAGTATTTATCACCCAATTACAGCAGTTTGGCTTAAAGGTATCTGACAGAATATAAGAGTAAACATGGGATGATATATATATATATATATATATATATATATATATATATATATATATATATATATATATATATATATATATATATATATATATCAGGGAACTCTAAAAAATGTATTAATTTCTCCCCTGAGTCCCTTTTAAAGACAGTTTCTGGAGTACAATTTTATATTCTGAAGTCTCACAGCGGTTATTTCATTTCCTTTTGCGGTTATTAACACTGTTTTACTCTGTTTACGCACGGGGTTGGGGTTTGCATTACGCATCCATGCGTAAAGGTTGCTCACACGTGTTTGCGCACGGTGCTTTCTCTTGGCAACTATGTTGTTTTAAAGCAGTATGTCACATCACTCCCGAAGCTGTAAAAGCTTTACATTCAGTAATGCATACACTTGTTTTTTTTTATTGTTCAGCACTCACCTGCCCACTGGAAGTTCTCATCCCACACGGACCACATCTGCACCGTGAAAAACGGCGCCCAGCACACGATGTACGCCAAAACAATCACAAAAGTCATTTTCACGGTCCTCAGCTTGGCTCTTGAGATCGTTGTGATGCTGCTGACGGAATTCTTCCCGATAAACGCGCCGTGCTTCGCCGCGCCGGGCGTCGCTTTCCTCTTCTTGTACTTGATATTTTTCCATATGCTGTGGCAGATGAACCCGTAGGACAACATGAGAATGGCCACGGGCACGAGGAAGATGCCCACAGTGATCCAGGTGATGTAGGTCTTGGCGCCCCAAGGCTCGATGAAGTGCGCCCAGCAGTCGGACACGTTGGAGCCGTTCTTGATCTCGCTCAGGGAGAAGATGAAGTACTGCGGGGTGCTCAGCGCCAGGCTGCACATCCACGTGGAGACGATCATGATGTAGGAGCGCTGCGTGGGCTGCTGCAGGGTCTTCAGCGGGTGGCAGATGGCGATGTAGCGGTCCAAGGTCATCATCACCATCATGTAGGTGGACGCGAACATCCCCATCACCTGGAGGTGCTTGACTATCCTGCAGAGAAAGTCCGTGCCGTAGAAGCGGAACGTGATCTTCCAGCAGAGCTGCGGCAGCACCTGGAAGAAGGCGACCACCAGGTCAGCCAGGCTGAGGTGTTTGATGAAAAGGTGCATCCGAGACATCTTCTTCTTGGTGTTGTACATAGCCAGCAGGACGCTCACGTTCCCGATCACAGCCACCACGAAGGTGATGCACAGGACCAGGATCTCGATTTGAGCCACCTCCTCGTTACGCGCAAACGGATCGGAGCTGTTGGCGTAGACGGTGCTGTTTCCAGGCGTCTCCATCGTTGGCTCACCCGAGGGGCTGAAAGCCAGAGACTGGTTGCCTTCGCTCAGGAGCATCGCATAGTCGGGAGTGTGCATGGCACTGCCCCTCTGTGCGCCCTAGCGGATTCAGTGCCAGAGGGGCTGCGATGGTGCCTCTCCAATCCGTATATGGCGCTACCTGACGCGCGCGCAAGTGACGGAGCCGCTGCTTTTCTGACTTGTGGCCGCTGCCGCTTCTTTTTAAACTCGAGTCGAGTTTCAGCCAGTGTGTGCGTAATGACGAACACTGTAAAAAAAAAACAACAGAAAACAGAAAAAAACCCACACCAAATAAACAAAAGTTTAGGTCTTTGGTGTAAGGCTATAGTCCTAGAACATGTTTTCCAAGTGCGTCCTGTAGGATATGACAAGAATAAGGAACATTTTGAATGAAGTATTATACTTTGATTGTTATGTTTTCAGTGCAAATGACTGAGTTTGAAGACGCATTAACATGGGACTGCACTGCAATTCACACCAGAGCATGAATTTAAAAAGAACAACAACAAATAACTCGTATTAACAAAAACATTTTCAAATTATACAAGTAATAAACATTGTTTTTTCTTCTTCTTCTTGCTTTGGAACATTTCTAAAGTTCTTTATGATGGCAAAGTATTTTTTGCAGTGCGCAGCCAAGCCCTAACCCATAGTGTACAACACCTCCACATCACCCCAAGTCCTCCCACTCCCAAAGTGGGCCACGTGTTCGGAAAGTAGTTTGCAGTTTAAAGTTACCCATAAAAGTAAAAAAATATGATATTGTGACGCTGCATTTACTGCACCAGGAATGCATTGACCAACACACTGGAATGTTGTTTGCTTTAAGGCCTTGTGCAATGATAAACTGTTTTAAATGATTTATCTTAGTGCTTTGCTCAAATAAATCCCACGTCTGGTTCATCCATCGTGTGTCTTGTCGTCAAATCTCACTGAAAAGACTATTCAACATCCAATAAGGTGTGTTTTTTAACAACAGTCATGTTCAAATGAGGTGTTTAGTGTTTGTTCGTACGTAAGCGGTCTTCCCTTTAAGAAGTTGAGTTTCATTGTGTTTATTTAGTCTGTCCACCAAGCTGACATTAAGCAGACATCTCATATCATCAGAATGGTTCTCTCAGCGAGATCACACAGGAAGAAAGTGAGAAAATATTTGCTCTTGTATTTGGAATAATTCACCTCCGTGAAACCCAGAAATATCCCCATCTGTTGTAAAACAAGCATAAAATTCTTGTTTTTTTAACATATTTTATTACAACAGCTCCTTTCCCCCCAAAATATATATTAAAAAGATCCTTATAAAGTCCTTTCTTAGTGTGTGTGGGAGAGGCTTCAAGTTTCCACACACGTGAATAAATTGCATTGGACTATGTTTGCTTTCATATGAGTTGTGATGTCCCAAAATATCGTTAATAATCACAGCTTAAAGGGCACAAGATGCTCATTTTCAGGTTCATCCTTGTATTTTAGGTTTATACATGTTAACCTGCGTTTATCGCTAAAAAACACACACATACATGTTCTTATTCTGTCCGTCTGAATACACCTGTATTCCCCCTCAGTCTGAAACGCTCCATTTTAGCGCCTGTCTCCCCTGCTCCAGTCTGCTGTGATTCGCTTGTGAGAAATCGATGCTGCACTTTCGCAAAGGTAGTTCTCAAGCCGTGGACGGAGACCCTCGGATGGGGCTCAGTATATTCTAAGAGGAAGAGGAGCCCAACCTGAATGACCTGAATAATTCACAGTTTGTGGGTCGGCAGGAACTCCAGATCCCCAAATGTCTGTTAAAAAGCACTAAAACAGTGATTTATTCTTTCTTCACATGTCCCATTTAACTCTTTCAGCCTAAATTTCAAACTCTGCACATACATCATTCTGCAAAGTGGATGTCAAACATCCAAGTGAATGAACAATAAGCAGAACACATTTGACTTCAGGATGTCTTTTTAATATTTCTTCATTTGACATAGCCACCAGCCTCGTGCGCTGCCTGTTTTCTGTCTCCCTTCCAGCTTCCCTTTCTTAAAGCATCCGTCCAGTCTCCGGCGGTTGCACACTTGTCTACCAGTTATTTGCTTCAGCATCTTCAGCGCCGCTTCAGTGACCTCTAACAATGTGAATTGCTTATTGCAGTTTCCATTGCGAAAGCACATTGATTGCCAACTAGCTGTGGGTATCCGGCAGCTATTAAGCTCATCTGATCCATGTGCTGATAGGGGACGGTACTTATCTTTATTGCAAGTCACTGTCCAGACCGCCTTTTTCCTTCATTTCCGATGGCCCTCATCGTCAGCATAGTGCAAACTGGGGCCTCTTTACTTGAACTGGCTTAGTGACATAATTAAGTTTTCTCAATTATCCCAGTCTCTGTTAATCTCCGCATCAGAACCACAACCAGGGAAGTCTCCGAAGCCTTGAGGCTTCTGTCGACAAGCGAACCAGCCCACCCCCCCCCCATGAGGGGCCCTCAATACCCCCCTCCCCCTCCCTTTTCCCTCCAATTTGGTTTAGTCCTGGGGCTTGGAGGACGGATGTCTCCCTTCACACCGGACTGAACCGCGTTCATCCCGTCCTCCTGTCTTCTGAAGATGATCACTGGAGACGTCCTGTGCTGTTATTAAAGCTCCGGGCTTAGATTGTCTCATCAATCTCAGGACATGAAGACTCTGTTCATCATCCTCAACTGCGGACGGTGTGTCTGGGGCCGGGAATCATGGGAACGCATGCTGTGTCTCCAGTAGCCGGGGCAGTCAGTCTGAATCATTTCCGTGATGTTTCCCCTTTACTCACGGGCTTAAGGTTCTGTAAGAGGTCCTCAGACTCTGTGGCAGCGTTTTTTTTTTATTACCCTTGAGGATAGATAATCTTGTGGAGGAGCTTCTTCTTTCATTGTGTCTTTTTTTTCCTTCTTTGTTGGAGAGCTTCATTAAAATATCTTTGTTACATATTTTAATTATATATGCAGTTGAATAGAAACCTCACTTTTTTGCTCATTCTTTCAACAGATCAACATGTGCTCTGCTGCAAGTTTCCAAAAGCTGAACTGAACGTCTCAGGGGCTTCTACACATTAATGTCACTGCCTGTAATCTTCTCTCTGAGAGGAATGTCCGCTCTTACCAAACTGCACGGTGTGCATGCTTCCCTTCTTCAGCCTGCCTAATATCATAAACACTTCATGCATTATAATATATCATATAACAGATTGTACATTGTGTTCCCTCTGTGAAATGTACCGTGCGGTCTGTGACATCAAGAAGGAGCACCTGTAGGAAAAACTGCTGAAAGAAAGTCTGAATCAAAGAAAAGCTGTGAAGCAACACCTCCTGGCTGCGTCATTAAGGCATAAATCAGTTTGTCCCTTGGGTGACTGCAGGCCCACAGAGGTCACGTCAAACAAAACATTTAATTATCTGTTTACTTCATAGATGAAGTTTTGACAATCACCAGGAAATCTGCAAAGGCTTTACCTATAATACATTCGTTATGTAAGTTTATATGTATGTTTGCGTGTTCTCCTTCGGCCTCGGGGCTGATAATAAATAAGGGCTTCAGTAAACAAGACATGCAAGTTTTATAATCGTGAAAATCCGTACCAAGTACACAGAGGTTACGCAACCCGAACCTACGTAGATGATATATTGAAAAGTTTGGAGCAGCTGCTTTTGTTTGAAGTCACTTTCTTTGCCTTTAAAGGATCATTATGGTCTACAAATATATATATATATATATATATATATATATATATATATATATATATATATATATATATATATATATACAAACCAAGCGTAGTGGGTGAGTATTGGTTTTATTTTATTCATGCTACATTTTTCTTTTGTTGTGAGTAAAGCTCCCCTTTGGAAACAGCGAGGTCATGCGATGAGGAAAACCAGTTAGCTTTGTATTGCAGGCTCGGAAAGGCAATCTGGCAATTCTGGCAAATGCCAGATGGGCCGGCTCCACCTGGTTAGCCGCAAGGCCACCTTGATGTATGACAATTAAATTGCCCTGTGAGCTGAGGCTCGCTCGATGTTTAAACAGCCCATCTGACCAACCCTTTAATTTTGGGTCCCAAAATTAAAGCGTTGACTAAGTTTATGGAAAATGCAGTGGTAGCGACCACCTGCGTGTTTACATTAGGGTCCTGTCGGGCACCGGCCCACCAGAGGGCGCTGTGGCACCGAAGTTGCTGTTTTTCCTCTATTTTAAACACGATAATGGCTCAACTCAACTGTGCCTACTTTATCACATTTCTGCAATTTTTACATTTTCAAAATTAAATATCTTCTCTAGAAAACGTAGTGCTTTGTAGTGTGTGTAAATTTGTCTTTGCCAATCTCAAGAAGGAAAAGATTTCTTAAAAGGTAACTCAACCACAAGTGGAAGGAAAGCTTGGTTAACTGCTAGCATAGATTTAAATTTAAAAAACGGCTGGAGCTGGTGCGGCAAAATGTTTTAAGGTAACACATTTATCATAACAAAAGATTACGCTGTTCCCGTCGATAATGCTAATGCCTCGCAAAATGCTAGCATGAAGAGAAGGTGAACATAGCTAGCCAGTTAGCCACCAATGGCTGAAACGGGTCGTCTCTTATCTGTCGTTTCGAGCGGTGAGTTTTTTTAATGTGCCGTTGGCTCTATTTCAGTGTTTCTTTATCACATTACATTTCATTTAGCTAACTTTAAAGCGACTTACAATCAGTTCATTCAACCGTGAGTACAAACTCAGAACCACAAGAATCAGGAAAGTACAATTTCTTCAATGAAGTCAAACTACAAAGTACTATCAGTAAGAGACATTTAAGTGCTACTAAAGTGCGACTACTGCGCTACCTTACTGATTTAAGGTGTAGTTCAATGTGTTTCTGTGCTGTGGATCCTGTGTTGCTGTGAATTTATTTGTACTTGCTGTGAGTGTTTTCATTTCTGGAGATGGGGTCGGTCGTGGCGAAAATTGCCCAGGGCCAATCATGTTCCACTCAGCTGGTTCATGCTGTGTGAAAGGCATCACACAAAGCACCAGGAGGGGGTAAAAAACAGGCTGACACCCTTTATCTACAAACCTTTGGTCGAGTCGAGGCCTCCTTAGTTCCACATTCGGGGGGTTTGCCCTTTTCTGCCACCATGCCAAAAGCCCACGCTGTCTCCTAGAAATGACTTTTACGATTTACTAATTTGCACCTGCAAATATGTTTTGCACCGTGGTTAGGATTCTTATCAACAAAGTGAGTAAATATTCATTTTAGGAATCTGACAAGTCGCAAAAGCATGTCAGCTAAATGTTCGCTGACAGTTGTGTTCCCTTTCAAACTCTTTATCTTTGAACTTTCCAAGGTCTTGGTTTGATATTGAAACATTCACAGGGATTTATAGCGCGAGACACAATAACTCTATCAAGCCTCCTGTTATGCTTGAGATCAATTTGATCCCATTCAATGTTTAGCACGGCTGAAATCTTTATCGTTCACATTGGTGACCAAAGATAAAATATTGCACAGCAACCTTCTAATCCATTTCTCTTGGGGCTTTGATTGCTCTCTCTTCATACTTGCTCAGTTGGAAATAACCTTTAAGCCAAGTCCTTTGACAGTGAAAGTGACATCCAGGAAATTGTGTCTGAGTTCTGAGGATGACGATGATGAGGCTTCCTCAGCTGAAAAACAAGATATTTCCATAATCTTAATCAAAGTGACATTGTTGGAAAGCTTTGTGCCCACCATAAATCACCAGAGATAAAAAAAAAAAAAAAGACGTAGTATTGTGAAAGACACAAAAAACTAAACACAGAAAAGCACAAAAGCCGGACCGCTAACCTGGTCATATACATCTCACAGATATTGGATGATGTCGTCCACTCCCCACACAGTCTCCCAACCACCTCACAGAGCTGTAATGCATTGTTTCTAACACAATTTTGGAAAAAGTAATTTTACGATGGCTTTGTTTCACGTGTTTTTAAATAGCAACGTTGTGCAGTGATTCTAAACTAACAACATAGCAGAAAATATCATTTGAACATTTGAACAGGTCACATAAAAGTGAATGTAATTACTTGTATTTGTCTCTTAAAAAATAAAACCGTGCCGTAGATAATTTGTACAGACAAAAATAGCCGTGCTGAACCTGATGGGTCCTACATTCCCAATGAGTCATAGAGATGTTCGAGACCATTTCCTCCGAGTACCTCAAAATATATTTTTTACTGCAAACTTACTCATAAAATGGGATATTAAAAAAGTTAGCAGTTGTTAGTGATACATATTATACATAGTTATTAGATAGGATGTTAACAGTGGTGGAATTTTTCCTTTTTAAATAAAGTACGTGTGCTTCACTACATCTCAGGTGTTAATATTATACCTTTTTATTTGTACATTTTTATTTTATAACATTTTCCAGGTCTTTTCTCTATTTTTCTCTTTATTTTTGAAGTTAATGTATAGCTTGTAAAACAATCTTGTTTTTTGTAAAATAAAGAAAATATAAATCTGTTGCTTCTTTCTTGTTACAAGTACTTTTTTTTTTTTTTACATGCGTGACTTCTTGACACAGCATTTTGTCCAATGCATCCATTTCCTGCAGGACTTCTTGGCAGCTTGTAGGTATTTGACCAGAAGTGTGCAGAGCAGACTCCCACGTCACATGACTCACCTGACTAACAAGCAAGAGTTTAGTCATCCGGGTGTACAGTTTGGCTACCGACTGACTCTAAATGTTGCTCAAATCATTTTAAGATCAGTAAAATGGTGCAAGAGTCACATTAATTTGAGCTTTAGATATAATCACAACGTTTCTCTTACTGAATAAAAAGTAATATGCTCTCTGGGCTGTTTTGAAATAGCTGTCAGTCTCGACTGCATGATGGCTGTACCTGTAATAACACTACACACGAGCGCATAACCGCAAACAACACGTAGAGCAATTTACAATTGCTATTGGATAAAAAGCTCAACAGGGGTTAAAATAAATTAACTAACCCTGACCCTAGCTTAACTCCGGGTCGTACTAGACATGATAGCATTATTGGTACCGCTATTACAAGAGGTTTAGTTGGGGTTATGGCGTTTAATAGACAATACAATGCCAGTATTTTATTCATTTGCTTGAAACTGAGTAGTCCCTGTGTCTTTTAAAGCCATTAGGTGTGTAGCACTCTGACTGACACTTTCAAACCTCAACAGGAAAAAAGCAGGAAGACCTACTTCCACTTACGTTTCCTGTATTTGTATAGTGTTACGTATTTGGATTGGTATCGTGATGAGCCTCAGGGCATTACACCACCCTATGCTGGTCTGGCTACGGGTCCATGGGAGAGGAATCAAACCCATTTGTACTCAATTATCATCTTTTCAAATATCAGCTATCATTTCATCACTTTTACACTCGAGTGAAACTACTTTTAACTGTCTTAATGTTTGATAAAAAAAAAATCAACCTGCTGTGGCATCTGTGCTCGTGACTCTTCAGACACCAATAGAAACCAATAGAAAGCTTCGTCATCAAACACTTCATACGCTGCGTAATGATGCAGGTTCTATATGTGCTGAAATGTTCGGCTAGTTTGTTGTTTGTTGGCCAAACAGAAAAAAAAGACTACCACACAACTGTAATGGCTGCACATATTGTGGACTATATGTTCTTGCAAAAGGTAATGTAGCATGCGTGCGCATGGTTTTTGGATGAGGAACTGGATTTTTCTCGCTTCTTTTAAATCACAGTACATCCGATTTCTGTGGAACTTGCATGCATGTTATGTTATGTGGCACAGAGATAATACTCAAAAATCCACAATCCACAATTTATTCAGCTGAATCACAGATATCTGATCCAGGGTGTGTGCCTCTATTTTCTTTTTTCCTTCACAAAGTGGGTCATGTCTTTTTTTTCCAGGAAGCTGACCGCGGACACAACCGTCTCTGCTATTGTTGCTTTCAGAGGAACAAGTGAGAGTTCTTCAATAGAAGCCTTAATGAGGTAAGATTAAAAGTTTCAATTGTACTCCTCACAGCTTCATGTTATCAAGTAGAATAGTTTTTTTTACATCTATGTTACCTCCTAAGGTCTGAGATAATTTTCTGTATTTTTACGAAATGTCTTAAATTCACCATTTAACTCTTAAACCCCTAACGTCATTTTTAGTCAATTTTCTCAATTTGACTTAATTTCTTAAATTAACCTTCTAAGGCACTTAAATATATGATAAATACCCATGTTTTACATCATAAATTGCAGAACAATCTCAGCTATCTATATAATGACACACCATTGTCCTCAGGTAATATATAGTATAAAGAGATAATATGGCCCTTAAGATAAAAAAATGTAAGCTCGATTTTTTTGAAATTCTTCGAATCTCTTGTGAAAGCAAACCTTTACTCATGTGGACGAACTGTTCTGGTGCCTGAAATTAAATGTTGGAAGAGAAAACGTATTTACTCTCCAATAACCATAATAGTATTCATTGTCTATGTTATAAGTAATATGTGTTAGAAGGCCAGTGACTTTTCATTGAACTCTTCTCTTATGGCAGCATCTACACACCAACGTAGTATCTCCTGATCAGTCATGGGACAGCAAGTGTCAATAATGTCTTTGTCTAAGCATTTGGGTGCCTGTCTTTCTATTTTGGCCAGGACTGGCCTGTTTATCAGATGACTGTGAAGAAGCAATGAGGACATCATGTGGGCCTTTGTGTATTGATAAACTTATGTATTTAAGATGATAGTGTTGGGCGGGCTCAGGGGTGTAGTTCGGGGGATGCAATTTGCCTGTCATGTTGTTCGAGTTTACAAAATGTCGTAGGCTCACATAAGCACTGCACTGCACGGCAACATCTGAACCATATTTCTATGTCGTTTTATCACGGAAATTTGTTCGCAGACCCCATAGAGATAAGCAAGATTGTTGTAGATCTAATAAACTGAACTAATGGTATCGTCCTAGTCCTTCATTTTCCCTTCCTGGTTCTGTTACTCTGTTTTTCACCAGGTCTACTACAGCATCCTTCGACGATACCATCGGCGTAAACGCCACAGAATACTATGACGGCTATTACTTTGACTACCACGAGGGTGACTATGAGATATGCCAGTATGAGCACCACAGGGCCGCCTTCCTTCCAGTCCTCTACGCTGTTTTCTTCCTGCTGGGCCTCATGGGCAACTCCCTGGTCATCTGGGTCATAACTCGTGGCGTGCAAATCCGCAGCATGACCGACGTGTGCCTCCTGAACTTGGCTGCGGCCGACCTTCTCCTGGTGTGTACCCTCCCCTTCCTGGCCCACCAAGCCTGGGACGAGTGGCTGTTTGGGGACGCCATGTGCAAAGTGGTCCTGGGTATATATCATATCGTCTTTTACTGCGGGATCTTTTTCGTCAGTCTCATGAGCATCGACCGCTACTTGGCGATAGTGCACGCCGTTTACGCTATGAGAGCACGGACGAGGTCCTTTGGAGCGATCGCAGCTGCCGTGACTTGGGTGGCTGGATTCTTGGCTTCTTTCCCCGACCTGATCTTCATCAAACAGCAGCCTGGTGCTAATACGTCTCAGTTCTGCCTCCCGGTATATCCGGACGTGCATTTGAATGACACCGCTTCAGCCAACGCTCACTTCTGGAGGATCTTCAGCATTTTTAAAATGAACATTTTGGGCCTATTTGTCCCAGTTCTCATCATGGGTTTCTGCTACTCCCAGATCGTCTGGAGGCTGCTGTACAGCCAGTCGTCCAAGAGGCAGGCCGTCCGTTTAGTGGTCATAGTGGTCGGCGTTTTCTTCTGCTGCTGGGTCCCCTACAACGTTGCATCCTTCTTCAAAGCGCTGGAGCTATTGCACATCTACACGGCATGCGAGAGCAGCAAAGCCATCAGATTGGCCTTACAAGTCACGGAGGCCGTCGCCTACTCGCACAGCTGCCTCAACCCCATCCTGTATGTGTTTGTCGGGCAGAAGTTCAGGAGGCACCTGCTGAGGTTGATCGACAGGGCTCCTTGCAGGCTGTGACGGGTGGTCGAGGTCCTGCACGCCTCAGGACAGGAACACAGCATCAATGTACTCGCAGACCCTGGACGAGAGGAGCACCGCCGTCTGATATTCCGGTTGTTTCCGTCCGCGTGGTCATCTCCACACCTTATGGTGTCCGGATGTTGCAATGCAAACAGTTTACCATATGACATTTTACCGTACATTTAAAGATTTTGTGTTAATTATGTACACAAAAACAAAAAAAGGGAGGCGTAATGGAACTGTGAATGTAGTTTTAGATATGCACAATGTATTAACATACCACACTTGATACGTTTGTTTCATGGTATACATTGTTGACCTTTTTTGGAAACTTCATTATTATTTTTTTCAGTAATATTTGACTTTTCTAAAAGGCATCGATTCTAATGCAACAGTTCTGTGGACTCTAGACTCATTCATGAGGATGCATTCGTCCTGATTATCCAACAATAAGTTCAGGCTGATTGTGAACCAGTGGACTCCAGAGGTGATGGGAGATGGGACTGGAGATGCATTTGCACGTCACAACACTGCCATGACTTGGGTGATCGATGATGAAACCCATTTTTTCAGCCCAGGTTATCAAATCTGGGACAAAACTCAGACATTAAAAAAGCATATAGATACCATGTACAAGCATTATTAATATAGGCATAAAATTGTGCACTGTGAGGTAGAATAAAATAAGAAACCCACAATCATGATAAGGATATATGTCTTCATGTAATATTTAGTATACTACACAAGTAAACTTCTCTTTTGGAAAACAGACAAAATTGTTTCGCTTTAAAAGTGAAAGTAAAAGTTGGGAAGATATGGTGACTTCCTTTGATATAACTCTAGCAATTATTAGCTACTCGTAACACTACAGTATGCACCACAACAGCAAAAATGTATTAATTTTTTCTCCCTCCAAAGCGGAAATAAGCCAAACAGGGCAAATAGGCTGTTGCTCGGGCAACTCTAACCTGGCCTTGTGCGCGACTCCTGCTCAAGGCTCCATTAAGAAATGTACTTCTAGCATCGTGACTCAATCCGTGACTCAGTCTATCTGCTGCTATACCACTTTGGTGCAAACTGAAATATTTCAGGTACATCAAGGATGTACAGTATGAAAATAACTGGAAAAGTAGTTCAGTGACGCATGAAGCGGAAAAATTATATATATATATATATGTATGTATAGAATTCATATGAAAAAACAGAGATCTTCTGTGTTATGGGGCGCATTGAGCATATGCACTAGCGTTTCCTTTATTCTCGCCTTTATTCACATAATCGAAAAAGGCTTTTTACAACTTTTAGGACCTGATCCCACGCAAAAAAATACCATTCAATCCTTTATAGTTGTAAAATGCACTAGTAGCTGAATCAAGAGTTATTTCACTTCCTCCGTTCATGTGAGTCGGACAAGAGAACGTACGCGAGGGTTACTGCAGCGCAGGGGGGGAGCGGCAACGGACAGGAATGTCACATGAAGGTCACAGGAAGGTCACAGGAAGTCAACACTATGAACGCTCACTTTCGTGCACCTGCCGTGCCTCCGCCGGCCGTCATGAGAACGAAAAACATGGCTTCAAGGAGAGAACAGCATCTCAAATGTGACCGTTAAGTGTCTATTTCATAGTTTAATACCACTTGAAAAATATGTTTGTGGTCAGAAAAAGAGATGGAATGAGCAATGCAACTGTAGTGTGTTTACATTACTCATACAGTAAATCCTAAGCGGTATATATCATACTACCATCTCTCTGAAATGTTTATCTTATGTTAGATTTACTGTAGCTCACGAGGGCACCGCCCACATGGCGAAACTCAAGCACTAAATCTGATTTATTGTTACAGGAAAACACAACAGTTGATCTTGATTGACTGCCCACAGTCTCATTAGTAGAGCAGACGGATAAGAAAGTGATATACTCTTCTGTGAAGCTAGGAGGTCAATTCATTTGAGCTTTTATCTTTAAGAACATCTGTTGAGGTCCTATCCTGTTGTTTTCTGGGTGAATCCATATTATATTGCTATATTTCCCAGGAAAGGATTTTGAAACGGCCGCCGCTGTATAATTAAAAGGTTTCGGTTGAACAAATACATCCTTAAACAGGAGGAATGAACATATCTTTGATCTTTCGAAGCAAAATGACAATTATTTCTGCAGCATGCGCCCCCTCACATAGGTCGTAATCATGCCCGTGGCTACGACTCGTGTTAGAAATTTCATGCTTTTCTGATGAGAAAGTTACTTCTAATATAAACAGTTAAATGAAGATGAGTTATTTTTAAGAAGATAGATTACGTGAGTTGACATTTCAAAGGCGCGTGTGTTCTTCTGCGCAGATGTGCGTACATGTGGTGGTTCCTGTGTGTGCATGCGTGTCCTGCAATCAGAGCTTATGGGAAACTCGGAGGCATCAACATGACATAACATTCATCAGGAGGGTTAGACAGCAATGTTCTCACTGCTGTTTCTTTGAATCCCCACACTGTGAGCTAATAAGAGCAACCCTCTGGGGAGCATGCAGGCCTCACTCTGAGCTCATCCATTCATTGAGGCAACTTGACGGTGGAGTGGAGTTATTAAAAGAAAAAAATGTTTTTAGATTGTTATTTGATTCTTTCAAAATTCTAGTCTTTGTACACTCCACTCTACCAACTTTCTTTAAGTGAAATCTATGCAAGTAAGAGTTTATTTTTGGCCAATCTTTTATATGAAAGGATTCATTAGGAAATAAATAAAAATGTTAATACTCAAAATAGATTTGGGATGGAGCAAACCACTAGTTTGGGTTTACTTTCTCACAATCATTATCTATAGTGCAACAGATGGGTCCATGCAGCCCACACACACACAAACACACACACACACACAGCCTAGTGTGTACCACCAATGCAGACACCAGTGAGGGGTTTCAATTCACTTATAGTTGAGCATCTGCGGGAAGTACAATGATATAACCTTTGACAATTGAAATGAAATAAGAATAGAAGTTCCTATTATCTTATCTTTCTTTTGACCAGACTCCAAAAGAGTGAACAGATGTTGCCACTAAGTGAATTTCAGCCTCAATCTCAATTCGGAGCTGGTGGCGAAGCGGAGAGACTCACAGCGGCTTCCTGCCGAACAACCGCTGTCGCTCGGACGAGAACCACAAACACATGAGCGCAGGCCTGAACTGAGTGGTATTTAATGATCTTTTTCCTGTTTTCTCACGTCCGAGCAGACTCAGTATCACCAATGGCTTAGTCCAAGAGCTAAAACACCTCTGGTGATTGCAAAAATGGTGGGAAAAGCACCACAGCAAAACGTTGCAGCAATATAATTAGGGATAACCGTCATAGTTTTTGTTCTCGACATATTGAACGCCTCAATCGTTTCTACTTTATTGTCTTATCGTGTGATCTCTGACCTCAGCCATTTATATGTAATTGACAAATGTAGAATGCACCTCCTACCTGTACATACTTCAACTTCCTTCTTAATTTTGTTTGCAAGTTGCACAGAATCAAAAAGGTGTCCGTGAGTAAGCCTCCTCTGAAGAGAGAGTTAAAGGGCAAACAGAAATAGACGTGTCTAAGTTTGAGGCCACCTTGCTGATAATGTCACATAAGAGCACTCCAGCTTGGCCTTTCACCCAATTACACTCCTCCCTCTCTTTGCTTCTCGCTAGCATTGTGTGTGATTGACTCACTGTGTTAGCTACCGCATGCCATCCATGCTAGCTAAGGTAAATACCGGACTGATGTTGCGTACCAACAGAATGTCTAAAGTGTTTATTCCCATCTGGAAGTATTTATATATACACACGATGTTTCACTCATATGGAACCAATCCAGCTTTGGATACAGTGAAATATGTTCAAAGTTGGCTTTGACTTTCCGAAACATTTGCTGGACCGTTGTGTCCCAGAATTCCTAGCGGCAGGATTGAGGTCTGTTTAATGAAAGATGTCACCTCATATAAACGAACAAACAAGATCAATATTGGACGAGTCTGCAAAGCCGGATTAATATCTTTGTTTGTTTTTTTAACATTCCATGTAAATGCTGTATTAAATCATAATTTCTACAATAGTGCAAATATAGTATGGTTTAGTTAAATCCTATAAATCATGGTTTTGGCTCTGCAATTGGAGCGGCATCTCATTACATCTCGAGAATTGAGCTGCGCAAGGTAAACATTTTGGGAAGGTTTCCGGAAAAAAGTTAAATTCTGACTTTGTCCGCAGGTCCAAAAAATATGTTGTTCACACATATGAAAATAGAAAAATATTGTTGTGGCGTTTCTTCTTATATTGCCCTTGAGTGGTTGTTTCTGCTCTGGCTTGCTTCCATGGTTGCTTAAATATCTTCACTGACACCCTTTACATTGCCTTCACATCCCTGTATGAATGGTGTAGACACCTTTGAACAATGAGTGCATTATACAAAGAAAATATGCAAAATGCATCTCCCTAACCATAAGAAAACAGGTAGGCGTCAAAGCCGGCAGTAAAGTGGTTCCTCTCATGATTTCTACATTCAGAAAACCTACACAATCATCTCTTAAAGAAGTCTCAATTGGAGATACACAACACAATAACTTTCATATATTGTGCAATTAATGGTTGCGTCCTTATGAAGAAATACTGGAGTGGTGTACATCTTCTAAACCACCTCGCTGCGAGAAAGTGAAACATGTATTTCCAAAGAGGTTGAGCCATTGCTTTCATAAGTAAGGCACATATTTACTAATTCATCTACAGCTTAGATGACAGGTGTGTCATCGTTTTTTTGGGAGAGGAGTCACCTATTTTGACTGAATAAAGCAGAAGTTTCAAAGTCTCACATTCAGAAAACACATGGTGTCGACACAGAGACCGTGTTTGTTTTTCTTCAGTCTCGTTTTTCTTTGTTAGTCAAAAGAAAAACAATCTCCTGAGGAAGTTTTCCCCCCATTTGGCTCTTTGTACATCTGTTCAACATATGAGGCGGTCGTATCATATCGAGCTCCCACTGGGCCTTTGGTGACTCTGGCGCTTTATTCCACCGGTTCAGCTCTTTCATCACATTTTATGTTTAGAATTAGAAGTGTCACAGGTCTGTCCTTTACTGGCCTTTTCTTTATCTTGATCCAACAGCGCCCTGAACCCTCTTCGGCCTGTGATGTCCCCGACCAATCACGGCAGCGCAGCATCACTTTTCACCCGCCTGTAAACACGAGACTAATCTATGTCGTCTGATTTATGCACGGACATGCTTTACCAACGCAGAAAAACAAAGAAGAACAAGTCGAAATTGTAAACAAGGCGGTGCAAGGTGGACTGGACACAGTGAAAGGAAAATCGGCCGCCCCTCCCCCCCCCACCTCTTGGTGACTGTTGGCCGTCAAGGATGACCCAGAGATCCGGTTCACAGAGGAAAAACTGCTCATCAATCACACCCCACATTATCCTCAGAGGAGAAAAACATCTCTCATTCTCTTTGAGAGGAATAAGTTACGGGATAAGCACTCTGTATACACTCTCCTTAGCAGCTCTGTGAGGCTGAACTGAGGCACAGGCGTGATTATTTGGTCAAAAATCAAACAATTGAACACATATTTTGGCTCCAGTGCCATTTAACAAACTACATTTTATGTGTGAGTTGCCTTAGAGATATTATCTGTAGATATGTCTGCATTCTCAAATATAATGGTACTGTGTAACGCGCCGCTCAGAGAAACAACAACAATGTGTCTTTTCAGAAATCACGATGGTCTGTGAATGAACTCCAAAACTAAAAACAATCAGGATTGTTGAATTGCACTTTGACGGGGAAGAGGAAAACTATGTATTGGGTTCAAATGTCCCTTTTTAAATATGTGGACATGATATAAATGATGAATTTGCAAATAACTCAAGCTGAGACGAGAGTTAAAAAATGAACGTGTTTGAATCTGAAACACGAGTGAAAAAGAAACACATGCCGACCATTCATTTCTCAACGTTCACATTTTTGTCAGCCAGCTGGAGACACTGATTTGTCAGGCGGCAGGCAAGAAGAAACTCTTTCTGTTCCTAAATCAGTTTTCTCATTCCTCCGGCACGAGGTGGCCAGTCCACCCGAGTGTTTTCTACTATTCTGTTTCCAATGGCTCTGTGTGGAACAGTTTAACAGCGGACTTTTGACAGTGAAATACGAGGCACATTCTAGCTCTCTGAGTCAAGATGAAGAGTGTTGGTGTTCCTGGTAACCACACACAAGTCTTCTCAGCCGAGCAGCTTTCCTGGTGTCGCGTTGTCTCACGCCACAACTCGACTATCGCGAATAGGGTAACGTGAGAATCGCGGATCAAGAATGTTCCTTTGTAGCGTCTGCCATTCAGATCCGCGGCAGCTTTGCTCGCTGCTGCTGTATCATGGGGGGTTTTCAGTGAGTGCAAGGGGAGTTTGAAGAGGTCTCTTTCCCTCTGTCTAACCACACCGAGTTGGACTCCAAGCTTGCCAAGACGATTACTGCAGAATGTAGCTTCCAGAAAACTCCAAAGGTTACAATGGAAAGCTGACGAGATGCACCTCCTGCCAAGCAGCAGGCTGTTCTGTGGGACCTTGACTTGAGTCTGTGGGAGAACGCACAAAACAAAAAGGGATTTTTAAACGATGAAGAATTATAACAAAACATCTTATTTTTTCCTACCGTATCTGTCCATGTGGCTGCTTTCCTCCTGTTTTTGTTTTTCAGCAGCAGACCCTTTTAAGCGTTTTCTCTGAACAGACTTGTATTCCTTTAAATAACAACTCTACAACATGAGGGTCTATAGAATTTACATGGTTTATTTTAAACTTTCATGCATTTTGTTTTCTATTTTCTTCTCTTTTTTTCACATCTAATCATACACAACCAATTCAGTTGTATCTTTCTTCTGCGTTCTACCTCCAAATACTTTGCACATCAAACATGCAATATGGTTTTCAGTTTTTTGCCCAAACGCAGCTGGACCGAATGCTTGTTCTGTGTCTGGCACGAGCACGAGCAATGTCGATAGCTGGCAAGCGCTGAAAGGCACTCGCTCTTTGAGATTAAAGTCACAACTAACCGATCGTTACAGAGTGAGTGGCTGCATTAAGTCACTGCCAGGTGGAATAGATCCCTAAATGCACAGACCTTTAGCCACGAGTTAACTGAAGTCCTCTTTATCTTTACATTATGGTTTTCATTCAGGGGCTTGCACAAGGTCGTCTGCTGATAAGAGATATTTTTTAAAGGGGGTCGGGTTTGGTTTGCCCGGCGAGCTTTTATTTGCTTAAACCTCTGTTGGTTTAACAGAGGATTATGGAGCCAAGTATCTCACTGCACATTATACATGACCATAAAGATTTATGTAGCGCGAGGCGGCATGCTATGGATACCTTTAAAATGTAAGCACACAACCTGAACTGACACATGGATGCACACACATTGTCAATACACTGACCTGAGTGGCCTCTTTACACCTGCAGCAATACTATGGTCATTGATTTCGCGTGGAGAAAAAATGTTCCTTATGACTCTAGGCTAATTTATTGAACTTGTATTATTATTGTGTATTCAGTGGTTCAATGTGAGCGTCCCCAAAATCAAATGAAACCCAATAATAACCACTGTTGGCACTAATCCCCCCCCCCTCCGTTGCAGACACAGGCAACCCGACGCAACAGAAGTCGGATGGAAAGACTCCTATTCTTGTCTCAGCTGACGGCACACGTTTCCCTCAGGAGGCCACTTATCATGTTTGTCCTGACATTCCAGGACCAAACAAGATGGCGAGGAGGCAGAAATAGGCACGCTGTAGTGAAGTGTGCCGCTTCACTTCCTTCGACTCGTCACAGAACTGTTTCTTCAGGAATATAGTTATTGGAAAAGGCTTTTGAGTCATGTCAAAGGCCCATACATATCACCATACAGTGTTGACGTTGTGTCAAAGACGTCTCTGTACGGGCCCTTTTCACAGCAGCCATTTTGACATGTGATTGCAGGGTGAACACAGGTGGGAATTGAAAATATGAATCACGGCCCCGTTCTATTTCGGTGGGCTGGTTTCCTGGTATTGTGGATGCTGGCTCAAGTTGTGGTGTGCAGAGCGGCGAGTTTGATTTTACACTCAGTCATCCGCCATTCACCTGAGAAACTCCCTCATTTCTAAAACTCATAAAATTCAGTTACTTTTAATAAAGGATTCTTAAAAAAAAAAAAGAAGTAAAAAATAGATAAATAAAATTAAGAATCTGCATCTCCGCGCCCCACGAGAAGGTCGCGCCCCACAGTTTGAGAACCGCTGGCATGCAGTAATGCTGTTGTGGTTTTCAGGAAATAACTTCATGTTAGAATAAGCATAGCTGTACATGCACATGGATGCATTCAAACACCACTATGCGGAGAAGGAGTTAATCTTTAATAGATGTGACAGGAGTGGAGAGGATTGAGCTTTATCAGTATGAAAGTCATTGCTCAGGATTAGACAGATTGTTCTCGTTACGACTCCCGCTTCTGTGTGCAATTACACCGCCAGACTACACTTTCAACACGCGTGCACACATATAATCACACGTGATTATATGGCAGCAAGGTACTTTTTCCTACTCGAGACGAGTACGCGTAATCCATCCTAATTCAGTTTTAGTTGTAGTGCAGCAGTGGGAGGACATTTCCATCGCTCCTCGGGCACAGTGGGCCTCACCTCGCTGACATGCAATCTCGGGCTGGTTGATATTCCCAGCCGTGCAACGGTGTCATGTCTCTGTTTCATATCCTGAATCCCGTCACCGAGTGTCGTAAAGGACAGCAAATATTGATCCTTCTTCTGTGGTACACAGCTGCGCTCACATCTCTAACAAGTCTTTGTTTCTGATAAGGTGGCATCAGTGGAAAATGTCAACACAATGTTGTCAAAACAGCAACAGATAAGATAATATTTTACCCCAGGCTGTCTTAATCCCCCAGACATGACCCAAGCTGAAACATTATATAACTAGTTATAAGTATGAGGCCTCTGCCACGGTGTGAAAAACACATTGAATAAGGACTGCACACCGAACCACTCTTGCGTGCTGAGCGCAAACCCAAAGGAAATCCAGATAACATCGCAGTTGAGTCTACCGAAAATGAATTTATGGAGAAGTGTTTCCAAATCTTGCCTGTGTAAAAAGCCCTTTAATCTGGCCACCATCTAATTTTTGGGATAAAAGCCATACTGTGGGAGCAGTTAGACATTTAATACCATGGAACACAGTGTGTTTATATCAAAACGTCCCAAATATTTTATTCTCTGATCATGTCTCAGTAGGAAAAAGTGCAATGGGTGAGCGTCAATGGGAAGAAGTCCACCCTCCGTCCCAGCAGAATGGGGATACCCCTGGGGTCAGTTCTAAGACCAGTTGCTATTTAGTATGTATATCAACAACCTACCTGAGAGTTGGCTCGGGGTAGATGTATGTCCATGATGCTGTCATGTATGTATCTGCCAGATCATACAGCAACGCCGCTGACCAGCTGAATAACTACATTCTCAATCGCAATGGCTGGAGTCCTCACACTTAACAAAGGAGGTTTAGTAGTTTGGAGTTATCTCAAAGCTACATCTTTTGATAATAAAGTGTCTTATGTCTGCAAAAAAAAGTTAAATCAATACTCAACTGCTTCAGACTCACCAGAAAGCATCTGCCATTCAGCACGGCCGAGCTCTATATGCATGCCATGATATTATCATACCTATTATACTGCGTCATTACGCTTCACGATCAACCATATCATATAACCAGACAATTACAATTATTCCAAAAAAATAATGAGGTGGCACCATTGTCACATTTTCAAAAACTGTTCAGCTTTGAAAGTTCATAAGCTATTCAATTTAAAGATTTTTTTTTCAACTATAGCTACAAGGTCATGCTCTTTGCTTAATGTATTTATTATGAGACACCAGCACACAGAATTAACACACAGCCCTCAGTAAGCGGTAACTGTCTCATTACACAAGAACTCATTTGGACAATCTGTCCAGGAACAAAATCATGAAACTGTCAAACAACTGAATTGAAAATGCCACTCAATTTTAATGTATTTAATAGCGGTATTAAATCCTGTGGACGAATAATGTAAATTGTTTTCACAATTGTCATGCTACTGAGATGTCCAATTAAAGTTGATCACAGACCTTTAATTGTCTACACAAAAAAAGTCCTCTTTTGCATTTACGGTAGTTTAATTGATACAAAATTCTGGCACATCCAAATGTTGATTTATTCAATGCATTTAATTAGTCCTTGTATTGGATCATAGTCCCCTTGTGAAATGAATAGGTACAATAGATTGTCATCTGTATCACTTATTTAGTTGTTTTTCATACTTTGAAATAGTGGGAGCTTGGAGATTTTAAACAAAAGAGTCACCAGCTTGAAGCTTTGGAGAAATCATCCTATTGAAGTACTTAACAATTCAAGCAACATGATTCACACAAAAAAATATTGTATAAAATGATAATATACACATTTATCTTTCATTCTGTCTGTGTTTTGTAAAACAGGGAGTTAAATACTTGGGAATCTGTATTTTATGTAAATGTATTTATATATTTAGAAAAAAAAAACTGTAACACTGAGTTCGCTGTCCCATTTTGGTCTATACTGTTATTGCTATTCCCATTGATTTGTTCTCAGCTGCTGTGAGACATACTGACAGAAACACACTCCTCCCTCCAGGTGGCCAGTGGAGCTCGGCTGAGGAAAGGGAAAATGCCTTTTAGCAAGGCAGGAGGCATAACCTGATGAGAAGAAAGTCAGGGCTCTCTGAAACATATCCTCCACACAACCCTGCTCAGAAAAGGTTTCTGCAAACTCTTGTTTGCAACCGTCTAGAGAAACGTAGACCAGATAGATTTTTGAATTAGACCGACAGCCCATTAACACTTTCTCCTCATAGAGGATTATGTTTGCCTGGCCGACAGCTCTCTGCATTTCCCTCACTATGTACTTCACATCGCCATTCATCCAGAGAACAATCTGAATGAACAACCCCACTGGAACACAGTAGAAACTAGAAATAATGATTACCAATTCTCCAACAGGGTATGAAGGTCGTTGGTGCAAAAATGGGTCAATAACAACTATGACTGTCAAAAATGTAGAATAAACTGTCAAGATCAGAAAATATATAATGCCTGTAATGTACATCACTACTCTAACCCAGAGTGGACGAAACCACACTTTATTTTGAGAGACACTGTTGATCATCCTCACAGCCTTTCTGTACTTCTCGTGGTCCTGAATGATCAGACGCAGTTGGTCCGGCACCTCCATGTCACTGAACTGACCACAATCCCATTTGTTGAGTCCCTCATCATTGACAGCGATCAAAGGCTGCAAAGTCTTTCCATTGTAGATAGAAGGAGGCTGGAAGGGCACCACAGTGGACCCTTGAAGCTGCTGGTTGGGGGTGCAGAGCACCTTGAGCAGCTTGTTCTTGAAGTCTGGGTCGTCGGCCTCCAGGTAGGTGAGGTGGCAGAGGTGGAGAGGAACGGTGACTTCTGGCTCCAGGAGCACCGGGACGATGGGTTTCCTCTCCAGGCAGTCTCTGAACAAAGACATGTTGGCCTCCAGGAGACACCAGCGGCTCCTCACAAACTCCTGGCTGAGAACCAGCAGGACCTTCTGGCTCTCCTGGATGCAGTCGGACATGTTTTCCAGCACGGTGCGGCCGGGAGTGAAGTCACGTTCATGGTAACAGACCTGCAAGCCACAGGACTCCAGCTGGTCGATGAGGGAGTGGGTCCACTGGTAATCTGTGCTGCTGAAGCTAATGAAGACATGGTAACACTCACCATCTCCCAGTCTGGGAACATCATTCATGGTGGGACACAGTGGGACAGCAGGCTGTGACTGAATGTCTGCAGTCTGCAGTTCATTGGCTCCATTGTCTATGAAAAAACTAAAGTATGAAGAAAATAAGATTTAGAAGTATTTTTTTTTAGAAATTTCATCTTTCCATTGTTTTACATTTGTATATAAATACTAAAAAAAACCTTCCAAGGTCATTTTACTGCTCAGTGATCACACTTTCTAAACATAATTATTTGATGTCATTTGAAGTTGGGATCTGAAGTATATTCAGGAACATTTTACTTTGAATAAGGACTTTGAAATGATTTAGAGGTGAAGGTGAAGTCAATAAAAATTGCTTTTTTTTAATGAATTTGAAGTTCCCGGTGTGGACTATAAGCAGAATGTACATGCTTCATAAGGAGGATAAAAAAATGTAGGTAATGTAACACAGCTAGTCCATCAGCGTGCTTCTTTGGAAAGAGGATATTACAGATTTTGAAACACCCTAAAGAGACCTAAATATATTTAAAAACAGTAGCACTTTATAATAACTACACAATATTTAGCATTAGAAAAGCTTGAGTAAACACTTTATTAATAATTTATAAATTCTCCATATATTCCCCATTTGTAAATTAAGTAATATTCCAAACCAATTAAGTATCGCAAATCATTTATTAGGATTTTTATATGATGCACTCATGTGCTTTATAAAGTGTTTTAATATTGCAATTCATGATTATTTTACGTAGTTAGTAGTCATTAGTTAAGTATTAGTTAAGTATTTTGTGTAACCCCATCTAAAGTGGGGACTATCTATGCTTTACAACAATTTATAGTTCTTTTTATTTTTTATAGTTTGCTGCCACATACATATTGATTATTGATGAGTATCTAGCTAGCTGTGATTTGTTTGCTAGCTAGACAGCTAGCAAGCTCGTCACTAACGAGAGGTCCTGAGACAACGCGCTCCACCTGAGTTGTAAGTAGACCAATCCAGGTGATAACTAGATACTCATAATCACGCTGCAGGACCCGGTGTTTCCCAGGGTTCCTGGTCAGAAAAGATCAATCCAATAATCTGGGCCTAGTTCTTTCTGACCCGGCACCGTGGGATACACCGGGTTTTAGAGCGTAAACATGTGTCCGGTTCAGAAATAACGCCGCACAGGTGATGGAACTGAGGCGATGCCCGTCAGTGGCACGAGTGTTGAGTATGTTTTATAGTTTGCTGGCACATGCATATTATTATTTATGAGTATCTAGCTATCACCTGGATTGATCTACTTGCAACTGAGGTGGCTGTCTTAAGACCTCTAGATAGTGACGAGCTTGCTAGCTTTCTAGCTAACAAAAAAGGTTACAGCGAGCTAGTTACTTATGATCAATAATCAATATGTGCCAGCAAACTATGAAACATACTCAATACTGCGTTGTAAAGCATAGATAGTCCTCACTTTAAATGGGGTCACACAAAATACTTAACTAACGACGAGCAACTATGTGAATAAATCATGAATTTCAGTATTAAAACACAACACAGAGTGCCCTGTCTAGCTTGCTCGACTATCGCTGCACACTCTTCCCCACTTGTTTAGCAAGAGCAAAGTTTGACAGCTGTGTTCACAAACAGCAAATGACATTGAGACAACATATTATACCTTTAATTTTACATAAAGCCAAGTATTATTAATTCCCTCTTTCTAACCTTCAGTAGTACATGCATATCTTGTTCAGATCCTACATTCAACTTACAAATACAGACAATTTCAAAACACGTAGCATTTCTCAAAGTCATCCTAATACTTCCACATATTAAATAGTACAAATGATTCTCAAACAAGTTAAGGTTTGCGGCAAACATGAGTTCTGTTACTAAAATAATGATTTCAAGTGAATCTTTGTCTGTCCGTCCTTCTGTGTATTCTTTGCATCTCTCGAAAACTGCTCATCCAATCTACTTCATACTTGGCGGGACTATTGCTGGGGACTTAACGGAGTGCTTTGTTGAGTTTAGTGCACTTTGTACACGCGACACATTCAATATCAAACTTTAAACTGTGGGTAAACAAGCACACGGTGCTCTTGGCAGCTGTGGGAGCAGAGCTTAAGCGCTCTGCAGAATCATGCATGTCTTCTGCAGCTGGCTGACAGCGGCTGCATTGTGGATATCATTACAACTGAAGTTTTCTTTACTTCCTTATTCCAGGAGCATGAGCGGAAAGCCCACAGGAACCGCGCCACCCCACTATTGCAACTCAAATAGTTTCTTTTTGCCACTAATTTATAACAATGATAACGTTATCAGCACAATATGATTTGAATGTACTTATCTTCTGTTCAAGGTCAAGCTTTTAATTCCAAATTCATGCTGGATAGTTCAATGAATAATAATACATCATATTTTAACATCTCTCACGTCTTTTCTTCACTTGTTTAGAATCCTTATCTGAAATAATTCATGCTAAACAACAACAGTATACTACTGCTCTTTTTAATCTCGAAACATATCATCACAAAGGACAACATACAGTGCACGGAAATGTACATTCATACCTGCTCATGATACAGTAAGTTCCAGCAAATATAATAAAGAGGGATCGCACAGTGTGGTTGATTGAGAAATGAAAGTGAACTCAGGAGGAAATGGGTGTCAAGCATTCCTCACTGTTCTGCTTTCTGGTTTGTTAAAGTGACAGCCTCTGTACTGATGTCTTATTGGAGGCTTCTAACATGAATTAAGTTGCTGTGCCTTTAATGGCTCTCGGTGGCTCGTATTAGTCCAGACATTATGAGTTGACTGGGTGAGCTGTAATCTACAGTAAAGACACAAATGTAGACATTGCTATTCCCATTGATTTGTTCTCAGCTGCTGTGAGACATACTGACAGAAACACACTCCTCCCTCCAGGTGACCAGTGGAGCTGGGCTGAGGAAAGAGAAAGTGCCTTTTAGCAAGGCAGCAGGCATAACCTGATGAGAAGAAGGCCAGGGCTCTCTGAAACATATCCACAGCACAACCCTCCTTAGAAAAGGTTTCCAAAAACTCTTGTTTGCAACCAATCAGAGAAACGTACACCAGATAGATTTTTGAGTTGGAACAACAGCCCATTAACACTTTCTCCTCAGAGAGGATTATGTTTGCCTGGCCAACAGCTCTCTGCATTTCCCTCACGATGTACTTCAATTGATCTTTTTTCCAAAGACTAATATCAAAACCAAAACCCACTAAAACACAAAAGAGACAAACAATAGTGACTGCCATAAGATTAGTGTTCACATCTTTAAATGAACCAATTGCCAAAAAAACTATGGCCAATGAAAGTAGAACTGTCAAAAAGAATAATAATATTGAAGCGATAACAAGCATCAGTGCTCTAAGCCAGAGTGGGGGCACTTTATTTTGAGAGACACTGTTGATCATCCTCACAGCCTTTCTGTACTTCTCGTGGTCCTGAATGATCAGACGCAGTTGGTCCGGCACCTCCATGTCACTGAACTGACCACAATCCCATTTGTTGAGTCCCTCATCATTGACAGCGATCAAAGGCTGCAAAGTCTTTCCATTGTAGATAGAAGGAGGCTGGAAGGGCACCACAGTGGACCCTTGAAGCTGCTGGTTGGGGGTGCAGAGCACCTTGAGCAGCTTGTTCTTGAAGTCTGGGTCGTTGGCCTCCAGGTAGGTGAGGTGGCAGAGGTGGAGAGGAACGGTGACTTCTGGCTCCAGCAGCACCGGGACGATGGGTTTCCTCTCCAGGCAGTCTCTGAACAAAGACATGTTGGCCTCCAGGAGACACCAGCGGCTCCTCACAAACTCCTGGCTGAGAACCAGCAGGACCTTCTGGCTCTCCTGGATGCAGTCGGACATGTTTTCCAGCACGGTGCGGCCGGGAGTGAAGTCACGTTCATGGTAGCAGACCTGCAAGCCACAGGACTCCAGCTGGTCGATGAGGGAGTGGGTCCACTGGTAATCTGTGCTGCTGAAGCTAATGAAGACATGGTAACACTCACCATCTCCCAGTCTGGGAACATCATTCATGGTGGGACACAGTGGGACAGCAGGCTGTGACTGAATGTCTGCAGTCTGCAGTTCATTGGCTCCATTGTCTATGAAAAAACTAAAGTGAGGAGAAAATATAATTTAGAAATACTTTAGAAATATTTCATATAGACATTGTTCCTGAAGTCATTAAAAACACCTTCTGATGTCATCTTACTGCATAGTAACCATGTTGTTTGGATATAATGTATATTCAGCAACATTGCATTTTGAAAAAGGTTTTTAAAGGTGGAGGTAAAAATGATTGAAGCCAATAGAATTGCCTTTTCATTAATTTATTGTTGTTTCCAGAGGATTGTGTTTTCGGTGTGTGATATAAGCAGAATGTACATGCTTTACAAGCAGGAGGACAAACAAATTTAGGTAATTTAACACAGCTAGTCTATCAGCATGCTTCTTTACTAAGAGGATATTACAGGTTTTGAATCACCCTGAAGTGACCTGCTTATAAAAGAACGTTATTCTTAACAGAAGCAAATCAGCACATAAAACATAGAAACTGTGTATTTTTGTCACAGATGGTTTAGACACAAAAGTATACCGAAAAAACTACAAACAATGTAAAACGTGAAAACAAAAATAATCCCACTTAATCATCACTTGTAACCCTTATTTAAACGTGTGTGGTGTCTCTATCTGACCCGGCCTTCTGTCTGTATTTTGTCTTGTTTCTGTGTGGCAGCAAATAGCCTTTGAACCACACATGGGTGTGTAGGGAAGTAGCAATCTTTGTTCTGTTCTTCTGTGTGTCGGTCAATGTGTCTACCCGCTCAGTCTCTCTGCTGCGTGGTGCTTTATTGGACTGTCAGTGACCAAGTAAAGACTCAGGCAGAGCGACAGTAGACAGGCCACACGCAGCAGAGAGTCGCTACTGCTGCATTCAAGTGAATCTTTGTCTGTCCCTCAGTCTTTGTGTTATTTGCATGTCTTTAGAGAACCGCTTATCCAATCTACTTCATACTTGGCGGGAGTATTGCTGGGGACTCAAGGGAGTGCTTCGTTGAGTTTAGTGCACTTTGGACACGCGGCACATTCACTATCAAACTTTAAACTGTGGATAAACAAGCTGCTCTTTGCAGTTGCGGGAGCAGAGCTTAAGCACTCTCCAGAATCATGCATGTCGTCTGCAGCTGGCCGACAGCGGCTGCATCTTTGATCGCAGTTCACTTTGGCTGCTGGATAAAGCCTGCTGGATTGTGGGTAACATCGCAACTGAACTTTTCTTCACTTGTTTAGAATCCTTATCTGTGAAGTAATTCATGCTAAACAACAACAGCACACTACTGCTCTTTTTAATCTTGAAACATCATTACAAAGGACAACATACAGTGCACAGAAATGTACATTCATACCTGCTCATGATACAGTAAGTTCCAGCAAATATAATAAAGAGGGATCGCACAGTGTGGTTGATTGAGAAATGAAAGTGAACTCAGGAGGAAATGGGTGTCAAGCATTCCTCACTGTTCTGCTTTCTGGTTTGTTAAAGTGACAGCCTCTGTACTGATGTCTTATTAGAGGCTTCTAACATGAATTAAGTTGCTGTGCCTTTAATGGCTCTCGGTGGCTCGTATTAGTCCAGACATTATGAGTTGACTGGGTGAGCTGTAATCTACAGTAAAGACACAAATGTAGACATTGCTATTCCCATTGATTTGTTCTCAGCTGCTGTGAGACATACTGACAGAAACACACTCCTCCCTCCAGGTGACCAGTGGAGCTGGGCTGAGGAAAGAGAAAGTGCCTTTTAGCAAGGCAGCAGGCATAACCTGATGAGAAGAAGGCCAGGGCTCTCTGAAACATATCCACAGCACAACCCTCCTTAGAAAAGGTTTCCAAAAACTCTTGTTTGCAACCAATCAGAGAAACGTACACCAGATAGATTTCTGAGTTGGAACAACAGCCCATTAACACTTTCTCCTCAGAGAGGATTATGTTTGCCTGGCCGACAGCTGGCTTCATATCCCTCACTGTGTACTTCAATTTATCTTCTTCCCAAAGAGCAATCTCAATAAAGACACCCAAAAAAATTAAAAAGAGACAAACAATAGTGACTGCCATGAGAGTTTTGTTCACGACTTTCAATGAAAGAATCGCATATTGGAATAGACCCATAAAAAAAAATAACAAGATCAAAGCGATAACAAGCATCAGTGCTCTAAGCCAGAGTGGGGGCACTTTATTTTGAGAGACACTGTTGATCATCCTCACAGCCTTTCTGTACTTCTCGTGGTCCTGAATGATCAGACGCAGTTGGTCCGGCACCTCCATGTCACTGAACTGACCACAATCCCATTTGTTGAGTCCCTCCTTATTGAAAGCAATCAAAGGCTGCAGAGTCTTTCCATTGTAGATAGAAGGAGGCTGGAAGGGCACCACAGTGGACCCTTGAAGCTGCTGGTTGGGGGTGCAGAGCACCTTGAGCAGCTTGTTCTTGAAGTCTGGGTCGTTGGCCTCCAGGTAGGTGAGGTGGCAGAGGTGGAGAGGAACGGTGACTTCTGGCTCCAGCAGCACCGGGACGATGGGTTTCCTCTCCAGGCAGTCTCTGAACAAAGACATGTTGGCCTCCAGGAGACACCAGCGGCTCCTCACAAACTCCTGGCTGAGAACCAGCAGGACCTTCTGGCTCTCCTGGATGCAGTCGGACATGTTTTCCAGCACGGTGCGGCCGGGAGTGAAGTCACGTTCATGGTAGCAGACCTGCAAGCCACAGGACTCCAGCTGGTCGATGAGGGAGTGGGTCCACCGGTAATCTGTGCTGCTGAAGCTAATGAAGACATGGTAACACTCACCATCTCCCAGTCTGGGAACATCATTCATGGTGGGACACAGTGGGACAGCAGGCTGTAACAAACTGTCTAAACTGTCTGCAGTCTCAGGGAAATACATTGGCTCCATCATCTAAAGAGAAGACAATGAAAAGAATGCCACAAGAATTATTAATGTCCTACAAGGATAATATTTATCATTATGGTAAGTGTATTTAATTTAAAATCCATAGGGCCTTAACAGGTGTGGTTATCAATGAGATATTTACGACCCAAGAGTATAGACGAGAAATTACATTTTAAAGAATTACAAGGGCTGTAAAATCTATTTCTATACTGTATAGCATTTTAGTATTTGTCAGATATGTGTTCAGTAGTATTTATCAGATCTTGTCAGATATGTGTTTAGGAGTATTTAGATTCAACTGTATTTTATATTTTATGGCTGCAAAGGTACAATAAATAATTACGTCTGTTTTTGTCTTCTACTATGCACAGCACAAAATTGTACACAAACAAAACTAATGCAGTCAAAGAATGTCCTGTAACAACTCCAATACAAAAGTTCAGTTTCGTTTTCCGATATTGTCACGACACGCCTGCTTCCTCCCTCGTTTTTATTTAGTTAATTCTGCCTCTACGTCCCTGTCTCCAGCAGTGTCTGACTTGAACTCTGTTCACTTGTTCCTCATTCTCATACAGGCCCATTTCCACCATTTTAAACCATCTTGACTACTTTGCATTTGACATCCTATCTTGGGTTGTACACCCACATCAAGACATACATATCAGTAAGGGTAGACTAGATATAGCGAAGGCCTTTCATTAAAACACAATATTGTCTTCAAAATGAACTGATATGTCTAAATAAATACCCATTACAAACACAAAAGTGAATATTTAAAATCAGATATTGTTTCAGTTGAATTCGGACAAATGAAAATGTATTTTACTTTTAAAAAAAAGATGTGTTCTCATACCTGAAGGTATTAAACTTGTGAAGCAGTGCAGCGCTGGGTCAACAATAGCATCAGGAAGTTGAATGGAAAACCACTGCTCTGTGGAGAGTTTTATTAAAGGCATACAACCTACTTATATTGGCTTGTACCAATGGCTTTATAATGGCACAGTGACTGCACCTTTAATACAAAAGACCAGCCTATGACATCACCCTAACCTAAGATGCTTCGACCTGTCTGCCTAGCTGGTTATGCCCCAACCTGTCTCGAGTTGCATGTTTAAAAACACATTGTAAGATTGATAATCACCTTGGCAGCCTGATGTGGCAGTACACAACAGTTCGCAACACAATGTTGGTACTATACAGCTTTCTGAAGTGTTAAAGCTAGTTTATTAGTACACAAATACTCTTACACGCACACTAGTGGGAAAGTTTTGAGTCCTCGTGGTTTAAATCATATTTGTAACATGACAGTTACATTTATCAAAGATACTCCTGGTTATTTAGCTCCTTGCATATTTTCCAGGTTTTGCCTGCATGGAAATGCGACTTGGACTCCCTCAACTCTCAGCCGCTCACTTCTGTTCAGATTATGCCACAAGTGTATATGTTTATTTAACAGGTGATGTAATTTCTGTAAAGTATGATGATTTATTTTATAAGCTTAATTAGGTTGCTTTGGATAATTCAACCTTGTTTGTCATTCAAAAAAATGACCTTTTAGGAGCACTGAGATTTTGTCTGGGCTTGTTGATATTTTGATTTAATGCTCTTGGGCCAATTTTTCTGTGGTTGACAAAGTGAACTGGGCTTGTTAAATGGCTGTACATTGACCCAAAACAGCTGCAGACAGCCCAAGCATATTTACTATTTTTTTGAAAAGATTCACACTCTCTAATCCAAGTAGTGACTTTGAACACCGTCCTTGCATTGTACGATTCTGGACCTCTGTCTTTCCTCTTAGTCAAGTTCCAACGACACCAGTGAGATTGAGCTCAGTACCGTACGTTCACAGCTGCTCCCTCTGTGTCCTCCTGACTTTTATCTCCCAGCTGCTAGACCCGGTGGTGGACAGCTGGTTAGACTAGGCTGCTACAAATAACAGAGTCGTACACAGGACTCCGGCTCTTGTTCAAACACTCTCCTCAGTGCATTTAAGAAACAACAGGTCCAGTTATGAGGCTCTTTTCTCACCCTCCTGCTTTGCGTATGTTTAGTATCATCATTGTCTAGAGGCAGTGGGTCGCTGAATACATGAATGACCTGCCGAGCAGTGAAGTGATTGCTGATGTCTGTCGTTGACTGTATCTTGATGGCAGCGTTCCAAGAATGGAGGTCTTGTTTATTTCACTGATCAGGCACTTGACTATTCTTCCTGTGGGCGACTGGATCAGTGATGAGCGGGGTCATCCTTCAATCAGAGGATCGGCGGTTTGATCCCTGGTTCTACGAGCCCATGTCAATGGGTATGAATGGGTGAATGATGACAAGTAGTGTAAAAGCATTTGAATCGTCAGAAGACTAGAAAAGCGCTATATATACATATAATCAGGGATCTGTTAAACCAAAAAAAAAAGATTCCCATTTTTGCATTGCAGGGATTTTCCTTTTTGGTACAAGTTGCTTAGTTCTTTTATAAGGCACTGTAAAAGCTATATTTTACTGTACAATCAAAACAGGGATTCAACAGGAAACTTACTGGACATCAAACAGGACAAAAACATAGACTTTACACAGTACAATACGAGAAGGGCACAGGAGATGAACTAGGTTTAAACACATGGGGAAGGTGCAGGCGATTGGACGCAGCAGGAAACAATCACGGACCAGGGCAGGCAATCACAAAGGCAGGAAGTGCAGGGAACACATAGGATACACAAGACAAGGACTTCAAAATAAAACAGGAAACAAGACAAACCACATTATGACATGCTAAGAATAGTACCGCACTAAGGATGTGTATGAACTCGTCTTTTGAGTCAAGTCTCAAAAAGGCAAGTCTCAACAGGGCTTTACAATCTGTCCTCACTTTAGTTCTGTCTTCCCTTCTGGACTCGTCCAGGGGAAATCTGCCCTAAGGTTTTCCCAGACGCAGTTTGGAGCGGCATCAGTCATTCCTACAAAAGAATGAGATTGGCGGCCTGCTGGACCTGCTGCCACCTCAACCCGACCCCAGATAAAGCAGATGAAAATGGATGGATAGTCTACTAAAACATGTTTTTTTTTTTTTTTTTACATTTTATTTGCGTTTTTAAGCTTTCTTTTCTCAGTTTGAATATTTGAGTTTTTTCTATCAAATAATGAGGCGGAATCACTCTTTCTCAATATTCTACGGAAACATTGGAAGCACTTAGGGACTTCTGAATCTTCTTTCTCTTCTTTCTCACTTAGTTAACAGGGCCTGAATGTGGTAAGCTCACCCTCACTCGTTTGTACCTTATGATATGCGTAGAATGCTCTGAATGACGGCATGTGTTGTCATGGGAGCTTATGTCTCCCTGATTGAAATTTGAGAAAATTTGAGGAAATCTCGTTCTACTGGGCTTTTCAGGTGATATGAATCTTTCATTCCACTTCTTCTTTTTTGGCATCTGGACAAATTGATCTTCAGGTACATACCTAGGTGCATATATTTTAAGAAGTGTTTCATCCTGGCAAGGCCCTAGTCTTTTCTTTATGTTATCAAAGGTTACTTTGCTCTTTTGATGACTAGGAACTGCCAGTTTTGGCAATCTAAGGGGTGGTGGGTGTGGTGCATGTTTCTCTTGTCCCGCAATCCCACGAAAAGATGGTGGCCTTTTCTTTGCCGCAATAGGAGGAAGACCATAATTGTGTGTCACTGATGGTGCCAGAACAGTTGGACACTTCAAGAGCTTAACCAGCTTTGGTAGCATTTTCTTTGCCGCAATAGGAGGAAGACCACAATTGTGCGTCACTGATGGTGCCGGAACAGTTAAACCCGCCGAGGTCGAAGCAGGCGTTGGTGGTCTTTTCTTTGCCGCAACAAGAGGACGATTAGAAGTGTGTGTCACTGTCGGTGCTGGGACAGTTGGACACGTCAAGGGCTTAACAGTGGTGGGTGGCCTTTTCTTTGCCGCAACAGGAGGATTATTAAAAGTGTGTGTCGCTGCCGGTGCTGGGACAGTTGGACACTTCAAGGGCTTAACAGTGGTGGGTGGCCTTTTCTTTTCCGCAACAGGAGGATTATTAGAAGTGTGCGTCACTGTCGGTGCTGGGACAGTTGGACACGTCAAGGTCGTACCGGGTGTTGGTGGCCTTTTCTTTGCCGCAACAGGAGGATTATTAGAAGTGTCCTTCACTGTCGATGCTGGGACAGTTGGACACTTCAAGGTCGTACCGGGTGTTGGTGGCCTTTTCTTTGCTGCAACAGGAGGATTATTAGAAGTGTCTTTCACTGTCGATGCTGGGACAGTTGGACACTTCAAGGTCGTAGCAGGTGTTTGTGGCCTTTTCTTTGATGCAACAGGAGGATTATTAGAAGTGTCCGTCACTGTCGGTGCTGGGACATTTGGACACGTCAAGGTCGTAGTGGGCGTTGGTGGCCTTTTCTTTGCCGCAACAGAAGGATGATTAGAAGTGTGCGTCACTGTCGGTGCTGGGACAGTTGGACACGTCAAGGTCGTAGCGGGCGTTGGTCGACTTTTCTTTGCCGAAACAGGAGGATTATTAGAAGTGTTCGTCACTGTCGGTGCTGGGACACTTGGACACGTCAAGGTCGTAGCGGGTGTTGGTGGCCTTTTCTTTGCCGCAACGGGAGGATTCTTAGGAGTGTGCGTCACTGTCGGTGCTGTGACAGTTGGACACGTCAAGGTCGTAGCGGGCGTTGGTGGCCTTTTCTTTGCCGCAACAGGAGGATTATTAGGAGTGTCCGTCACTGTCGGTGCTGGGACAGTTGGAGACGTCAAGGGTTTAACAGGCGTTCGTGGACTTTTCTTAGCCGCAACAGGAGGATTATTAGAAGTGTCCGTCACTGTCGGTGCTGGGACAGTTGGAGACGTCAAGGTCGTACCGGGTGTTGGTGGCCTTTTCTTTGCCGTAACAGGAGGATTATCAGAAGTGTCCGTCACTGTCGGTGCTGGGACAGTTGGACACGTCAAGGGCTTAACAGGCGTTCGTGGACTTTTCTTAGCCGCAACAGGAGGATTATCAGAAGTGTCCGTCACTGTCGGTGCTGGGACAGTTGGACACGTCAAGGGCTTAACAGGCGTTCGTGGACTTTTCTTAGCCGCAACAGGAGGATTATTAGAAGTGTCCGTCACTGTCGGTGCTGGGACAGTTGGAGACGTCAAGGTCGTACCGGGTGATGGTGGCCTTTTCTTTGCCGTAACAGGAGGATTATTAGGAGTGTGCGTCACTGTCGGTGATGAGACAGTTGGACGCGTCAAGGGCTTAACGGGCGTTGGTGGTCTTTTCTTTGCCGTAACAGGAGGATTATTAGAAGTGTCTGTCACTGTCGGTGCTGGGACAGTTGGATGTCCCTGGCGTTTAACGCGGGCAGAAGACGCTGGAGTTTTTCCAGTTCCTGCTGTGTCTTGAACAGGAGATGGCAGCTCTGTGTCAATGATGCTTTTCAGGAACTTATTATCTGGGAGACGCAATAAAAAAAAAAACATAACGTTAGTACAAGAGATTCATAGCAATATAATTTTTTTTGGGGACTTCACGGGCAGTGAGGGGATTCGTTAACTGACAAATACACCTTACAGACACTTTACTGCTACATTTATAGCTGTAACTGTAACATTGCAAATTATTACATAAAATATACAATTTGAAACATTCAAACAATAGCTTACCCCAAAGCTCTTGGAAGTTGAAAAAAACAACATTGGGATCCTCTTCTGGTTGCAAGTTTCTGTAGCTAATGATCTCCGACAAATACTGTGCAACAAAGTTTGGGACATCGGTCGGTTGTGAAAGAAGTGCAGCTCTTGTAATACACTCTAATAAACTCTCCAATCCATACGGACAAACACTCTGGGAAGTCATCTTGAAAGTGATCCCGACAGAGCTCTAGCTACTGAAGTAACTTTGTTGTCAAGGGCGACAAAGCGCTCTTGACAACAAGAGCGCTTTGTAGCTTGTCAAATATTTATTAAGGTTGGTAGTGTATTGAACAGGCATCAACACAGTCACCTACTTTGTCATTTATGCTTGTCCTCTCTTGTTTGTCAACATGGGTACTGAGAGGCCATTCCGACGACACATCTGCCTCACCCACGCGACTAAATTAAAAAAAAACAGTTAACCTACAACACCTGTTGCCGATGCTATAAAGCACTATTGCAGTATCTTAGGTAACAAGCATTATTGAGAGAATTTGTGGATCAGGATGTCCATCACTTGCCCTATCAAGAAAATAACTCTACAAAATAAAATAACGACTAACATAAATATAAATTAAAAATAAAACAAAAAAGAATTTTATATATATATATATGTATATATAAATATATATATATATATATATATATATATATATATATATATATATATATATATATATATATATATATATATATAAACATTCAAATTATTATTATTATTATTATTATTTTATTTGTGGTTGGTGTTTTGTTAGGTGGCGGTAAAGCACCAAACAGTTGTTTGCCAACCGCTAATAAACCTCAAAGAAGAAGAAGAAGACCTGTTGCCGCCCCAAAAAAACAGACTTGGCTGTGTGGGCCATACAGGGATGACACGGTGGTCGGCTAGCTGGCCTGGATTAGGCTAGCCTTCGTGTTTTCGTTGGAAATGAGGTAGGCGGCGCAGTGATATGCTGCGGCGGCTAACATTAAGCTAGGCGTTAAGCTAGGTGTTAAGCTAGGCGCTAAGCTAGGCCTTAAACTAGGCAATACTCAGCTCAGTATTGCTGCGCCAGTGTGCTAATAGGGATTTCGGGGAAGAGCAACGTTGAAAACGGACACTTCCAAATGGTCTTCCAAAGTCACTAGATGACCTTCACAGCAGGATAAAAACTACCTTTTAGTTAAAGGACAACCTCAGACTTCAATACGTGGACCAAGATTTGGCCAATGACTTCTTCAATCTGAATTGTACCACTAAACGTCAGGATTTGGGGACAATCAAGGTAAGAAAACAGCAAATATATGCACCTTTTGATTAGTGCCACTGAAACTACATCATCTAATTATTTTTCACTTTAGTTCGATGGCGGTATTTCCTTGGGATCAAATGATACAATAATACTTTGTGTCAATCAACTCATCGATTTGGTTTGGTGCTCAACCCCAAATCTGCCGAGAACAAAATGGTAGACCGGCGACTAACTGGTGAACAGAGCAGAGCGCTTAGCAGCTAAAGTGCCACATATTTCCCTCGGGAGGTGGTGGAGAGGAAAGCAGTGCTAAAAGGAGAGCGAGCACTGCATTTACATTTGTCAGGGTTGCCTGAAACAAGCTCTAAGTGGCCAAAAATTATTTAATGCCGCTTTAGGAACAATTTTTATTCATAAAAATCACAAGTAGCTTAATCTGTCCTGAAAATAGCATTCCCTGAGACATGCAGTGGCTTTGGTGTAAGCCTTAACGTACAGGAAGTGAGAGAAAGAGAGCAACCCAATAAAGATCGGTAAGGAAAGGCCTGTCTGTTTCAATGACCTAGGGCCCTTTTAATATCTTTGAGATATTAAAAACCGAGGGGAATTTCATTCATCAAAACCACCTACCTATCCCAGCTGACGTAAAAGAACAATTTAGAGCACAGAAAATCCGACTGGGCTATTTTGCCGCTGACATTTGTTCACAAATTAAGTTTGCCAAATCATTACACAAACAGAAAATGTGAAAGTGCTTGGCCTGGGGGAATTTTCTTTTTCTACCTACTTCCTTCCTCTTTTCATGCGGACTGGTGACCACTTCTAATCTTTTGGTGAAAGAACTAAACAAGGGCCTCCAAGGCAAAAAGGGAAAGCCGCTCTAACGATGTAATGTAGCCGTAATCGGGACCAACATCTGGTGCTCTGCTGGTGCACCCAGGCTGGAGGAGCACTGAGCGGACATACATGAGGCTGAACACTTTAACACCCTTCACTCAAGCCAACTCCAGTAGGGAGATCAAGCTTATAAACGGCCACAGAATGGCGTGCCATACTGGCTTGCTCGCAGCCGCTAAATCTGCATTTATATGGCGGTTACACCTGAAGGTTGTGGGAGAGTAGTTCCCCTTCAGGTAAACACAGTTGGCTCTTTCATAGCTGTTGGGGTTGTTTGCGTTGATAGCAGCGAGCTGCAAGCTCAGCCGCCGCCATGTTCAGAGCCTTTTGGAAGCAAAAGATATGCGCTGAATTGTTATTTGGTTCATAGAGGCCTATTCCATCTGAAGTTGCTCAGGTATCAAGATTCTACATGAATACTATCTCAGTTTACATTTTAAGTCAAATGAACCAACAATCTGCAGCAAACATTTCCACAGAAACAACAATTTATTTGCATAACTAAACCCCAGGTCACACATTGTAAAACACATTGTTTATGCAGTTATTTTTTACTTTTTGACCGACCAAGGCTTTTTGTTAGTTGTGCCAAATTTAGGATATTTATGGGTAATGACAAGATTGAATAGGCAGTGGAACATCATGTGTGTCTGTGTTTGTGTCTGAGTCTCCAGGTTCGAGCTACAGCGTCTGAGCTGAGGATGAAAAATGTAGTTTGTCTCGGCTTCTTTTGTCACCTGCTGAACATACATTTGCAGCCATGAGCCTTAATTAATAATCTTCTCATGCCTTGGTGGACATTTGTGACCTGGCTAGCCTGTCGTCATGATTAATAATATAATCTCATGATCACTTGGGTGTGTGTGTGTGTGTGTGTGTCTGTTTGTACAGGCATGGTCCATGTGGATTTCTGTGATATGCATATGCACATGCACGCATGACTGAGCATGAAACAACCTGTTTACAAATGAAACAGGAATCTGTTCACACATTATTAATAATTGTGTCGGTAATGGCAAGCCATCGGTCAGTCAGTTTATTTCGGTCCAGGCTGAAATATCTCAAAAACTAACAATTGCCATGACATTCGTGTTCGCATGACCATCGTGGGTATTTGCATTCAGCTAAAAAGAGCCGCATGACTATAGACACTTAGTCCCTTTTTAGGCAAACATACTTTAAGCCTTTATTGGTTACATGGCTATACTAATTGCTCAGCGTGTTCCACTTGTTTTTCCAGTGATAAATGTAGTTGAAGTGATAGCACTTTCTTTCAATATGCACGCTAAACGGATTACAAAGAGGTGACCCACTTGCGTCATCAGAAATGATCTTAGTGTGTACAAATGATAAGAATGCATTATCTTATCAAATCCCTTGACAAACACACTATATAATCACAGCTAATATTTACCTGCCTCTATGCATAAACACTTGGCCAGATAATAGTTTATGATATTATTATTGATTTAATGGGTAATAGAAGAAAAAAAAAGCTCAGGAAGTCAGAGGAGCACTGTGTTCTATCAACAGTATACAATGATCTCATATAGGGAAGTGGCGTGCTGTTTTTTTCTCCCTTTTTTTAAGTGCACGAAGTCAAACCTGAGAGCAGCAGAGAGGAAAAAATCCCCTTATCGTTATGATCTTCTGAAGAAGCCGTGGCAGGTCCTAAAACGGTAGGGAAAGGCTTTTTGCGCGACTTTGATAATCAATGAATCACACACACGCACACATTTAATCTGTCTGTCTGGTCTGTCTGATCTCGATTAAAGCCTTTTTCTCAGAAATTTAAACTTCAAGGACAAACATTACATTCCTATTTGATTTAATTCTGACTGGCAGGAAAGAACTTAATTTTTAATCGCATCAACTGTGTGATCAACCCATAAACCAAATGCAGACAATAATGCACTCACATTCGTTGTCTAAAATCAGTAAACCTTCAGTACATAATCTGATTGACTGGTGTATCATATTGATAAGTATACCAAGTTTGACCTGTGACGTAATCATGGTAGCCAGACATGACACGATGAAAGCTAATGAATACTTCTGCTTGTTTATTCAGTGTTCCCATTTTGTTCATTGGCGTATATCCTGTGCAAATGCATTTGGCCAATCTGTGTTGACGCTGGGAATACACAGACAGGCGTGGGCATTATTTACCCAGTTTTAAAAATAGGTCTTCTGAAGGTGCCACGAATGAGGAGCACAGACAAGTCTCCAAAGAATTCATCAAATTATGTCTTTCGATACAAATACTGTATCTTCTCTGCACCATCACAGTAAAGGTAAAAGGAGTGACGATTATATTCATGTTAGTTAAACACCATCAAGAAAATGATAAGTGTGGATTTTACTTTGCTTTTAAGTAATGTGACACCATTTCCACTGCCTCTACCATCCTCGTAATTCCAGCCTTGACCCAAATTCTGATAATTTTATGGTGAAGGTCATGTTAAATGGCAAATCTAGTTCATACAATTGTCACAAAGCCCAATTTCACGGTCGGGGAAAATATTATGTGAAAAAAAAGGGTAAAAAAAAGTCCATTCGTATTTTAATTGACAACTTAATAACGGATTCTCAAAGAGATTTGTTATTCATCGATTCTGTGATTTGTAACAATTAACTGCAATGAAAAATAAGTACTCCATTGATTTAGCATTGCTGTCATCATAACATCAGACACACACATTCCAGCCACCTTTTTTAAAACTTTTAACTGAACTCTTATCTACACTTACATCCCTTTAAGCTTATGCATCCTTCTATCTTCAATAAATCACCTGAATTTTAGGCATTTAGGTATTTTCCCTGCATGATAAAGTGGCTAACGTGGCCTTTTCTTATACAGTAGAAGAATATCCATTAGACGAGCATCACTCAAGACTGTACAGCCGAAATCTGTACAGCTTTATTGCTTTTCCCTGTTGCTGCAACCATCAAGCTTCCGATGTCTTCACAAAAGTAACACAATCAAACTATGCCTCCAGATATTAAGAAATCCATCCGGCAGCATCATTTAATTGCTTCATCATGTGGCCCTTTCTCTTCTTTTCAGTCGCGTAATCAGAGAGGATCGTACATCCTGAGGAACCGATGACACAAGGTTATGTATTCCGACTGTTTAATCCTCTATATTTGTTTCTCTCGCAACAGTATATTTTCAAGTCCAATTTATTATAAACAGATTTGAAATAGTATCATTAAGTGAGAAATTGATTTATTGAACACCCTTTCATTTGCTCACCGTACTCAAACGTGCTCTGAACAATTATGACTGTAAGAATAACAATTCATCTGTCCAGAATGCAAAAATAAAATACATGACAACATCCATCTGGTCTTGTGTTTAGATGTATTGGCATGTCATGAGAGGCGCTCAATTGTAGTGTTTGTTTTAGAAGTATTAATCTGTGCTTACCTGTGCTTACACTTTGTCGTCATGTGTCAAGACCCACCAGCCTCTAACATTTCAGATATGTAAACTTAAACGTGGGGAACTCAATGTTTACAGGACGCATCGTCGGTGCGTTTAAACATTTTTAACGGGTTGAACGGCAACATGGTGCGAGTGTGTGAGGTGTATGGAATGTGGATGTTGTGCAGATCTGCAGGGACTTTAAAAGCCTGATGGTAGAATGCTGGGATTTATATTGCGAAGGAAACGTGACCCCTGCAACATCTACTCCATCCTATTGGGTCTGCCCACTTCACGAAAATACACTAAAAGTCCCACATGCATTCATCCATCTGGGCTCTTGTGGTCAAAAATATAAAAAAACACCATTCAATCACATGGAAAAATGTTTGCAACCGAGTCCGGAGGAAACAATAGCAGGATACAATCCTCTCAAGGGATCTGCAACCAGACACTTTGCTTTTCTGTGTACATACAGTATGAAACCATGTTTTCAATTAGATTCCTAGAAATCATAATCGTATACACTTAACGCACATACATTTTCCAGTGAGGCCGCTTTGCGGTTTGCTCGACATAAGAAGTTACCGTGAAGCCAGTTCTGCCGGGCCGGACTCACATGGAACTAATTACTGTGCGAATGTAGAAAATGTACAGCACTCGTGTTTAGGTTGTGACCTCATCACTCCCTAGAAGGAAAAAAGCACAGCAGAGAGAGCAGGGGTGGGGGGTTATAAACTTGCCTCTAAAGGGGAGATTGATTCAGGGCCTGCAGGTGGCTGCAGCACCGGCCGTGCCGGGAAGTGACTGCAACGTTTTTAAGGTGAGCGGCAGGCGTCAAGTACACTGACATGTTCAAAGTCTGTGTTGGATATACTCTATTTGGTGTGATTTTAGGCATAAACTAGAGTCTCCATCGGCCCGAGCAGGCACTCGAACAACAAACAAATGTTGTTTTGCTCACAAAGACAAATCTGCTGCGTCTCAAGTAAAAGTAGTGTTGTTGTTAGCCTAAATCTCCTTTAGTTAAGTAATATGTACCACAAATATTGCGGTCTGTGACTTTCAGTTGCAATCATTATTCATCAAACGGGTAGTTTAGCACTTTGCAACCCTTATTTATGTTTTTTTTTTATAAAGGAACAAGTGTTTCTAGGTAGAGTGTCCCAGCGTTAAACATATTAGTACAGCTTTACCTCGGGACAAAAAAAACAATACACTGCAACACAAGAAGACATGAATTCAATAGTGCCACACATTACATAGCAGAGACATTTCATACATATTGTGAAACGCTGCACTTTCATCTCTAAAAATAATAGCAGAAGCTCCCAGATGGCCTTGTGGAGGCTGGAACCGACGGGGGGAAGAAAGTCAAACTGAAGACTAATAATGAAATCACTGAAACCTCTCGTTTTTGATTTATACCTTTACTGCACTGACCTAACTCGGGTTACGTAAATACTCACCAGCCATCTGAGGAAGATGACGGTCACGTGGGGGGGAAAAGAACATGTATTAATTTAAAATCAATTTGTTTAGGTGTTGACATCCTTTAAGAGTGTACAAATCAGGGAACATCAGAGCTGCCTTTCATCTCCAGGAAACTTGACGTTTTGTTTTTGACAAGGCCTCCCTGATGTGAAGCCAAAGAAATATCATGCGTCACTGACCTGCATCTCTAACATGTCTCAGTAGAGCACATGCAGCTGCAGAAATGTGCAGCTGTACACTTCCCAATATACATTTGTGTCTTTTACATGCCCAAGAGGTTCGAATATATTCTTATTATAGAGAGAGTCAGCTGACCGGCCTTGACCGCCATCATTCATGTCTCCAAACAACTAAGAGGAAGAGAAAAGCAGCATGAGACCTTTTCAAGATTTTGGTTTTTTGTTTTCTAGTTTCTGTCTCATATTCAATGAGCGTGTAATCATCAAGACAAAACAACACAAGTGAGCTGCTCTGAAACCCCATGAGAATGATCAACCTTTCCTCTAAATAAAAGGAAGTAAAGTGTTCATGTTGCGATGTTCATCTGATCCGTTCTGCATACATCAATCAGCGAACTAATGACAAGACAGTCGTTTTTTGACAGTATCTCATTAGAGCGGTATCATTGCGGCCTTCATCAAATCCCTGCTACATCTCTATTTTCATTATAAAAAGAAAATGTACGCCTTGTGATAAAAGCAATGAATGAAGAAGACCCAGAGGAGACAAGACACGGACGGTCTCCTTCGTCTGAGTCGGTGCTGATGCTGTAATTGATCCAATCAGTTTTCATTACACTTCCGATATGAGAGCTGTGGAGGGCAAGGCATTCGTCTTGTGTGTTTAAGAGTCGTGGCTGAGCGCTGCTCGTCCTGTGCTGGAGCGTTGAGCGGCATACGCTATTTTTGTTATGTCATATTTTAAGGAAGCTTAAAGATAGCGTACCGGGTCTGTAGTTTTGCACGTGTGAAAAGTACAAATTTGATATTAGTTGTAAAGTCAAATGGCATCCTCATAGTACTGAATTTTTTTTCCCATCATTCGTAGTGAATGAAAGTGTAGGAGGGTGATCTGGACCAGTGATTCCCTTATTTGATTTTTCTTCTTTTTTTTTTTTTACCTCTGACCTCTAACAACAGAGTGATTTAAAACTTCTTAGATTGTTCCATTAAGGCAGTGGTTCTCAAACTAAAAAGAAATAATTATAATTTTTCTTGGTAATCTTTGTTGCCAAATAGGAGTCATTTTTTGCACATATCTAACTTTATTTGCATTATTTTAACTTGCACTAAGGCCAGATTTTGTGGCATGAAGCATACCCATCTAGTATTTTAGAACAGAGTAAAGAAAGTAGAATAGTCTACAAAATGATCGTCATTCTGTTTCCCGGCGATTTGTTTTTTATTTATTTTCAATTCCAATGACTTTTTGCGAAGCCTTCCCCTGTTGCACTTAACACAATTTAAAATAGGGCCCGGTGAGTCATTGGTTGAACGCGGGGCTCCACGCAACCAGAGTCAGCGACTTGTAAATAAATCGCTGTCAGCAGCACAAAATATAGACATGATGACATGTTATGGAAAAATTTAAAACAACAAAATTCCAAAACTGTGAAGAGTTTTCTTTATCGCGGTGCAATATGCCGGGATTAGAACTGAAGAGGCACAACTCAACGTTTTACAGCAGAAGAAAAAGGATTTTGACAGCTGACATCATGACGGACACGGGCAGAATTTAAAGCTGTAGCGTGCTAGCTAGAAAACACTTGATTCCAGCTGACTCATTTTTAAACAAACGCGGTGAAACGGCACATACATATTCACTTGATATTATCTCAACAGTGTTGTTATTTTGTATTAAAGGATAGAGCAAAGTAGTCCAATACGTACTATGAGTAAAAATGTTGGATCTGATTTTTCAAACAAATGTTGCCTGTTACATAACTGTCCTTTTAGAATACCTCTCATGGCACTTAAACCCTCAAATCTTTCTCATCAAGAAGCACTTTGACTTATTGGTTCTTCGTGAGTGCTACCATGTGACGCACCCGAAGGAAAATCATTTTTGAGAAGTCGTCAAGTAGTTCTTTATTGACCTCAAGTCACATTTTTACAATACTGATGAGTAGATACTGCAGAGACCCATTAGCGAATCAGAAAATAGCTATTGCATAATACACATTTCTTTGTCATACAAGTACATTTGTCTCTTCTTTTTTTTTGGGCTCGAGAACACATGCACGAGTGTGATTCTTCCAAACAAAGAATACGAGGTGCCAAGTGAGTCCAGACACACACACACACACACACACACACACACGAGTCTCAGCATCTGGCAAAACTATCATTCCATCACACTGATGGTGATCAATGACAAACCCGGCAATCAAACTCTCACCACCGTGTTTTGGTCTGCTCTTATGAGGAGAGGATCATGTATTGCAGCCTTCAACTTAAACAGACCGAAACAGTTAATGCAGAGCCCGTGTTGAATTTTTTTTTTTACCCCTGACAGAAATCAGCACCGCAATATTTCTGGCAAACCTCCGTCAAAACAAAATAAATCTGTGTGCCGGATATTATGGTGGAGCGTTGGACAGGCAAAGTTGGAGTATCAGCTACCAAACTGAGAGAGAGGCTTCATCAAAAGTGTATTTTTTTTAATTTAGTTTTGTCATCAATCGTCCTGTGAATTCGGTTTCCATTCCAGAACAAATGCACAAAGATAAATTATGCATATCATCTATGATTGTTATATCGGCAAACTCCACATCTAATTATTTAACCACTTTTCAGCATTTAGATAAAGTTTATTTATAGATTGTCACTCAGTTTGTCTTATTTCACAGTTTGTGGGTCGATAGACTTTCCAGATACCCAAATATATATTTACACAAGCCCTGCAAAAAGTTGTTCATGATACTGTGTGGTTCTTATTTTTGTGTTTTTTCATGAAATTGTTATTTTCTGAAGTGATGAAGGGCGCTTGAATATCACATTTTTCATTTCACGACAGTAAAATTGTAAGATTATATATTCTTTCCGCATCAATCCTTTGATTGATTTTTGGTGGAGAGTCAGACGCGGTTTTGAAAAGATCTTTTTTGGATAAGTTTTTGCCACAGTATTGTTTATCGATATATATATATAAATCACTTGACTGTGGTCTGGGAGAAGCGTATGCATCACGGTAGATTTGTAAATATTTTTTTTAAGTCGACAGTTTTATAGTTGGCTTTACAATGACAGCATCTGTCGACTTGTGAGGCTGCATGTGGATAGACAAATCATTAGCAGTGCATTCCAGTTATTTCACTGTGTGATAAAGGGGGGCCGAGCTAAGTGGAAACATGCCTGCACATGATGACACCGACCTGGCATGCCATCCTCTTCACCCATAATCCTCCTTAATCCCAGCCCACTGAGGTCAAGCATCCCTCCAGATGAGCTGTCAGGAGGAGGCGGCAGCCATCTTCAGAGGAATAAAACTGCAACTAGCAAACGCAGAAAGCACTTTTGGTTTTCAAGGCCTTCCCATCGGGAGGATGTCATGCCCGTCACCTTCCCGTGTCTACCGCACCGTGTCAATTTACCCTCATTCAAATAAATTGAGGGCTGGTTCTTCCACAGGCATTTAGCTGAAAGAGCAACGGCGACATCTGATACGGTTATAGTGGGATTTGAACGAGGTTTTGGGTTTTTTTGCACAGCTTTTCTTCCCCCTCTCCGTGAATGTTGGAGGCTGTTGTAAATTCATGATATTGGTGAGTTCGTTGAGTGAATCCTGGACCCGGCCTTCGTGTTGCTCAACTTCAGTTTGAAACTTGAAACACGCTCAGGCTATACGGAGAGAGGCCAAGAAAAGAGGTCGACGCAGGGTTGGTATTAATCATAAACTTGGTTCAGAAGGAGGTAATGACACGCAAGGTGACTCACCTTACCTGCTGCTTTCAGTAAAGGTTGAAATCAAGAGTGACCTAAGAAGGAAGCATGTGTATCATGCAGTATTTGACTACTTTCAGCTTTATATTTCTGTGCAGATGTTCACCGATACCACAAAAGAGGAGGCGTTCTCATTCAGCTGCAATAAACAACATATTTTCCAAGTTCCTGGTGTCATTCTTTGACCTATGGTGTTTCGCAATAAGTGGCTTCATCTATTATTGTTGTGTGGCTGCCAAGTCTTGACCTATTTGCATGGTCATGACCTATTTAGTAAAAATGATTTCTTCGGGGCAAAGTGTGCTCACTTAATTATGTATACAGGTACCATATTAAAGTAATTTACGCATATTATACTTTTTAAAGTACATCACAGAATATTATTTTAAAGCAAGGCTCATGATTAAACTGCTTAATAGGTATGTGTGAAGAGGCAAGCTTCACCCAGACCAACAATATGACATTTCTCTTTAGATATTAATGAATCCATAACCATTTAAACCCATTATCACCCATTTTCTGCTGACATGGAAGAGGACATTGATGCTTAAGGACTTTTAAGAAGGGTTTGGCTAAGAAGGAGCACTAAGATAGGGGTGTTTCCCAGACACGTTCTTAAGAGTGAGTCAGGCTGATCTTACATTTCCTACTTAGTGAAAGATCTTAAGCTAAGAACGACTCTGGGAAACACGTCTTTCTTTCACAGCGCTCTTAAGAGCGCTCCTACGAAGCTCTTAGGGCTTAAGAGCTTCTTAACGAATCTGGGAAACGCGGTCAAAGACAGGGAAAAAATAATCTAATTTCTATGGGAGAAAACTTTGAGATGTTCTTGACTGGCCAAATTTGTCCCCTGACAGCTATCAAAAGCTAGACAATGTGTTTAACGAGCTGCAGACTGAAGGGAAAGACGCTTTGGAGAAGCGGCGCAGGCCTGGTAGAGCTTCAGCGTGGAGGACGACAGGTTTCTGTTGACATGGGCTGTAGTGACTCCACTGTGTGTTTGAGTCAGAGGTGTAGCTCCTATTGATGTCACTTTGTGTGTCTTACAGCATTAGCCCATCTTGGTTCAAAGACTTTCGAGCAGGATTTGTCATTAACTTGTTTTTGTTTTTGGGATATTACTCAGAAAAAGAAAAAAAAAACATGTGCGGTAATAGTCTGTTGATACAAACCATGTGGAGATATTGTAACAGACTCAGAGACGTGTAATCTTAGCCCTGTTATGTTTAAAGTGTTATTGTGTTTACAGAAATAAGTGTTCCAGCGGAGATGTGATCATTGAGTTCAGGAGGTCGGTGAATGTCGCATGAGCTGTGAAGCCCGTCAATCATCCTAGCTACCTGTGATTGGCAGAGCGAGTGAGGTGAGGGGGGTGAGGGGTGTGTGTGTGTGTGTGTGTGTGTGTGTGTGTGTGTGTGTGTGTGTGTGTGTGTGTGTGTGTGTGTGTGTGTGTGTGTGTGTGTGTGTGTGTGTGTGTGTTTTGCTGGCCCTGGGGTGAGAGAGTCTACGACCTGGAGCTTGTTGCGAGGTTTTGAGTGTGTTTCTGTTGTTTTGGCGGAGACGGAGGCCGACTGTAGCCTGTTCTGTTCTCCAATAAATCAACACAATAAGCCAGACAACGTCATTTAGTTTTTTTTGCAACTGAACACTGAATTGAAAGTAACTTTTTAGGGGAATGAAATGCTACAATTAACTTTCCTGAACCGAAAACACTATGAAAGAGTTAAATATGTGACACAAAAACACTGCTTGACCGGACAGCGCCATGGCAGAGACCTGTCAATCACAACTAGCCACGCCCTAAAGCATATCCTGCTGTATTGTCTATTTTACTCTAAAAGACTTCAAACTATAAATTGAGACCAAAAACTAATATATATACAATGTTTACTGAGGTAATAAATCCTTTAAGCAAACATGACCTCTTTTTTCTAAATCGTGCTTCTGATTATGGCTCAAATATCGGACTACACAACTAATTAATGAAACTCACACACCATCCATCACAATAATAATGTTATTTAATTGATAGTACAAAGCAATCAATATGAATTAAAAGAGCATTGATTGATAGCTTTAACTACAGAATATCTGTAGCGGCATTCTAAAATATACAGTTTCGAGATGCCACAGTGTCGTCTTTGTGTTTTCTGTAAATATTTGGCATAAATGGATTACATAAACCTGTTGGGAATTCACATTTCAGCAGCTGTTAAAGCAGCTGAGGGCCTGAGAGGAGGATCAGTATCAAGAGGGGGTCTAAAAACCTGAAGCCAATGTGATCCATCAACACCATGCGGAAGTGTTCAGCGGTGGAGGGATTAATTATAATATTGATGCCATTTGTCTGCGGCTCCTGAAGCTCTGACTTTATGTATCTACCTGCTCGACTTTTGCATGTGGCCCGCCAGAGAAACCGCCCCGATCGATACCGCTCGTCTCAGATCTCCGCTCCGTTGTTGACGCCACTTCCTCGCTGATTGCACGGACGACACGTTTTTTTTGTTGTTGTTTCCTCAAGAGTTTCCACGTTGGCTCTGAGAATACGCGGATTACTCACTTGTTCCATCCTTTGCTTCTCAATGAGTGTGCCAACCACGCCGTCCCAAAACAACAACGAAAGCAGTCAGCTCACAGCAGTGTTCCTCTGGCAGCCGCTCCGTCGGTGAATACCAGACTCTTGTGTTTTTATATCAACAAATTGTATCTTGGCACCGCTGAGCCACCGTATCCTTTCATCTGCTCGAGAGCTGGTCGGGATACTGACGCACACTTTCGATATTCACCACGCCAATGGCTCCAAGCGAAACTAGCAAATGTTTCGCAAAGCTAGATCATTTTGTTGACACGGACGCCATCTGATTGTCAGTAATCACAAACAGGCGATAATAGTATTTGAACTCAACAACAAAACAAAATGTCACAAGTTTGCAAGCGCTCAGTACATCTGAAACTCCAGAGCAGTTTTCTAAAGAAAAGTAGTTTACTGACAAGGATGAACTCATGAATAGACATATGGGCAACAATTTGTGCACATTTATAGTCTTCACATTGTTTCTTATAGTTCTGGTCTGGATTTGTGCGTCATTGTTTCTAGTTTTACGATGACGTGAAATCAGAATTGTATTTGAAACAATAGGGTTTGGGTAATTGGTGACACTAAATTGTGGTGTCAAAAATATGTATTCGCTCTGTGACAACCTTCCATTCTTTTCACAGTTCCTCATTCAGTAGTTTATTCACATACACCACATCTCTGTGTGTGTGTGTGTGTGTGTGTGTGTGTGTGTGTGTGTGTGTGTGTGTGTGTGTGTGTGTGTGTGTGTGTGTGTGTGTTTGTGTGTGTTTAAGGCTCTGGAAAACTCCCCAGATGCTGACGTCCATCACTGTGGTGCATCGTGTTGGTACTGAAGAGGAAAAAAAAAGATCCACAGAAGCAGTCAAAGGGTCAAGTCAATTGTATTTAAATAACCCACTATCACAAATGTATACAACCTTTAGTCCCTCTATTCGGAGGACAAACATTTCTTATCCAAAAACCTTCAACAGGGAATAAATGGAAGCCTCACATACACACATACATACATGCATACATACATAAGCTCCATGTTGGTTTCCTCCAGTTGGAAACCAGACGTCTGGGCAAATAGTGTGGAGTCTTGTGCAATTCACGCCTAAACATTGTCCAATTACGTCTATCGAGTCCATAATTAATTTCCACTTTACAAGGAAATTAGTGTCAGGCGTCATGCCAAAGGTATTAGTCTTCTAAAAAATTGCAGGATTTAAGGGAATGATGCATACGATTTGGGTGAAAGTTACTCCAAGGACAACACGCTATTACTTCAGTTTGCTTGAGAATGTTGTTTCAAGTACGAATCGAGATACCAAACTGTCTTTATTAGTTATAAAATGCATTTATATTCTTTTTAAAGACAAATATCAAGTCAATAGTTCCTTCAAACTTAATTGAAGTCATTGTATTTTAAATAATATTATATATATATATATATATATATATATATATATATATATATATATATATATATATATATATATATATATATAATAAATACAGTAAAAATAGAGATTAAGAGAATTGCCCCCAAAAAGAAACCCACTTTGCGGTCCTTTCAGTATTATTCTAGCCACACAAATACAATTAAGTTTTAGAAAAGAATATATATATATATATATATATATATATATATATATATATATATATATATATATATATATATATATATGTTATTTTTTTCAATAGACATCCAATTTTTCATTCTTTTACTAAGTTATCCCCTCAGTGCTAACAATCTCAGCCTCGGAGAAATCAGATGACCGAATGTATCTCTGCAATCTACCCTGTTACCCTGTCACTTCACATCTTCATTGACATAAACCACATCTCCCAGTCCCTTTTCCCTTTTCCCAGCACTTTGTGTTTCGCCAGCTTCCGAACATGCAGCATGGCCTAATTCTCAAGTGTTTATTTTTCCAGAGGCTTTCCATCCCAGAGATTATACTGTGGTCTTCTTTGTGCAGATTAAAATGGCATGGAAATCATAAATCAACATGGGAAGTTTCATCTCCAGGAAAGAGGAAAAAGAAAATAGAAAGATTGCAGTAATAATATGACTTTTACAGGTCAGGAAGCACGTTTGGAATACCTCCGAGGAAACCCTTGATGAGAATGAAGTTTGGCAGGCTGAAAACCTGAAAAAAAGGAATTTGCATTATGACCTCAGATGCAATTAATTTATTATTGAAAGGGAGTATTTATTGGCTACACTACATTCCCTTGACAATACACAAAGCTGCATTAATCAAAAACTGAACATTAATGTATTCTTCTGTACATTTCAGTGCTAACAATCAAAGTTCTGTATGAATGTTGTATGTTTTCATGTCCATCACACTTGATGATGTTGGTGAGAAGCACGGCCTTTGCCTCTCAGGGACTTTCTGGCTCGTTGATTTGTTCTAATAAGACGGAGAAGGTGATGGTTATGTTTTCCAAGTTTGTGGACCAGATATTAAATCCTGATGATTTACTCCTGGCACTGTGTTAACCACAAGAGCAGCCCCTCCGTACATGACGGCCCGTCATTTATTTTTTAAATGGTGAAAATCAAATTGTGGTCAGAGGTATCGAAGGTGAAGCTGACCACAGGCAATCACACACGAGGCTCAGACTTTCCTAATTGCCGAGCAATTTTTCATACGACCTCAGGCAAATGTAACAGTTCTTTTCAAATAAGGCTCATGAGACTTATACTGCTTTAATTTATGCGTTTGAAAATGTCTCCACTAATATTACACACAAAAAAAACCCTGAAATGTAGCTGCTATACCGTAAAAAAAATAAGAGCTAGGGTGCACATTTGACATTCCTATATCATAGGACCTACACACATATGCAGTTAAGTCGCAGTTAAAGATGTGTTTTTGTTGGAAACGTTTAGTTCCGCAGCAGGAAGTAATGTGGCACTCGTAAAGCAAAAGTAAAGGGAGGTGTGTTCAGTACTGGTGGCTCGGTTTGTATCCCGTTGCATCCTGTAAGCTTGGCAAACAGTGTTGTCCGCGTTGTCAACTTGGCGATGGCCTTGATAGATTTAATATTTTGGCGCTCGTGCTGCTCGCTACCTTCAGTGGAAAAGAGTTGTCCACACTTGTCTATGTTCTTCAATTGCGTTTTCAAATCCAGCCTGCTCTTGCGAAAGGAACTACCAACTGTGTATTCTTTGCGTATTAAATACTCACTGCCTTCGGGGTTGAAAAGTTGGTCCAAAAGGTTTTGTAAATTGCCCAATTGTGAGGGACAACAACTTGGATTGCAGTTGCAATGTTTGGAACCAACCACACAGTAATAATATTACTTAATACACTTTCCCGCCCTTAATCTGTACATCCGATACAAAAAACAACGTTCAGTTGCTTCTTACAGTGTATCTCTAAATATATGACATTGTGTTGGAGTAACTGATCAAAACGTCATAAATGGATCATTTAACCGCAACAAACTGATTAAATAAAAATATAGAGAAGTCGCCAATGTTCTGATGGTCTTGCTTGCTTATGTAGGTTTTATCGAGGCATCGGTATGAAAATATACGAGTGTGAAACGTGTAAAAACATTGGGCAACACAGCCTCAGATCTTATCTCTACTATATCGCTTACCGATAGGTAGGGATTTTGTAAAATAACTCATCCCCCATTGGTCTACCACTACACGCTCTTTTAAAAAAAAAAAATTAAATGCATCCACATTTGTCAAAACGGATATTCTGTCAAAACAAATGTGAAGTGCCTGGTGTTTATCTTAAAAAGAATCTGAGCGTGATAGTGCGTCGTGTCCCTCCTTCTCCACTGTGCATCATAAAATTCCATGGGAATTCATTTGGTTCCCATTTGTTAACAGAGTTGTCGTCTTCTTCCACATGTTCTGATGTTAGCCCGTTGATGGCAGACACGCAAACTGTCCTCTAGTGACACAATGTGAGGACGAACAACTCCTCCACTGAGCCAGGATTCTCACTCCGAACGATTCCCTGAACAATCTGCTCGGCACGGCAGGTGGAAACATCCAACGTGTTTATGTTATGAGGCTACTAAGTAGGTTTTGGTTGCCAGGGATCTCATTGTGTTTGTTTCTATAATTCAGTGAGTAAGCGATGTGAACTAGACTGCAATGCTTTTCACGTGTGTTTACATTTTGCGTCCATTTGGAAATGATGTGGTTTTAATGTCACACAATCACAAAAACAACAACAACAACTGTTTCTGATATTATGTGAACCCTCCGGGTGAACGCCGTAATTCAACAGCACTGAGAATTACAGCCTTCAAAACAACAATAAAATGGAATCTACACTTCCTTAAAACAATTTAAACAAAAACGGACCATTACGTCCTTCCTTAATTTTGGTTTTATTGCAGTTCTGTTGCGGAGATGACATGCATAGTCACACGGTGTACCTTATAAACTGACACTAAAAATACTGCGCTGTCTCATTAGACAACATCTCAACAACTGTAACCACAGGGAGACCCTGCATCTCTTGTTGTTCACAGAGTTAATGCGTTTCTCATGGTTGGTGTCGACTCATTAAACATGAACCGTTCCAGTGAGTAATTGTGTGCCCGTTCACTCCCTCCCGACTTCTCAGCTGATGTGACTTTGGCTATCGCTGTGCTTTCCTGACAGCGCGCCAAAGGGTTCCCAGCCGAGCAGATGATGAGAAACTAAATCCTTTCCAGATGTTCCTACTATTGGCCCTAATTTATCGGCCGCCGAGTCTCCAAAACACAACGCTGGTTTCCTTTCATTGTACAGCAGCAGCACTTGTCCCTGGCGTCCCCGATCAGGGGTGAACACATATGTAGGAGTATGTGCGTGTTTGTGGCCTCCCTCACTGACACCCCCCCCCCCCCCCCCACACTACCCAACAGACAATGTTTACATGTTAAAGAAGAGAACGACGAAAGATCTTATCGAACTGAACCTTTTCACGTCATGAAAGGAGTATTGTCTTTGACTCAAGTCAAAAAGTAGTCATCGAATAGAAAAGTAAACCGTTGTCTCTGTGGCTTCAGACATCTGTACCGATCTATAGGGGCGACTGTGACTCAGTGGTGTGCAGGGTCGCCCTTCAATCAGAGGATCGGCGGTTCGATCCCCGACTCCGCTAGCCCACGTCGATGTGTCCTTGAGCAGGACACTAAATCTAAATTGCTCCCGTAGCTGCACCTACGGTGTATGAATGGTTGATGATACTGATGTATCACCTTGCATGGTAGCTCCTCTCATCAGTGTGTGAACGGGTGAATGATGTCATGCAGTGTTGAAGTGCTTTGTGTGGTCAGAAGACTAGAAAAGTATACAAATACGGGTCCATTTTCCATAACTGCCTCTGCTTGTGTTGCTATATACTTCCTGCCTTTCTCTACCTCACACATGCTGGCCACCGTGCCTCTGTCGGGAAAGTGTGCAAACTGTTTTTCTTATAACGGGAAAGATCACGTTGCCGCTTTTATTGTGATTACAACTCTATACCCAAATCACTGGAGAGGAATCCAGTTGATCAGAGAAACAAAAAAAGAAGTGTTCCATTGAAGACATGACTTGTTTCCCAAAAACACAGTATGCTATTGTGAAAGAGCATTGGCAGGGATGACTGCAATGCTTAAGCACAAGCCACATTGGTCTGCCCCACTCCCATGTAAAATCAACATTCCACTCACGATTCACATTTCTGTCAAAAAGTGTGAATTGTAAGCAGCTTTTCACACTTCTGTTGGACAGAACATGTGCAGAGACTTGGCTGCAGGGTGGATGTTTTTCAGGCGGTCGCTTTCGGGTGTTATGGTGAAGTTGAGTGTGTGTGCGAGTGATGTTGTAGGCTCTTTTTTTTTTATTTCAAGTTTATATAACCAGGAAAAGCCTCATTGAGGTTAACAAATCTCCTTTACAAAAGTGTCCTGGCCAAGACAGCAGTAGCACATTAAACAACGTTGCAGACATACAAGATGAAACAGTGACAGAACATTTTTAGAAAACCAAGACTCAAGTCATTATATCCTTAAACATCTACATAAGCATCTACATCCAGATGAACCTTCCTCCAACCCTTTTAATCTATTTTTAAATACACCTAAAAGTATCAGCAGGCAGCAGTGATGCGTTTTGGTATATTCATCAGTTACAAACTTACTTGGCCTTAGACAGGGACTGCATAATGAAAATGTGCCTGTCTTATGGAAAGCTATGAGTCAATATCGAGTTTCAAAACTCCTATAGTTCACACCAATAGGTCCATTGAGTAGCTTGTTTTGGAGCTTTCTCCTATGCCACGTCCTCTTCATATGCAGATCTAGCATGCCCAGTCATGGAGTTGTAGACGTTCATCTTGTCCATGTTGACTTAAAAGTTGCAGCTGGGAAAAGCTCCATCTGTATGATGATGTGAAACTATAGAAAGCCCCAGAACACTTAATCGACCTAGTGGTGAGGTTCTTTCGCGACTGACTTTTCAAAAAGACTGAACTTTAGATCTTCAGCTAATATGACCTTTTTTTTTTATTTTACTCACTATGTTGCTCACTTGGTGCATATTGCAAAATAGAGTGATGTTTAATCAAATAACCACAAACTATCAGACATACAGAGATCCTCTTACAGTATTCCAGGGTAAAACGTCCTAGTAGGAAATTGTGTCTTTGCTTTGGGTCTTTGGTTCAAACCTGGAAGCAAAGGGCGCTTTCACACTGCACAATGGACAAGTCAATATTATTCATAGAGCACGGCGGAATATTAAAACAATCACAAATGTGCCTCAAGAGGCTTAACAATCTGTACAGCATACGTCTCTCCTCGTCTTTTGACCCTACAAACCACAAAGGATGTAGTGTGTGTACAAAATAACCAATTACATTCTTCATGAGCAGAACTAATTGAACAATAACTTGGGGTTGCATGAGCAGAGCGAAAAAAGGGACCCGAAGCAAATGTTTGCCTCGGTGTTTCCCAGCTGGTTAACCCGTGCAATGTCTGCAAAGTGATTGAAACAAAATGGCACATTTTTTAAACGACTTGTTGCAAAATTGCGTGTGCAAGAAAACAGACTCCGCTTCAGATTTAAGACGTTCCAGAGCAGGAATCGCGCGGAAGAGGGGCGACACCTCGTAGGACCCGACATCATCATCGCTCTTTGGACGGCATCCCGAAGGCCCCGTGAGCGGCACATGCTGTCACACCAGCTGTCAGGTCTGCGTGCAAGACCTTTATTCAAACCCCCGCGACCTTTCACTGCATCAGTGTTCCACTGTTATCGTGCGTGCTTTCGCTAATGAGTTAACTGTTAAGTGTAAGTTATCAAAAAATATGACACAAAGATTGACCCTTTTGACCCCATGTGTATTGCACTTTCTATGCCGGGCTGTCGACAGAAACAAACAAACAAACAAGAACGACGTCTGACTATAAAAGCCTTAACCAAGCCAACACAACACATGCAAAGGATTTTTCTTGTCTATGGAAGCATCGGAACGAGTGTCATTTTAGTAACTAATGTGTCCTCGTATTGTAGTGAATTGTATTGTATTTCATATATTGTTGTTCTGTTTGTTGCTATATGGACTCACGAGTCTGCAAAAAAAAAGAAACAATATTATGATATTGATATAAATATCCATGACTAATGGAAGCCGCCTGTGTCAGATTAGACTGGAACTGCTGCATCCATAAACATGCCTGTTGATCATGTTATTGAGCATTTATGATTACATATCATGCAAAAGATGTTCATCCAAACTAACCACCGAATGACAAATGTTCTCTTGGCTTTTAGCTCAAGTTAGCGGTCCTGAACTTTACTATCTTACTTCTGTATTTAAGTAACGGCGACCATAACATATTTTACACTAAATGTCTTGGGGGGATTCCCTGGTGAATCCGATGATTTTTCCAGATTTTTAACAGTTATTGCTGCTATAAATTTAGGCTCCTATGGGTTGTTAAAGCTTCAACATCATTCGAGTCAGTTAGTCTTCCAACCCATTTAACGGCTTGACATCTTAAACATCACATATCCAAAATACGGCTTTCAGGTTAAGGAACATAGCTTTCGAAATATTGAATTATTTGGCTTTAAAATAATATGAGGAAAACCTAAGTTTATGCCTTCATCAGTAATCTCCTTATGTCCCACTCACAGTTTAGTTTGCACACAATAACCTGGAAAGTTGGGGCCCACATTAAACATTCATTATTATTCCACATTTGCATACACAGGGTCTTGTTTTTGTTGCCGAAATGTTTTTGGCTTTGATAGCAATTGGTAAGGTTGCCACGATAATTAATTTGTTCAGAAAATGAACCGTGCAGTGTTGACGTATCTTGGGGAGGCAGTTAGCCTGCTCCAATGAAATAAATACACCTCTGCATGAAGAGATAACTCTGCCTGCACCCGCTTTCGTGATCAAAGCGTGTTTGACATGAAGGACATCAAACCCAGCTTCTTTTAAATGACCGACTATAGAGGGGAAACATTTGTGAACACACTGTGATGAGGGAGTATGGCCAGTGTACAAGCAGTTAGGTGTCCTTATTCCATATTTGCTTTAGTCATGGAGGAAATAAGAATTCCCCTCACTGCTTGCTACGCTCCGTTGATTCATGTCCTAATTGTATCCAGCGGTGTGATTTGTTTTCTGTTTTTCCGCGTCTCAATTTCCCAAAAAACCTGACTGAACTTGGGGAGTTGCTCGTCCAAATAAAAAATAGCCTGTTTCCCAGAACTAATGAAGATATATGAATGTGTTTTGGATCATGAATAATAAGAGCATTAGTAGAATTCAAATATCCCTGAAGTGAAGCGATGAAACAAAGAGACAGTTGTGTGAAGACTAAAACCAGTTGAAGTGACACATTTTAATATAGTCTTTATATATGTTTATGCTATGGTTAGGTGAATAAGACCTTGTTTTAATCAGCTTACGTAACGCCTGTGTTGGGCTGCACACATGGGACCAGATTGCATTATTCCAAAAAGCTTCTTCTGGTGCCCAAGAACCCCCCGACCCCCCAAAAAAGCTTTACATTTTTCTTTGACAATTATTGATGAAGCTATTTTTACCGCAGCGGCCCTTCCTGAATTTCATAAACACAGTGTGACACGCAGATGAATCTTTGCCCCGTTCATCAGACCCTGTATACACAAGTATTCATTGTATATCCTTCCATGTATTCTCGGGGTCAAAGGGAAGCAATAAGAGACAATTTGTGGAAGGGGGGTATTTCTAGATGCACTTCCTCAAAACTTGTCCCATCCTGAGCTAAAAAAATGTAGCGGCCTTCGCTCCAAAGCCACTTGAGTTGTTTTAATTAACCGTTCCGCAAAATGCCTTTGAACGTGAATGACATCAGCTACCAGATGACCGTCATTGACTTCCTGCTTTAAATCCAACTATAACGTCGCTTACACTCATATACCGTCAAGGAAATGTGATGTTTGAGAATCAGTGTCTCTTTGAAGGAGAGGAATCTGACTGCATTTCAAGCAAGATGATGTTTAAGTATAATGAATATGTTTTTTTGGTGCATACTTTTCTTGATGTATTTATTGATAATCCGGGAGGCCCGGCCAAAAACCATCTCCAAGCCTCCATTTCCTGTTTTTGCTTTACTGTCTGAACACTGAATCCTTCTGAAAAGGTTAGTGGTCCTGAATTCATGTAAGAATGTTGTTTTTCTGCTCTCTGACGCCTCATGTCCACCACTAACACTGACACTGCCTTTCACAGCTCTTTGAGGACTGCTAGTCAAATGGATGAGGTGTTGATGTGAGAGAGAGCTGAGTGTTGCGAGGCAGCGCGCCAGTGTTTTGGCAGACAAACATGCGCGTTCACATGAGGTGAGCCGGATGGAACTGCATTGAATTAACGTTCAAGCAGTTTCCGTATAAACACTATCGAACGAAAAAGCGCAAGTTTGCGTTTCATTAATTTATTTTGCCACTTTGAAGAAGCTTGATTGTGAAGATCTATAATTGACAACTCCAATTTCTATCTTATGGGGATTTTTTAAAAAGGTATCCATGAAGGAGGATGAGTATTGCTTTTGGGGATGGCCTGTCCTCAAGTCCCACCACTAAGTTGTATTTATTTATTTATTAAATGTCTCACCAACAAGCAAACAGATTGCTGTAAGATTTGGTACAGATGACCATGGGGATTGTGATCCCCCTCACCTTTAATCTATCGTGGCATCACTGAGACATCTCTTAAAATGCACGGTTCAAAGGACTACCAATGACATTGGTGATCTCACGCTTCATCTAGCGCCTTGATCAATACTTCAGTTGGGAACAAATACCTGTAAATACTACTATACATTCTTTTATCTGTACTTTTCATAGTCAAAAAGTCAGACTCAGCTTTGTGTCAAGGGATGGAGCATAGGACCCAAACACCGTAGAACAGTCGAATAAAGAATATTTATTTCCACAAAAAACTCGGAAAGGAGTCCCAAAAAAACAAAAGCGATTCCGACGGAACGGGACACAAAAAAAAGCAGAAACTGGGACGGGACAGGCCCACAAATGCACACAAACAACATTACACAGTACGAATGACAAAAAGACAGGAGACAAATGGGGTTTAAATACAAGAGGAGGTAACGAGCAACAGGTGGACACAACGAGGGCAGCAGGTGCAGGGATTACCCAATCAGGAACCAGGCAGACAAGACAATCACCAGTGCAAACTACAAATCATGACACTTTGATGTCGATTTCTCCAAAAATACAGAAGATTTCAAAGTACGTTCCTCTCCTGTCCAACATATAGTGAATAAATATAAAAAATAATGATAATAATAAAGTGCAAATCGGTCAAATACAACATATACATATTAAGAAAGCTGTGTTTAGCAGCATTCAGACGTAGGCGTCTAAAAGAGGAGAGATGTTGGAGAGAGTTCATCCTCCTGGATGAAGCTGACAGTCTGCTGGTGAGTACACGAACGCTACAGTTTTGGGGTTCTATGCTAATTATCAAACGTCAGCATGCTCGCATGCTAAATTAAGGTGGTGTATACAAGGTAAACATACCGGCTAACGTGTCCCTTTATAGATTTGAGCGTGCTTACATGCTGACGTTGGCATTCAGCTCAAAGCACCACTTGGCCAACGTGGAGCCTCGCAGAGAAGCGCGTATGCACGTATACGGTTGGAGACTCCTCCGTTTACTGCACATTACAGAGCCTTAAAAGGGTACGGGCAATGATGATCAAAGTTGGCCCTTGGATGGAGGAGGAGATCAGTCTGTTAAGATTATTAGTTTGGGTGAATCATGTTAGGTGACGATGATGAAAATGATAAGATGACCACATGAATCATAATACGGATAAGCTGTAGCCATTCCTATGCTACAGCACGTAAAGAACGCTGAATGACCCAGTACGACTGCACTGATTATGAAGTGTTATGTCTGTTATGTCCATGATGGGAATGTTGATAAAACTAAAGCATTAAAGAGTCAAGAGACAGGCAAGGAAGGTCCACAAGATATTGCTCAAACCTTTTGAGGATAAGAGTCATATCTTTTGTACAAACTCATATTGTGTACAACATATTGAACACTGACTATATCCCTCATCTCTTTTAATCCTCTGGGTATTACAATACTTGTGTATGGATGGTGTGAAGCTTTTTTTTTGTGTTTTTCATGTGAAACTTGTCTTTTTAATAGTCATTTTCTTTTTTTTAAGTTTGAATTCAACCAGGCCTTAAACTTGAAGCAAATCTTTAACGATCTGACAGATTGGATTTTAGACGTGTAACTTAAAATCACACTCCTTCAGTGAAGGTGGACCCAAACACAAGAGGACTTGTGAAGGAGATGGCCGGCTGGATGGCTTTGAAACGAGTCCTCTTGGATTGGAGAACGCTGCCAGTGATTTGAAGCCGAGGAGCTGGAGGAGTGAAAGTGCGATTAATCATTCCATTTGAGGAGGTCGCAGGCAAGAGACCCAGAGAGAATGTGAGAATGATGTGCGTCCGTGTATGTGTGAGTGTGTGTCCCATCAACCATGATGACATATAGCACAACAGCACAGAATAATAATATAGGGTCTTTGTTCTCATCACAAATCCACCTGCCATGATGTGGGGCATGTAATTTGCCCGAGCAGAGCAGAATGACAAACTGAGCAAGAGTGTGATAACAAAGCCGATACTCCCTGCACTCTGTACACCTATCTTAGCAACAAATCATGGGGTCTGAGAAAGTATTGCTCATCAGTCACGATCTGCAAAAGACCTGCAAAGACACGAACGTGTATACAAACAGCAGAGATGAGAGAATATTGGTTTGTTGCTTGGAATTTTCCTTCAGTGTTAAGTTGACCTTGTATATTTAGTATTTATTTATTTTGTACTATTTTTCTTTGAAAGTGACAAATGCATTTTCCATACTTTTTCAATGATAAACGTCTTCCCGTCTAAAACGGTGGGTGGTAAATTTCAAGAATCTAAAACTCTCTAAATCCCTTGACCCACAATATCAATTTCCCCCCTTGAGACAACTTGATATTGCTTTACAAGACCAATAAAAAAACATTACGTTTCCAACAATACTGTATTTGGCTGCAGCACAAAGCTATTTTGAACAGTTGTGCTCCAGTGGAAGTGAAATTATTGTGCCAATTTAATTATCTGTATCACATTGCTCTGTCACATTTTGTTCAATTAAAATTCTAATTAAGGTATATGACACTTTAACAAGGCCAGTCAGGGGTGGGTTTTATTCCCCCTTTTGCTATAGTTAGACTCTTGGATGCCGTCATCAACCTGAACACGTACAGAAGTCACGTCGCTATCTTGCAGTTTATTCATCCTGTCAGCGGTGTAATTGTGTTCAATGCTCAGACTTTTAAATATCTCACTTTCTACAGTGCCATAATTATTGCACTATTTGGTATTCAAAGTGCTTGCATACTTAAATCAGAATGATTTCCCTGCACAATGTAAATATCATGACCGCAAATGTGTAATGAAGACAATATTTTTCCAAATACATAGAGGATTGTTTTTGATTCATCAAATTCCAGTTGCTTTTGGGGCAAGTTGCAACACATTTTATGAATGGTAAAGCCTAAAGTGCATGGCAATATTTGTTTAAATACCTCAGTGCTTTCAAACATAAGACTTTCACTCACTTTCCCTATGGCGATTAAAACAGAAGCAGATATTAAGAATAAGGGAGGCCACGTTTTGTAAGCAATAATGCACACGTGTCAAAGAACTATTTAGTTTAATAACACGTTTTTAGGACATAGACTGATGTGTTAGATTGCATTAAATAAGGTATTTCTGTTCATCTGTCACCAGAAAGACCTCACGATACAACGGCGGAACATTTTGAACCTTGGAAATATGGCTATTATTGTGCATTTGATTTTGTGTTAGTGATGAATACTTACTGTTGAATTTAAGCATTTTATTCCATCCAAAATTATGAGGTATTGAGATAAAAATGTGTCTGTTTGAATGAGCACATAACCTGAATTCCCTTTGACTAGATATCAAAATAAAAATCTCCAATCATCCACTATTTTTGTTCTGCGTTACCTTTTTGTATTCATATTCGAAATGACTTATTGGGTTGACAAAGATAAATGTATGGGACTAGAACTAAGGTCTTTTGAAACTATAGGGTCCACAAATATTTTAAATTCAAGACAAATGTCACCATCAAGTGGTCAACGTTTGGCATTGCATAACAAGCCTTCTTCGTTTCACCCTCCGTGACTTGTAAACCAAACTTCTTCATGCACCGAAGCCGCCTATTGGTCAGTACAACGACTCGTTACCGCGAGTTCATTTCTGATTGGATCATTGAAACCCAGCAACCAGCATGTCTTTCTTTAGTTTTTAGCCATCTCGAGTTTTAGCTCTCTGATAAAAAGTCTGACTCCGACAATCAACAGGTTGGTGTTTAAGTTAATACACTGTTAGTTGACTTGCATTAATTAATAAAGCACGTGCTCGCGTTGATTATTATTAAAGGCCCACTTGCCTCCTTAGCATTTGTCTCAAAGTTCTCGTTCTGAGTGACCAGTTCTGATTTATAGAGTTCGCTAATTAGCATTGAGTTAGCAGGGTTACGTTTGTTTCCCCAAGGTTAGCATTAGCCAACCCTCCTGTGTGCTGGACAAGCGGCACCCCGAGTCGTGAAAATGAGCCGTACGGGAACCCGCTGTGCTCGTCTCTGTCTACAAATCCGGTTTAAATGTGGCGGCTGCCGTAAAGTGACGACGTGGGAGGCGCAGCTCGGAGCCAACTGAAGCTAGGTTGCTAGGCAACAAATAATCCAGATATTAATTAAACGTAGTTTTTACACTGACTATAAAACTTAAGTTTTTTTTATGTTATAGAATGAAAGAAAAACGAAGCGGCGTGTATTGCCGTACGTTAATAGATATTAGAAAAATCTGCGTTTACAAAATGTAACGTCAACGAGATTAGATAACCGGTATGGTCAGTTACCATGGTAACAAGCCACAAGATATAACGCTAAAGCTCACCGCGCGCATGTAAAGAGCTTTTTAGCTTTAGCTACTCGTACATGTTCGGCTTGGTGCGTCAAAATCAACGTTATGAAGCGCTAATATGCTTTGGTGCTCAATAACGCAGACTACGTCCTGGCATAAGGTACTGTTCAAGAACATGATTGTACACGTAGCTAACTTAACAATAGCCTTTTTACATTGCCGAATTACTGCCGTTAGCATGACAGCTGTGTTTCCACCGTCCTGTTGAAGTAATTAGATACTAAGCGTTATGCTTATCCCCACTGCATATGTAATATATTTCTCTGTGCGTTTAACCTAGGTTATCTCACTTTATGTTGCCGTGTGAGGGACAGTATTTGTGGTGACATTACTTAGTTGACGCTGTATCTCCTCTGAAGAAACATCTCAGTGTCCTCAGCGTGGTTTTACAGGCTTCTAATCCGCTTTGCACGTCTTAATTCTAGGGATGGGAGAGGCGCCTGTGGTGATCCTCCAACACCTGATGAGTGTCAGGTGGTGACAGTGCAGAAGCAATGGTGTTCTCACCGATACAATGAAGAAGATATTCAGCTTCACCAAGAGGAAGAAACACTCGTCCGGTACTCCCGACAATGGGAGTGTGCTTTCTGTTGGCTATGAACTCAAAGAAAAGGACCTCGGGAAGGTTCACAAAGCTGCCTCAGTGGGTGATTTGGCAAAGCTCAAGCAGCTTGTTAAAAAGAATGATATCAATCAACTTGACAAGGAGAACCGGTAAGTGGGATTAAAGCACTTGTTCTCACATCCTTGACAGTGTCTGATCTGATCTTTCTATATCTCTCTTAACACATTGATTTGGAGCCTTTCCCACCCCACGGTTTTTTCACTGTGTTTGTTATCTTTCCACAATTAACCCTAGAATAATAGTAGGATTTTATTGTTTAACACACAAAAAGGCCCACTCATGACTGCAGCCATGCAGATAGATTTTTATCTTGGGCTTTTGACATGAATCACTGAAGCACTTATGATAATGTAGCGGCTTTAGGGTGCATTGTTGAGTATAGTATTGCATATTTTCTATATAGTTGAGCTGGTTTATGGTAAAACAATGTGTACTATTTGTACTGTTAACAGTAAACTGACAACTTGTTTAAGCACTAAGTAAAATGTACTTGACACTCCATTGTTTCTTTTCTACTCATGTTTCAAGGTAGTATCTAATTACCATTTACAATTAGTGTGTGTCGGAAGTAACTGAGTAGTATACATATAGAGGCAAATTACAGAATAGAAACAATAAGTTGATTGTATTCAAGAACAAGCAACGTAAGACATAAGATTAAAAAAAAAAATACCTTCTTTAAAAATACTATTAAGTATCAATTGTAGTGTTTTTTTAATTAAGAATAAGAATGCTTGAATATAAGAAACTCTCCTCTCCTATTACAGAACTGCACTTCATATTGCCTGCGCCAGTGGACATGTTGAGGTGGTGCAATTCCTTGTCGAGAGTAAAGCTAAGCTTAACCTATGCGACAATCAAAATAGATCTGCCTTAATGAAGGTAATCCTGGATGATGAGACTCCACCACTGAGTGATTCTTCATTTCATTTCAAATATAATTGTGATGAGTTGACTACTTTCGTCACATATTGTTTCAAGCCTTGTTCAGTCTTCTGCAATCACGTCATTCTCCTCTACATCAGGCAGTGCAATGCCAGCATGAACGCTGCGTGAGCATCCTGCTGGGGAATCATGCCGAGCCTAACCTTGTAGACATCAATGGCAATACAGCCCTGCATTTGGCAGCAAACATCCCATCCATTTCCACTACTGTCCTGCTGCTGCAGCACGAGGCTGATATCAATGCACAAAATAAGGTTAGTCTATCCACCACCGTATAATTTCTTAGCCTCAGGCTGAACTTCAGTCCATACAGATAAAGTGTCATGTTAACACGAGACTATATTTGGCAGACCCTTGTTTTTTTTTAAATTAGGAGAAAAAAGGTATTAACATATATGCCATCACAGCTCCTAATAACAATATTTGTTGTCATAACCAAATGTGTCCAATAGGGGAAGGACCTCTTAGTGTGCGATGGTTTTCAAGTCACAATGTTTGCTGTGAGAAAGATGTATTGTGCTTATGAGTTGTCTGGATGCAGCATATGCAGTCAGTGGCATGTGCCCAATGAATAAGGTTGTTGACTGTTTTAATTTTCAGGAGGGATTCACACCTTTGACTGTGTCAGTGCGTGAGGACCAAATAGAGATGGCCGAGTTTCTCCTCAAGGAGGGTGCTAGTGTGAATTTAATGGACCAAGCCAAAAAGTCAGTACTAAACAAGGACACATCTGTGATACAGGTCCAATAATTTCAAGGGTGCTGAATTAATTATTTTTTACCTGCAGGTCACCATTAATGCATGCTGCCTCTAATGGACAAATTGGCATGTTGCGGCTGCTCTTGCGGTTTGATGCCGATATCACACTAAAGGATACCAACGGATGGTCAGCTGATGACTACGCAGTGATGAATGGGCATCATCCGTAAGCTGTCCTTCTTTTCTTTGTATATATGTTCCTAAAGTTGGATGTCTTCGATGATGTATCCAATTTATGTTGTTTTTTACTGTATAAATCGTCCTCTTTTTCTTGTTAAGACTCATGGTATTGTCCCTGTCTTCACATGTAGTTGTTCCCTCCTGATCATTGAGCACAGCACTCAGAGGAATGATGGCCCGTCCCTCTCCAATCAAGGTCCGAGCAAAAAGAAGAAAAAAACACTATTGGGCAGTCCTTCCCAAGACGTTGAAGCAGGCTTTTCTTTGGGAGGACCGGCCACTGACAAAGATGGTAGGGAAATAGGTTTTGAGTGGATGAAAGTGATGGGAGGATTTTATTATGTCTTTGTTATTGACTGTGATTATTTTATTCATTCCTCATGCATTACCTCTTGACTGGATCTAGAGCATGGAACAAATGAAGCAGGGGGAGGTATTACTTTGCTTAGATGCGCTTTCGCAAAATCAGTCAAAAGCTGAATAGATAATTAACCTTCTTCTCTCTTCAGGGAATGCACTTCTTTGTGCTGCTTAGATTGTAGCGCTTTGTGCATTCTACTTTTTCTGCTTCTTAAGATTGAGATGCTGTCAAGAACTCACTATTTGAAAGATTTGATATTAAAATATGACTTGTACCTTTCTAAAATTGATGCAAGTGAGGCTGAAAACAAGCTTTGTCGCTTTGTTGCAGATTTTGAAGACAATTCTCAGTCGGAGTCACTAAGTCGGTGAGCATCATTTTCTTGTGATGTGTAACTCACAATTACAATTGGCTACCCTGCTCAACACGTTCCTTCCTTCTCCTTAGGATATCAAAAAGTGCTGCAGAAGAATGGCCTTCATCAGAAAATGATGATGATGATGAATCGGTTTTAATCAAAAAGGTTGGTGCTACTTTTTTGCAACTGTGTTTTTCCTCAATTTGACTCTGACATTCATCTCATATGCTGTCTTTCAGAAACCACAGAAGGTAAACCTAAAGAAAATGATTGCATCTAAAAGAGGAGGTACCAAGACATTTTTTTTTTACCTTGTCATATGTTAATGTTTCTCCACAGTTTGTGGTTTCTAGAAGTGACCTTTATCCCTGCCTGCCCTGTAGTTTCCGCACTGTCTGACAGATCTTCGAGCGGTACAGAATCTGAGCCAGAGAGTGAGAATAGAATCCAGAGAATTCCATCCCTCCCGAAGGTTTTACCATCCAGCAAAGCTCTGCAGCACCCAGTAGATCCCTCCCCCAGTTCCTTCCTTTCCAAAGCACCCCAGACGACCTCTACCCCTCTTCCGAACCACAGAAAGGTAAAATACTTGTGTCGAAGTTTTGCCACTTTCATTTCTATGACGCCTTTCTCTCCTTCTATTTTTCTCCAAATGCCTTTAACAAGCAGACGAGCAGGAGAAAGGCAAACACACGGAGCAGCCTTCAAGTAGTAAAGCGAGGTTAGACTCTCAAGAGGGAAGTCCAGAAGCAGAGGAGGAGGAAGTTGGAGAGGAGGAGGAGGAAGACGAAGAAGAAGAGGAGGAAGACGAAGAAGATGATGACGATGATGAAGAAGAGGAGGACGAAGAAGAAGAGGAGGATGAAGAAGAAGAAGAGGAGGATGATGATGATGATGAGGAAGAAGAGGAGGAGGAGGAAAGTGAAGAGGAAGATGAAGAAGAAAATGAATGTGATGAAGAAGATGGCGACGAATGTGTTGCATCTGTCGAGGCCAACACTAATGAATTTGAAGATATACAAAAACCTTCTGTTACCGGCACCCTTAAGATTACTGACGGTGCTGATGCTCAAAACACACCGGGAACTGAAACTAGCCTCGGTACTGTGGGTCAGAGTGTAGATGCCCAAAGAAAGGACACTGTCTGTCCAGCCAGAACAGCAAGTTATGCAATGCCAGCAACATTAGATGTAGAGGAGGATTGTGTTGTGTCGGCCATTAGGGTAGAATCAAAGTTTTCCGACGAAGATGACAGCCATGGAAATGAATGCGCATGGTCAGCGGACCTGGGCTCAGCAGGAGGCCCCACAACATCCAGACATCACACACAAACTTGTTCCCCAACTGCGGTTAAGAAGGAAGAGTTTGAAACCGAGCTGGGAATCGATGCTGACGGCTCCTGGAGCGATGAAGAAAACAGCGGCGATGCAGTGGACAAGGACAGTGCTGATGAAGAGGATCATCAAACAGGGGGACTCGGTCGCCGCACAGTACTAGCTAATCGGAGAAATGTTGTGCCTGAGGATGGAGTTGAAAATACAGAAGGCTCCTCTGATGCTGGATCAAAGAAAGAAGCTTTCAAAGAGGACCGACGCAGATCCTCATGGGGATCCTCGTTAGAGGGCAGCGACACAGACCTACCCAAAGAAGAAGAGGGAAACAGGGAGACGCTTGATCAGAAAAGTGATGTTCGATCATCACATTCAAAACCAGAAGCAGCAACACCGCATTCGAAATGCTCATTACCTCAACCAAAGAAAGACCACCCGGATAGCTCATGGGATTCTTCATCGCCTGTGGTACAATCATCACCTCAGCCAGTGAACGCTGAACCTTTGCCCTCTTTGGGATTGTGTTCAACAGGCACTCCTCAGTCCAAAAACAGAGCAGCCAAAGCAACAGTAGATCAATCCGAGTGGGATTCTTCTATTGAAGATAATGACCAGAACGATAACGGCTCCTTCCCTAAAGGTGATTTGCAGTCACCAGTTTCTAAAACAAATGTTGTTTCCGCAAACCAGACGGTCGAGCAGCAGCGTTCTGATGGCTCCTTGAAAGAAGAAGATAAAGAAAGTGTTGTGAACGAGTCAAAGGACCTCTCCCCTGCAGTGTCACCAGGAGCTGAGGATGAAAAAACAACCAGAGGCCAAACACCAGATATCGATAACAATGACGTTGAATCAGTTGGACGCTCATCACAAACGGGTGGAAAATTTGAGAAGGAAAAAGACGACGATAGTAGTTGGGATGATAAAGACGAAAGTGATGAGTCAGAGAAGCAGAAGATCACGCAGAGAAAAGAAGATAAAGTTGCATCCTGCGGAAACGTCTTGAAAACGTCTCTTTCCACCCCAACTAAGTCAAAGCCCACAAGTGCAATCGACAAGAAGACAGAGGGAGATGAAGACAATGAAAAGGCTACTCAATCTATAATTGATGGAGAGGACGAGTGGCCGGAGGAGGAAATGCTGGTGGGTGATCAAACAGACGATGAGAGAAGTGAGGACTCGGACAGCCTGGACCAAAAGCTGCAGTACGATTTCGCCAGCGCCACAGTCAAGGGGTCCAGCAATGATGAACACAAAGCTAGATTAACCGCATATGTTCCTCTAGAAAATGGAAGTGCTGTCGTTCCCCGGCCAAGAGTGTCATCAGAAGACCTCAACAAAGAACCAATAAGGGAAATCAAAGACGGTGTCACCGCTGGTGAACTCCACGATTCGGACGGGAGCACATCCTCTGGTGAAGCGTTGCCTCAGACCGACATTGATGACGTTGATCTCGACTCGCCCGATGAGGCAGAAAGCATAGTCAAAAGAAGTCAAGAGCTCAGAAACATTGACGAGCCTGTCATTCAGGTAAAACAGGAATGCAACAGGTAGCCTTTTGTTGTCGTGCAGCAGTTTGTAAAATGTAATTTGGCCTCATAAGCCCTCTGCCAACGCCTCACGCGCATTTGTTTTCATAAGCGTGTTCCCAGTTTGCTTCTCTTTCCATTAGAGATGCCTCTTATGGACGCATACACTCGTGGAAGGTAGGTTTTAAAGTACATGGTTATGAGTACATTGCCTTTCTTTCTTTTTTTACACAGAAAAAAGATTCCACTGGGGATGAGGACGCTACTGACCAAGAGGAGGATGGAGACGACGAAGAGGAAGAAGACGTCTCAGATGAAAATGATAAAGTCAAAGCGAGCGGAGATTCTCTTAACGCCACTTCACCTGTTCCTGAGGCAGAAATGTCTAAAGATAAGAAAAGAGGTACGCAGCAACTCCTTTATACCAACCTTTTCAAGCAACTGAATTTGCACTAATCCGACCTCAAGGTATTTTTTCCTTCATTTACAACAACAGCACAATCCTGCTCGCCCCATTTGTTGCTTTGGCAACTGTGAACATCTTACTCAACAAGGGCTGCAGCTATTAATCAAGTATTCTACTTATCTTTTTATTGACTAAATACATATTAAAAAGCAATTATTAAAGAGTAATAGTAAATATACAAAAAAATAGGACAGATATCATAAAATGAGCAACTAATTTGTTTCCTTTTTTTAGAAAAAAAAAGTTATTGCTTCAAATGCATACATTAATATTATCTGTTAAAACAAAACCCATTCAGTGCATTCAAATGCAATATTACAGAAAAAAAAATCCAAATGCCGTGCTACTCATTAATAGTAATATAATTTGTAATGACTGAACTGTGACAATGGGTTCAAATTTAAAATTGTTATTGATAATATTGGACAAAGCTGAGTCAATGATTTTTTGTATTTGAGTTTCTTAAGGGATTATTTAAGCCCTACTGACAACTTAGATCCTTGATTTTTTTTTTAAATTTAACAACAGTCTGAACGGTTGGTATTTTTTCCTCTGAATGAAGACATTCTAGCTCAATGGAGATATTATACCATATAATTATTACCATCTATCAGAACTTTTAATTGGAGTCACTATGTTCTTGTAAATGTGGTCATACAGTGAGGATACATCAATAATTGAGTTAGAATTGTAGCTCCATCCTGCATTACTCTGCAACTACCACCACACACCTTTCAGTTATATCATCGTAATGAATCTACACCTGTTGAAATAGATTTCCGGTCCGAGCTGGGTCTAGAGAAGGGAGAAGAAGAGGAGGAGGAGGAGGAGGATGATGATGAGGAAGATTCCTGGAACTCTGAGGTACGGTAAAGACACATTTTGTAATGTCTTGTAGGATCTGATGTTTGACACACCTTCTCACAGGGAGATTTTTTTCTCTTTCAGTCCAGTTCCAAAAACTCTGGGGGGCCACGTGCAGAGAAACTAAGCCTGCACACTCAGGATCAAGAACAGATGTCCACTGCTGCGCCGGAGGTTAAAGAAAGTAGGTCTATTTCATTTACTATTTGGTTTTGTTTCCAAAGAAATCCAACCATTCCAGGCACCATTTCATGCTGCAGAAACAGTGTGATCTTATTTAATCATAGCTTTTTGTGTGCATGAATTCTATTTGTCTGTGGGTCATGGTTGAAGTCTAAATATGGTGAAGAATGTGAAGTATAATTTCAATCAATTGAAAAATATCCTTTCCAAAAATATGTACATTTCTTTTGTAGCCGCGTTTTATATTCCCTCTTTTTTAAGAGGGGAAGGAGACAATAGGATGGCAGTTCTAGAGCCTCGGAGGAGTGTAGGCAGGCCAAGAAGCAGCCAGGGAGAGGGTATGAATGTCTTGACTCGCATGTCTGAGTAACAACATGCTAACCATACCAGAGGCCTGCCCATCACCTCATGATCACCACAAGAGAATGCATGCAGAATACACTGCTCTTCCCTGCTTGAACCCCCTTTTTTAATTTTTTTTTTTACCAAATTAGCTTGCTTGGTTTCAGCTGATAAATGGCTCAAATTATATGAATGCGCCACTCATATGCATTCTTGGCTGATGCGGAATTTTTTGTCAAACCAGGAATTTAAAAGCGCGTCTGACGCCGTCCGAAGTAGCTTCATGCTAATTAACCATGAGCTCATTTGCATGGGAATGCTTTGTGCAATGTTCTGGCAAACCCACCCGGCTGCATTAGAATGTTTGTTTGTTTTTCCGTTAATTTTTTCACAGAGAAAATGACAGACATGTCTTGTCTCTTGCAGTTGAGATCAATAATGATAATAATGGAGATGCAGATGTTGAGAAAGAGGACTCTATACAGAAAGAGGTAGGTTCAACAACAAAATGCCGTAGACGGTCAAAGAAACTGATCTGTTGGAATTAAATAGCAACGTTTTTCTTTTTCTCTTTTACCAGACTGAAAAGGCAAAATGGGAACCTCTACGTGTGCTGAGCAAACTTGAAGGAGATGGCGAACGAAAGACAGGTAAATGGTGTCACCCGGAGCATTGTGGGTCCCGTTGATCTAAAAATGTATGAATGTATTTAAAGATGAGCTGTTTGTATTAAACATGGTGCTTTGTTTTACTTTGACAGACTTAATGGAAGAGTTTGGTCTCGGTGACGTTGACGATCTTGAAGGTAAGATGAAATAATGATCTTTCTATTTAAACAGAAGAAAAAACATGGTTTTATATAATCACAAGGCAGTTGATCATCTGATGCCACTGTCCCTGCTGATAAATTGCCTGATACCTACAGAGAAGCACCCAATGTCACGGTTATAAAAGTGAAACTTTCACTCAAATAATTATGACCGACTGTCTTTTCCATAAGTTTTTGTATAAAATTGGCTGTCTTCAAGCGACACTGGCTTAATTACTCTTTGTATTTTTTTGTCATCAAACTTTTTGAAGCTAAAAAAGCAGGTCAGTAAACATGAACTAGCGGATTAGACCAGATGAACTGGTTATTCCGGTAGCTGTCCTTCCTCGTTGTGCAAATAGCTTTACAGCCTTCCCTTGATCTTTTTCATTGAGTTGTGTTGCCGTTTTCTCAATGTCAACTGACCTTTTACCTTCAGCAACATCAATGCCATGTTTCTTTTCACTGACCTCTAACTCCTTGTGTTAATGACACAGATGCATCAGACTGGGACTCGGCCAGCACCGCCAGTAGGAGAACCCTGCCTGGCCGTAGAATGCCGTCCCCTGGACTTGAGGAGTTACCAGAATGCGCCCATCCGTCTGTTACAGAGCAGGGTGACAACAATGGTCCAGCAGCACCCCCGACACCTCAGAGGAGTATCAACTCCGACAAGTCACTGGCCAGCACACGCCTTCAGCCCGTGCCCCAACCCCAGCCTCGACCAAGAAAGATGATGCTCCAGAAACCCGAGAGTCAAGAAGGTAAGGGACATTGTATTATTATCACCGTTTTTTTTCTCCAAACCTTTTCTCAGGATAATGATTTGTCTGTTTTTCTCTTTCTTTTAATTCTTGCCCTCAATTAGAATCAGATTGTGAGCCAGACAATGTTGTGTCCTCTTGCAATACAGCCAAAATTGACAATCGGTTGCAAAATATAGCCGAGCTTCAGACAGTCGTCACACCAGGTAAGTCTCACTGGAGTTTTTAAGTATGCCTGCAGATATTTGTGTGCACATGCAATGTGCTCTGGGTAAATACTCTCTGTCTCCTTAGGTTCCCCTGAGCTCTCACCGATGGCTAAAGACAGTAAAAGAGTAAAGACTGACAAGCAGCAGCAAAAGGTGAGAAATACTCCCAACATTCCAACCACAAACCTGATTTTTGCATTGCTGTTTCCTGGCATTTTTGTCATTCATGCTTTCCCAGTCCTACAATCAAGTCCTATCTAATGGTAAAGATGTGTATATTTAAAAGTAGGGTGATATTAAAAACAACCTATCCAAATGTTATCAATTGATCTACCTTGGGACATTGCTCATCAAGGCTTTAGGGATCCTCAAAAGCCTGTTTTTAACCTTTTGATTCGTGTCAAGTGAAAACACATGAAAATGCAGTATTTTGGAACCTTACGGGAAGATTAAAGACTCACAGATTTTGTAGATTTGACTGTTTGTAAGTAACTAGGTTGATTATCCAAGATATATTGACAGAAAAAATGTGTAAAACATATAAATACGCATTTACCATTGTGGAACACCGCTTTGAATTCTTCACGCATGACAACCACATCTGTTGTTCTGGCCTTTAAAAAAGTTGTTTGAAAAAAGAAAATTCCTTACTGTGCCAGAAATCTGATTGCTTGAAAATGTAAATAAATGCCAAATAAGTTGTTGCGTATCCCAAATAACATTCTTGTTCATATAGCATTTTTTATAATTAGAGAATGTGAAGTTCAAATGCTTCCATATTTATCCTAATATTGTGTTACTTTGTATTTCAATTAGTTATATATGTTAGTATTAAGCCCAAACTTTTTTTTTTTGCATTTTTGTCTTCTCTGTTTTGTGCTTTTCCTTGTCCACCCATGCCATCAAAGGAGATAGATGATGCAATAGATACATGTGAGTTAGGTCTGAATGACCCACGTCCATCTGGCCGCGTGAGCTCTGACGGTAGAGAAAAGGAAGCAGACTTTAAAGATCAACGGCGTCCCGGAGAAAGCAATGAAGCGGGTGACAACGTTCCGTGGGAGAATCGCTACGAGAAGCTCTGGGTAGAGGTGGAGAAAAGGGAGGTGAAATCCACCTTCAAAAATGTTGCCGGGGAATTGAAAGAGAAGTTCGGAGAACTCCTCACATCAAGACACTCTGCTGAAGACGTGGTAGAAGAAGAACGCGCCACGGCCGAATCCACTTCTGCAGAAGAAGAGTCAAGTGACGAGGAAGAAGGGGAAGAAGTCATTGTGCGCCCCATGGCCAGAGCGAGGAGCACCGTCCTTCTCACCATACCCGAGCAGAGGGAGTCCGGACTGGAAGACTCTGCGACGGAGTCAACTGAAAACTCCTTGTGCGAGGACGGGGGGCAGGCCCGCGAGCCCCCAGCAAGCGAGAGCAGCAAGCGCCGAGAGCCAGAGCTGCTCACCAATGATGTTCTAGAAGAGTGCAGGTCTCCTTCGCCTCAACGCGCCACAGCACGGGCAAATAGCCCCTTAAATCCTGTTACCACCGCTTTTTCTGACGATCAATGCATACCCGTGTCCGATATTGACCAGAGCACATTCCTAAAAGAGAAGGCTGATCGTGGGCCCTCCCAGAAGCCACATCTGGACCTAATCTGGAGGGACAGCGCCGCTAATCTCGATGAAGCTGAGACGAACAATGCCAGTTCAGAAGAGGATCCTGAGGAAGTCGCCCAGTCTCGTCGCCCCTCCTCACCATGCAGACGTTCAGCGTCTATCCCGGGTGTTTCTGATAAAGAGCTGGAAGAGGACATGGAAAGATTTAAACTTGAGGTAGGGGTCCTGAAGTATGTCTTCCTGGATTTGGGGAAAGAAAAGGCCCAACTCCAGAACGAGGTAGAAGATGGCCGCCCCTTCTATAGTCCCTTCTTCACTTTCTCTTCATTTCCTCCATGCACTTAATTTCATTTCTTTTAATCGGTTGTGTCAAGAACTCAAACTGGCCAGACATCATAACCCTCATCTTCTTTCTTTCTGTTGGTGTTGTTTATTGTCCAAGTCTTTTTTTATTTATGTCCTTTAGGTTTGATTTTGAAGTAGAAGAGTTCATCTCGCATGTTTTCCTTACATTTTTGTGTTTTTTTAACTAGCATGTAGAATTTATGTACCGTTTGTGGAAGCTCATTTCTGCTGCAGTCCAGTAGCCTTTGGTACTGATTTGCAGTGATGATGGTTGTTTGGCATTCGTGAGTTCACTCCATAACCAAACGTTCACTCTTTTGTGTGCTTTAGTAGTGACTTGTCCTTCATCATGCATGGACCTCGCATGTATCTTTATGTTGAATAAGTTTTGTTGTATGAACTCTCTTTTTCTAGGTTATGTGGTGTGAAGATTGTACAAATATAAGCCTTCTTCTCCCTAACAAATAAGAGCATTTCATTTTGTGGATGAAGTATTCCTTAGATTAGTCTTCAAACACACATGGGATGAATACATTTACTTTTTTTTGGGGCCAGCCTTTTTGTTGAGTGTTTTGTGGTTTGAGTTAAAAGAAACCAGAGAAGTCTATATAGTTTTTTGGCTTTGTCGTTGCTACACAGTTTGGCATTTTAATTCACAGAGAGAACTACGGTCTGCAAAAGACATGGGTTTAAATAGCCACAGTATAAATGGCTGGAGGTAGTACTTTAGTAAAAAACCGTACCAGTTCTTGAATGTTTACCAAGAATATCAGATTGTCAGAAACGGACGAGATTTTTCTCGGTCCAGCTTTTCCACAGCGTCCTTGAAATTAACTGAAATTCTCATGTCAAAGAGAGTAACCACACTAAGGTGTTAGGTCTCCAAAGGGAGGGGTGACACTAAATTATGTACGACAAAGTGTACAAGTCCCTGCTCCAAAATGCATCTTAAAAGGCTGGCACCAACCTGTTCCATTGAAGGAATAATCTTCCTGCTAAATCCAGTCATCAAATATTTACCCTTGTTCTTTTTCAGGTTGACAAGAAGACGACACGGACCGCATCGGAGGCGCAGAAATCCATAACTTCCTGTGATACTGGTGAAATGGCTTTGGAAAAAGCCGGTACTGAGAAACCTGAGAGCAGGTTAGGATCCCTGTCAAGTCGAGCAGGAGCAACGCACCAGGAGCAGCAATCTGCGGCCACCAAGAGGTATGCCTTGTTTTTCTTTTGTTCATTTCTAGGCCCTAACAGTTATCACTACAGATTTTAACTGTTGCTTTTACAATTTAAGAAGAACACATCCACAATCTAGAAACCAGACATTATTCATATTTTCCCTTTTTATGTACGTATACGTGTGTATAGTTGCTCTTTTTGGATAAATGCACTTTATTTTTCACAACAGTTGTGCAACAAAAGGAACTGACTCTCAACTTTGTTTCATTGGTTCAATTTAATGAGCGTTTCTTCAGCAATACATTCAAGGGCCCGAAGTGTAGATGTCACCACGTATTGACTATCAGGTTTATTGCTCTCCATAGCATCAACGGGGCACCAGTGCAATTGCATCTCCCACCTCAGCAGACCGACAATAGCAACACACAGGAGGGACAAGCTGTAGAGGAGACCTTACAGCTGGAGCTGGTCAGAGGGGCCCGGCGCCGCAGAGCCCCTCAGACCAACACCCATGTCAATGGAGATCCTCTGTCGGTGTTTGATGATAGCACTTTTAGTGAATTGTCCGACGATGAAGGAAGGTATATATGCAGTATGCTTTTTTTTGTATAAATTTCACCTCTCCGTCACTAACCCGTAAGGCGCGTGCAGACTGAACGCAAAGTGAATTAGACCGGCAGCACGACTTAACAAAGCTAATGGAAAGAAGTGAGTAGACGTCAACAGTCACAGATTCGCTCTCGGGAGAAAAATCTCTGTTTGAATGAAAAACGGATCCCGTCAAAGAAAAATAATTGTTTCCAAAACTTCACTGAATGATTTAAAGGAAAGAGAAATAAATAGAGGTAGAGCTTTGCATTCAGTCCAAACAGACCTTTACAATATTGGTGGTGGGTGACCAGAAGGATGCAAATCTTCTTAATTCTAAGGATTTTCCACCCAGGTAGTTGCATGACTAACCGCTGATTTTCCAAATAAAAAGCAATAGTATACTGCATTATACCATTAGACTTCTAATAACTCTTTTACCTTTAGAACATGCACGTCAGTTTCCAAAATAACCCCTTTTTTTTCTTCTTCTCTGCATTCGTTGGGCTCAGGTTTCCAACCAGTGGAGGACATGAAGACGAGGTAAAACACACAATCTGTTCATAACTGGATGGAAATGTGAGTACAGGATAAGAAATTGACGAATATAAACACCCCCGTTTGGTTCCATAATTCAGAACCCTGAGGAAGTCGGGATGGCAGAAGACTTTGATGAACTTACTCAGTCGTCCGACACGGCCACAGATGACATCGACTCTCCCACTTCAGGCTATCGCCACGCATCTCTCCTCGTTCAGAAGCTGGACTCGGCCACTTTGGGTACTGATTTAGTCCATTAATAATAATAAGTTATTTATTGTTGCCTTAATCTTATTAGCAAATAAGTGCAAATGATTAGACTTTGAAAGCAAGTTCTGGTATATGCTCCTTAAGTGCTAAGACTCGCCATATTACACCTCACAGACTCGAGAAGCATGGTGAAGCTGCAGAACATTTTCCACGAATATGAGCGCTGCATCCAAAAGGCGAGGAGTCGCCACGGGTACCTGGCAGACAAGGTGAGCCAGCTGGAAACGGAGAGGGCCGAGTTGAAGAGCTGTCTGGAGGAAGTTAAAGATGTGAAATCTGCCTTAGAGCGCAACCAGCTGGAGCTGCAGACTGAAGTCACAAACCTCAAGTGAGAACAACTTCCTTTTTCTCTAATGCTTGAGTACCCCTTAGCCATTTCCTGACATGGTCTTGCTCTCTCTTCTCAAGTTGATGTGCATCATACTGCCTCTTGTGTGGTTGCCTAATTGTCCGTCTGAAACTTGGTATAGGTTCCAGCTGAAACAGGAGCAGGAGAATCGCCGAAACGCCACCATGATGTACGACACAACCAGAGACAAGCTAAGGAGGATGGAGGAGCAGCATCAGTTAGAGGTGCAGGAGAGACAGAAGGTGGAGCTCTCCCTCAGGAATCTGGAGCTGGAGATGAGAACACTGGTCAACAACATGAAACAGGTACAGCCTTTTTAAACTTTATTTGTTAATCTGTCCAATGTGTGTTTTCACGATATTGATGTCAGCTAAAGTTGTGTTTTGATATTAATTTAACATAGCTTTATTGTTTGGATTTCAAATACAGTAAAGTATTTTGTACAAAAAGTAATTCTCATTATTGTGTATCTATGACGGTGTGATGAGATGCTGTAGATCATTTGATCCGTCTCTAGCTTGTCCGGTTGTTTAGTGGGTTATTTATTAAAGCACCAATGTCCCCATCATCTGTACACTACCCAGCTTGAAGAGGACCACAGTGAGACCCAGAGACTGCTGGCTCAGGAGCGCAGTGCCCGGACTCTGCAGGAGAATCTGCTCAGCAACCATCTTCGAAAGCAGCAGGAGATAGAGGCCGACAACAAGAGAAACATAAGCAAAAGCAATGAGGTAATCCTCACGTAGTGGTGTCCATTGTTTTAGTTAAGGTTAGTAGTTTAGTTTTAGTAAGTGTGCGACAGTTTGGTGCTGCTAATTGAAGATTAGTATATATAACATTTTGGGAATAGATCATTCATTTTTTTTAATGAAATCAGTAAAGAAAACCCGCAGACTCAAGGCAATCTGAACTTAACGTGTTTTTCCCCTCTTCACAGGCCTTGTCTCAGCTCACTGAAGCCAGTGACAGGGAGCGGGAGTTGATCCAGCAGAGTACTTCCTACCAGGAGCAGCTGACCATCCTGAGAAGTGAACTCGAGCGATCGCATGCCAACAGCAGTATTAAAGAGAGCCACCTTTTGGACAAGAACGAGGCTCTCAAGGAACAGCTAGAAGATGCTCGGCGAGACCTCAAACTGAACAGTGAAGCCCTGACCCAAACCGTATTCAACCTGAACAACCAGCTGAGCACACTGAAGTCTGAGTTAACTATGGCAACGTCCCGTCTGGAAAATGAGCGACAGAGCCGCAAAACACTGGACGCAGAAGTGGAGTCCGCTCGTATCCGCTTGGCTGGAGCCGTAAAGGAGGCGGAGCACTGCATGGCCGCTCACGCAGACACCGAGAAAGCTCTGCTCCGGGAGAAAGAGGAACACCAGCGTCTTAAAGACAGACTCACAGGTCAGTAGTGGTAGGAATGGATGGACAGCTCCAAGCTCCCTCACGCCCAACCAGGCCAAGTGGTTTGTGCTTTGTTTCAGAAACATTAAAAGCTTGAAGATGTGAAAGTTATTTGACAAGCTGTTGGTGATCTTAAGTAGAAATTATGTGTAGTTAATTTATGAATTATTGCATATCTGTTTAAGGGGAGATGAAGTGAAATGGGCTTGACTGTAGCCGCAGAAATGCAACAAGCAGCTGTTGTTATGCTCATCTTTTTGTCTTGCTATATTTTTTGCCTAACTGGGAGCTTGTTTGTAACTCCTAAAGTTTTTTATTTCTACAGGCGATGCAGCCAGTCAACGCGAGGCAGTCAACAGCCTGTCCCAGAAGCTGGCCAAGGCAGAGACTCGCGCAAACAGCATGGAGAATGAAGTTCATCGCGCCACACTGCAGCTGACGGAGAAAAGCCTTTTGCTGGAGGTCCAACAGCGGGAGAAGGACCAGGCGGCTGTACGTATCAAGGAGCTCGAATCGGCCCTTCAGGTGGAGAGGGAGCAGATCAGCCGTGTCGGAGCGCGCCAGGAGGCCGCGCAGGAGCGGCTAGCCCAAACCCAGAGCGAGGGCATGCTACTGCGGCAACAGCTCGAGGAGGCCCAAAACAAAGGCGTTGCAAAAGAGCGCGCTGTGACGGACGCCCAAGAGCGCTTCAGTGACATTCTGTCCAAGCTGCGCTCTGATAGCGAAGAGCGAGTACAACTAGTGGAGGAGAGAAATAAAGAGCTCGCCACTAAAGCGGCTGATCTCCGAGATCAGATCTACAAATTAGAAGAAGAGAAGAACGAAAGAGAGGTAAGATGAGCACGCTCCAGTGTAAAAGGGTTACCTTACCTCCTCTCCCAAACCTATTTTAGCCTTTCTTCCACATGCCAGTTCAGGATATCTGTTTCATCTAATCAAACCCTGCTTTCCTTGGAATCTGTCTGAGCACAGACTAGTTTGAGGCAGCTGCAGCAAGAGCTAGCTGACTCTCTCAAGAAGCTGTCCATGAGTGAGGCTTCTCTGGAGGTCAACACACGCTATCGCAATGACCTGGAGGATGAGAAGGCCCGGCTCTTTAAAGACTTGGACAGGCTCAAAGGAAAGGTAACTGCAGGAAACAGTGACACCTTGTGGCAGCATATTTTCACCACATCAACCACTCCAGCTGTGTAAATGATTATAAAACAAACTATTTTAGCTGCTCTGAAATTAGATGGCTCATTATTATTTTTTTAAAGTTAAGTCCCCTGTAAGCAATGCTGACGAGGTAGATGTTTTGTCTCTTTCACGAAGCTGGAGGAAAGCGAAGACCAGTACGTGCAAGCTGAGAAACGTATTCACAGCCTCAAGAGCATTCTGGATGAAAAGGAAAAGGAGCTCGCCACTGCTTCTCAGAAACACCAGGGGGCGATGTCAGCCTCAGCAGCTTCTTTGACCACCATCAAACAGCTGGAGGAAGCTGTGCAACAGTATGTACCAACACATTACATTACGTACACACACACACACACACACTTTGATCAAGTTATTTTATTAGCTACCACACATAGAAAAACATCCTCTGAAATAAATCATGTCAGATAAAATGTGAAAACTCCATAAAACGGGATTATACATTTACAACAAAATGTTAAATGTATTGTCATCTATGAGGCAAGATAATACATTTCTGTATACCGTGTATGAGTATTTGTGATGTCAAACTAGGATGGAGATCGAGAACGCCCGGCTGGAAGCTGCTGCAAAGCAACAGTCCAACAAAATTGAAGCTCTTCAGAAAGGGGCTCAGGAATCTGCCATGGTGAGTGCTGTAACCTAATACTATTGCGCGCACACACACGCACGCACGCACACACACACACACACATACTTTTTTGAAACAGGTTTTCTGTGGCAACATATCATTTTTGGGGATAAAAAAAAAAAAAAGCGAAGTACAATATTTAAGTATTGTGAAATCTCTCAAAGAGCTGTATTTATGTTGTGAAGTAATTTAAAGGTATTCAATCTTTTCCAGCTATCTGACTGTGCAGCTGGAGGAGGGGTTGGTATTGTGGATGTAGGATGTAGTAATAGTTTCTCTGTGTGGGGCTACCTCTGTTTTTTTTCTTTTGTTTTTTACTCTATAAATTACCAGAACTCATAATTAAATGTGTTTAGTCTTTTTGCACAAGCTGCTTGACCAGAAATCAAAACAAATGCAGAGGAAGTAAAAGTTTTGTGTCAGTTTAAGGTTTTGGTGACTTCAACATTTCTTTTTCTCCTTTTAGCCCGGTCTTGGTATTTGGGTCTTTCACTTGTTTTTGTCTCAAGCTGCATGATGCATGTTACCTCTCAATCAAAATGATTCACAAAAGACAATTGAAACACAAAATAAAACCTCTCTAAGTTATGTTTAAATACTTTTTTTCTTTCTGTAGGTCAGAGGTCATTTGGAGGAGTTGGTGACAAACCTCCAGAGCAGTAAGATGAATTTGGAAGACCAACTCACTCATGAGGTTGGTGGCATATTTTGTTTTTTGTTATTTTGAAATTCTCATGGAGAGTCTTCGGCACCATTTCTGTCTCTGTCACTGTTTCTTCTTACAGAGTCCAGAAACTAGAAAATAGAGCCGGTTAAACTAATGAGGACGGTGAGATGAACAGTTGGCTGTTTAACCAGCTGTCTGAAATGTGATCATCGTAACAAGCTGACGGGACGTCTTTTTTTTTTATATGTGTGATACTTACATTTCCCACCTCTGTGTTTGTCTCTCTCAGGTCCAGAAGCAAAGTGTGCTGTCTCACACGGCCCACGACTCTCAGGCCTTGTGGGAGGAGGAGCTGAAGAGCCGCTCTCAGTTAGGACTGCGCCTGGCAAAGCTTGAAAAGGAGAAGGGAGACCTGAGCACCCAGGTGATCATAGCGAGGTGTTCATATACAGGCTAATGTTGTGTATATATAGGATGTGTTAATTAGGCATCGCTCCTGATAATATAATGCCATGGTTTGGGTCTCAAGAGTTCTTGGCCTGTTGCCTGTGTTGCAGATGGAAATGGAAAAGAAGAAAGCCAAAAAGATATTGGAGCAGAAGAAGGCTGTGGACGCCCGGCTGGATCAGGAGATGAATAGAAACACGGAGCTCCAAAAAGAAATGTACAGGTGACTCTTAGCCTCCTCCTCGCACCCTCCTCACCCGCGGCAGCACTCCTTCCTCCTGTTTAGACACAACTAAGATCCAGTAGCGCGCAGTCTTGTCCTGCTTGTGTGGCTGTAGTGAACCCGTGTGTGTATCTGGTGTCAGGTTGTTGTTTTTTCACTCCACTTCTGTCATTGTGTAAAAAGTCCCTGCAGTTTGTGTTTGTCTGGTGTTTTTGTGTGCTAATTTAATTGGGACTGTTTTTTTATTTTTTAATGTATCTTTTTCGGAGAATAATTTGTGTACACGTAGCTTTTTATGGGTATTTAATCTGAAGTTGTCACAGTTGGTATGATGTCGTCAAAACTGGAATTGTAACTTGACTCTCAGTTGCAAAAGATTGCAAAAAAGTCTGTTAGATATTAACTTTATTTTTTTTATGAATATTATTTGTTTACTTGTTTTAAATTGCGCTTCATTTAACAACAAGAATTAAGGAAGTACAATTTTTACATGAAAGTTAAACTACAAAGTGCCATTTAAGTGCCGCTAAAGTGCTACTAAGGTGCGACTTTCTTTAGTCAAGGTATCGTCAAAAAAGTACTTATAGTATTTGTGTATGTGTTTTAGGATGCGTACTTTATTGAAGACCGCTAAGAAGAAGTTGCGGAATCAGGACACAGGTGGAGCTGAATGTGGCTCTCCTATGAGTAGTCTACAGATGGACCAAGGCAGACATAGCCAGAGCGATAGTTCCTTTGGACGAATGAAAGAAAAGGTTTGTGTGTGTGTGTGTGTTAATGCACTATGGTTTTTGTATGAACCCCCGAATAATACACTGCTGCTCGCGGTAATCCTTCTCATGTTCCCAGGTGGACGATCTGCAGGTGCAGCTGGAGAAGGAAGGGTCCCGTCGCAACCAGCTGGAGAAGGTGAACAGCGACCTGAAGGATCAGCTGGCCTCCCTGAAGAGCTTGAGCAGCAGTAACGACCAACTGGAGAGGAGCAAGAGGCAGCTGGAGGAGGAAGTGCTGGACCTGAGGCGCCGAATGGAGGCTTCTCAGGTGGAGCACAGCCACGTGGAGCAGTACCGCCGGGACGCGGAGGAGCGGGCCCGATACGAGATCAAACAGAAACTGGAGCAGGTCAACATCTTCCTGCAGGTGAAAGATCTGCCGGGGGTATTACGTTGATTAATGTTAGGCAAGGCAAGTTTATTTGTATTGAACATTTCAACAACAAGGCGATTCAAAGTGTTAAGCAAGAAAACAAGATTTAAGATTTTAAAACGGTCAAAAAGCAACAAAAAAATTGAATGCAGCGCAGTTTAAGAAATGAAACGCAACAGTGAGATGCAGAAATTGATTCATATCCTTGAATCTGGTTCAGTTAAAAGCAACAAAGCAGTTTTGAATCTGGATTTAAAGGAGCTGATGTAAACAAAGTTCATACCTGATATAATATATTACACGGCCTGTTTATGGGGAACCTTCTACACAGTATGCAGAACCTTCTACACAGTATAAATAAAATAGACTAAAATCTGAATAATAAATGATTTACTGAAGAAATTAGTTTTTGATGAATGAGTATTTATGTACATGGCTGCTTTGGTCGCCCTCCAACGCGTCTGTCAAAACATCCCAAAGCCTGATTTCATGTGCGTGCCTCTGTTTGTCCCTCAGTCCCAGGCAGCATCCCAAGAAGCGCTGGACCAGATGAAAGCGGTCAACGAGACCAACCTGCGCTCCCAGCTGGAGCAGAAGATCCGGGAGCTGGAGGGGGAACTGAGCCGCGCCCGCAGCACCCACCACGAGAGCCTCAACCAAAGAGACTCCACGCGCACCGAGCTGGAGCGATCGCGGCAACTCCACGCAGAGGAGCTGCGCCTCCGCAAGTCGCTGGATGCCAAACTCGAGAGGTGAGACCAGGTGGTGGTCGAGAAATGGTACGATTTCTCACGGTGCGATCAAACATAAACGTGACGGTCCTCTATGTGTATCAATGTTTCTCTGCCACAGGGCCAACCGTCGGCTCGCCGAAGCCAATTCCAAGTTGCTGAATGAGCGCAGCAAGTCTCTGATCACCAGCAGCATCGCAAACAGTAGTCTCGGAGGGCCCTCGCTGGACGTGGGCTCTTTTGGTTCACCTGCACACTACGGGGCCACACTGGGGCCCCTCAATAGGAGCCTGGACCTGGGACTCTCCCTCCTCAGCCCTATAACTGAAGGGCAGAACAGCAGGGTGGAGGATTACCTCGCCAAGGTCTGTACGCTCATTAATCGACGTCGTCAGGCTGCTTACGGTGGCATATTCCACGTGAAGGCCATTTTTAATTTTCCATAGCGTCGTGGTTGTCGCCGTTGTTTGTGTAACTGGTGCGGTTTTGTTCAAAGATGTTGCTTTTCATCCGCAGGTTAGCGTGTTGTTGCATTGTCATAACTTCAGAGACGTGATACACGTCAGATATTTCAGATTGTGGAGAATAAATTGTTAATCTAACAGCGCTCTAAATTCACTAACACCTGTTCGTCCTCTCCAAGCACACCTTCAAAACTGAAGTAACTTCTTCCCCCTTCTTCCTTTCCTCCTCCTGCACATTGTCTCTTCTTCACTCTATCGCTGGCCTTCATGCTAGTGGGACTTTACTTCTAACCTGTCTTCTATTTCTCACTCTTCTAGCTTCTAGCTCAAAAGTCTGTCTCTCATCTCTCCTCTCTTCAGCCAGACCCATAAACCAGGTTTGTAGACGCGTTCAGCTCAGTGTCCGATTGGCTGCTGTCTCCCCTTCACCCTGCCGGTGTCGACATGTAGAGCTCTGTTCACATGCCGACCGTGATGCCCAGGGTTTGCACATTGAAAACGTACAAAATACAAATAATTATAGCGGTTCTGATCGTTGCAGAGCTTTTTCCTGTATTCCTGTTTCAGGAATGACTAGAAAGGATCACCACAGTTGATACCGACATAACAAATTGTTTAAAGTTTAAAGTGACATAACAAATGTGCCATGACTTAAAGGTAAAATGGCAAATGAATAGGATCCAATTTCACTTGTGATTTGTGCGAGATTGTTTTGCATTGTGTGTTGTTGTTTTTTGACGTAACTGACTCCACCAGCTGAACTCTCAAACCCTCTCTGCTTTGACTCGACTTTCTCCATGTGCTGAAGTTGACTGTGAAGAGTAGAGATGATGTGGGCCTTATTTTAAGAGTAATTTGTACTTTGATAATTTGTTTCCTCGAAAGTAGATTTGGGATTTTATGCTGAAGAGGAATTTAGTTTGGAAGAAAAGCTCATGAAGCGACAAAATGGATAAATTCATAATAAGAAAACAGATGAAGAGTTAAGCTGGTTAAGCTGGACAGGACCTTTTTGAATTGAGTAAATATTTTTGAACGTGTTAATTTAAACAAGTGATATGAAAATGTTGCATCCAGAAACGTCCATGTCTCTATATTAGTGTATTTATAATATTATTAACAATACAACTTAATGTATACAGCACTTTTCAACGTTACAAAGTGGATCAGGACTAAAATTTATAGACGAGGCAAATAAAATCAGACAAAACTGAAATGGAGTAAAAATAATATAATAGTGTATGTAAATGTCTGTATGTACACCGGCACATTTAATTGTGCATACATATAGAGAAAGGAATAATATCGTTATCCTTGATGCGTTGCATGCAGACCTTTCATGGTTTTACATGTCTTTTCTTTCATGTGGGATTCATTCACATAGTCACCAAAAACACGTTATCATTTCTTAAAATGCATCTTGGTCAAACTATTTGGGGTCTTTGGTTCACCATATTGACTCATCTTCAGCAGTTTGCAGTGCGACGTAACGGCAACGTCAAAACATGCAGCAGAAACTCTCCCTCCAGCAAAGCTTGCATGCTCGGCATGTCCTGCAGTGTTTCACAAACTCGTCCTGGTTTCCTTGCAGTGTCTTTTTTTCCCCACTATCCATTCACCATTGTATTGTGATTGATGGTGAAATATCACTTTCTGCATCTGTTTATTCTTCATTTACGTGTAGATATTTATTTTTTATGGCCGTATTTCTTCAGCTGATATTTCCCACCCAAACATAAGATCTTAAAATCTAACGATATTGTTGCCTCTTTTTTTTTCTTTTCCCAGATGCAGAGGGAGTTGGATCGAAACATATCAAAGGAATTAAACAACGGTGAGTGCACTGCAGCTCAAGGCTCACGTCTCAGCGGTCTTAAAGACATCTTGACATGATAAAAGTGAACGTGAAGGTGTCGCAGCGTCTGACTTTGGTCTCTCTCCGGTCGTCACAGCCACGGCGGAGCTGGACGTGACGTCGGCCCGCGTGTCGCCCGTGGGCTCGGCCTCCAGGGCGGAGCTGGACCCCGTCAGCAGGGCGACGCAGCAGTACTTGGAGGTACTGAAGAAGAACAATATGATCTGAACACGAGTCGCAGCTCGGAGTCAACGTTATGTTTATTATTTAAGTACTGCCTGAACCAACAATAAGGCCAAAGCCACCGGCCAGGCACGTGACTCCAAGAATTCCAACATATTCACTCTCCCTTCTTTTATAAAAGAAAGCAAACATAATGCACATTGCACTTAATCACTCAGGAGAAAAGGGCATGAGTAATACATATATATTATGTATATATACTATATATGTATCGCGTCATTGATGGGTACAATTAGCGAGAACCTCAAAAGTATTTGTTCTGTGTGACTAATTCCATTAAATCTGTACATTTTGTTTTTATTAGGACACTATAAGGGTTTGGATTTTTATTTGTGAATATTGTTGTTGCTAAATTTGATTTGATAAGTATTTGATGTCTGCATCATAAATATTTTTGCCAAGATATTACTTTTGGTACGTGCCATCATCTAACGGTGCAACATCTGTCTTGGTCCTCGTTGGAGTCTTGTGTTTGTAATCATTTTATTTATTCGTTGTTTTTTGTTTTTATGAACATGATATACTTGAATAAGACGAGCTGGAATACTCTCCGGCGATTAAAACAGGGTGACTACATTTATGAAACTCATTTCAGCTTATGGTTCGCTTGTTTTTTAGGGCCACCAAAAGTGAAACACGCATTTTTTTTGTTTATTCATTTCATAAATACTGTACGAGATTGCATAAAGGAAAACATGTATGACACTTGTACATTGCAGAAGACTAAAGTTGTAAATAAAAAAACAATGTGGATAAACCATTGTGTTTTGAGTGAGCTAATAATGTCTGGAGCAGACGTGAGAAATGACCCAATAAAATGAGCAGGGACTTGTTTCATAAATCCATCACTTAGTTTGTTATGAAGGGTCTGAAATGTGACACGTGGTTTTTATATGTCCAAAAACTAAATAATCCAAATATTGACCAAACAAAAAAAATAAAGTGGAAAAGTAAACCAAATGTAATAAATACAACGTGGGACAATGTGTAAAATAAATATAGAACTATATCGAAAATGCATATTTTACTCTTACAGATGTTACGTATTATACAAATAGCACATGAACTTAAATATGAAGTATGTTTATATAATGTCTACCCCCTGTAACTGCGCTTTTCACACCTGTCAAAACCTCTAATAGATGAACTATTTGACTGAATAGTTATGAAAAGATGAACTGAAACTGATGTAATTATTGTTTCCTTATAAGCTTCTATTGCTCTGCAGCAAAAGAGTGTTTAATGCTGAACTCTTATGCTTGAATCACTCCATATTCTGCAGTTGTGTGTGCAGAACTTGCTTCACATCTCCAGGTATCTTAAATTCAAGGTAATATGCAGCTTTTGCCATCAATATTTCATGCACAGCCATTTTTAGCCCACCCCTCATTAGTTATGTTTTGATGTACTTCACTTTACCCCCCCCCCCCCCCCCCCTCTCTCCACGTCGAGCACTCCCAAACACATGAAACTTGATGATATGCGCTGGTTTAGAAACCATTCCCCTCACTTATTAAAATGAGACAATGTGTTTATGATTGCCCCCCTCTGGTGTGTCTCTCTTCCCTTTGATCCGTCCTCTCTGCGTCAGCCTCAAATGTTAGATATTCAAATCTGGTTACATTTATTTTTGTTTCCTTTACAGCAGATGGGCACATCTGACAGACTGACTATTAGGTGTTATTATTTCCCCTTTTTTTTCTTCATTTTTTTCTCCAATAGACGCCACTTCATACGCTACACGTAAACCTCGTTTTGATTGAGGAGGTTACAACCGTTGTCATAAAGCTTTGGAGGCGTACAAATAGACAGATTTTGATTTTTTTTTTTTCAAGTGTTGAAAGGGTTGTTTGTGAAAAGCAGCTGAGCTTTAAAACAAGCCGCTCCTCGCGGGGGTCACCCTCCATCTGAGATGCCCAGTCTTGTTATCTCAGGCTGCCAGTCCAAAAGAACAAGGTGTCGGACGCACAATGAGGTTGTCACGTGAATTTACAAATCTTTACGACCACGATACGAATGTGCAAAAGCATCTCTCGACGCACAAATATTCTCATGACACGAAACAATAAAGGAAAAGTCACATTTTTCAAACCGTATCAATAAGAATGATGCGCTTCGGAAGTATTGTCCAGGACTCGAACCCACTCTTTATGCATTTAGATGTTCATTTATACATGACGTGAATATTATTCAAATCAGGATTATCAATCTACATTCCTCACAATTAAGAAGCTTAATATTTGTAATTGTTGCTTGGAAAAAACAAAAGTAGACGATTGACACGATGGTTGCGAACTAATTGACCAAATTCTCCGTTTCCTGCATCCTATTTCAACAAAAGCTGCTAGTTTAATTGTTTTCGCTTGTACCACCATGAAGGGAGAAGGCCATCATTTTAATCAAAATTGATTTCAGTGCTGATTTTCAAATCGATACTCCATCCATCTTCAAACCCTTTATCGCTGTGTGGCTGTGTTCCCGAATTCACTCTGACAATATCAGCTGTTTGTGATTTGTGGAGGTAGACATCAGCCGTGGGTAGAGGGTATAACAAATTGAGGGGGACAAGTGGAACAAACCAGAGTGTTTATTTGTTGCTGTACGCTCGCCATGCTCTAAATTGGACGTCACTGCTGTTTCTTGTCACCGGCAGAATCGAAATGCGTCCTGGGCAAAAGAGGTACTTAAATTTGATTTACTCGCTCTAACATGATTTAAATGAGCCTCTTGGCTCGCCCCGGACAGATTGACAGCGCTGTCTTTATCGCCGCTTTGTTTTATTTTTGGCTGTTTACTCTGCCTGTCTGCTGTCATCTCACGCGACGACTTTAAAAGGAAGCCGGCTTCGATCTTCCAAGATCCGGAGAGGAAAAAGCAATCCTTTTATGTTCCAAGTGCTTTTCATGACACGTATGAAAAAAGGATTCACGAGAGAGCTGACAAGTTTTTTGTGGCCCTGTTCCTCAGCTGCAAAGAGCTGCGCGGGAAGAAGTCAAACCTGCAATCTTATAACATGAGAACCCGCACAAAACCGAGCAAAGAGGCAGACCCCGCTCGTTCGGGGTCTCGCCGGGTCAAAGTCATTACATGCAATTTGATGTACAAACGAAAAGCTGTATTTCTGTAGGATAAAGCCGGGATCTTGTAGTTCTGAACAGCTGCAGTGCAGCAAGTTCCTGTTCTTGTGTGTTGTTTGGTATGAATGAACCCCACTCTGGCTTCAATTTTATTCACCCTGTCTGTCCGAAGAGGATTTCACAAGCGGAACAAATGACCTTGACACATTTCTTTTAATATTTCAAAAGGTCCTTGAATCTAATTTCCGCTAAATCAACCAGGCGATAAATAATGCATCCTTTTTTTCGCCTCTTGTCAGCGAGGTTGTTGTTGCAATCATATGAGAATGCACAAGTGTTAATGAAGAGAATGGGAAACACACGCAAGTTGGATAAGAAGATTGACACCACTCTTGTGACTGGAGCACTGGAGCCAGGAGGCGGTTAGCGTAGCTTAGCGTGAAGACTGTGAACAGGGGTTAACAGCTGGCCTGGGAACAGCAAGATGGTGTACTAATTGAACAATGAAGAATGAGTGAGCTGTTAAGCTGCTGAAAGACAGATTTTCTTTTGGTTTTCCAGCTTTTATGCTAAGCTAACTTTATATTCGCTGTAGCTTAATGGGTAAAATATGAGAGTGGTATCAACCTGGTCATCTAACTTGACCAAAAAGTGAATTTGTGTATCTCCCTAAATGTCTAACTATTCTTTTCTCTATGGATACGGGCATTGATTAACTTAGCTTAGCACAAAGACTGGAAGAGCGGGGTAAACCATCCAATGTTCAGAGTTGTGGATTAGTTTGGATTGAGCTCGGCTAGCTTGACGCTAAATTTAGCGCATCTCCTCCATGCTCCAACTCAGTACTTAACGCACAGCCATGAGAGTGGTATCAATCTTCTTATCTACTTCTCGGACATTTACGAATACTATTTAAAAGCGCTTTAGCTCACGATGAAGAGTGTGAAACATTAAAGTAACATCTTCCCTCTTCGGAAAAGGGACCGTCAAAAGTTTTAGCAGCGTACGTTGTAAGAATTATGAGTAGATACGTGCACAACTTTGCGAATAAGCTGATGTTTACTCAAAATAATTGTCATTGCAGTCCCAATGAATTCCACGTCGGCTTTAACGTCTTTCGTGTCAGTGTCACGTGTCTTATAGCTCCGCCCCCCGGGTCCTGGCGGTGTCCTAGCTGCGATGGCAGATGCCGCAGCACTCCAGACAAAACTCGAGACACTCGGCCGGCTCGCAGCAGGACTCGAACAGCACCGAGTGGCAGTGGGCGTGGCAGTGGGCGTGGCAGTTGAGCTCCTCCACGGGCGCCTCCTGGATGGCGGAGCAGCAGCGGGCGCACGCGTGGCAGCAGCAGGAGCAGGAGGCGTCCAGGCACGAGGAACAGGCCTCCAGCAGACCCACGAGCAGCGCCGAGCACTGGCACGAAAGGCACGCCAGCAGCAGGTGTAGGCAGGAGTCTGTGGGCGAGGCGGAAAAGAGGGATTTAGCCAACTAATACCACATTTGAGGGTCACAGAATTGCTATTATATGTTCCTCAAAGCCTGCCTGACGGCGTCACAAACGGGGATTAATGATTCCATTAACCCCAAATTAATCTCTGGCGTGTTTATTTGTTGCGCCGACTAGGAAACTTGAAAGAGAAACTACGCCGCATCCGTGATCAAGTGTGATTGTGTTTACTTAATCACAGAGCGCCGTTCAGTCCTCAGGGGAAAATGAAAAAAAGGCCAGCGGGGCTTCCGGCGATGAACAACAACGAGGAAGAAAGCTGTCACGAGATAATTGCTCTCCCGCCCAAATTAGGTGCAGATGAAATTGCATGCATTAACCCCGCCGGTGTGTAACGGCGCATCTCCCGCGATCCTCGCCGTTGTATTGTTCCTCAGCTGCCGTTTTCATCCTCACGAATACCAGAAAAGTGAGTGAGCTCATGCAAATTGAGCTGTTTTATCTTGTTTACTCAAGGAAGTAAATGAAAAGCAGGTGGCACAATTCCCTGGGGAGTGGAGTTCAGCGTTTTCCTGCTCAGCCGCTCGAATTATACACCCCCGCACATAACTTATGGTAATATCTATCTATACATGTGTGCAGATGAAAAAGGAGCATTATGTGTGGCTACCATATTGATTTAATGCATAACTTCATAGGGATAACAACACGAACACAAGGATAAACAAGGAGATGCCCGCTGCACGCTTTGATAAAAACTGGAAGAAAGTCCAGCAGTTTGAAAGTCTTCAAGGGAAACTTTCTGCTGCTCCATTTGTGTAACGAGAGAAAAAGATGATTTAAATGTTTCACACAGGTTTTTCATGATTCTCATTGTAACTTATTGTCAATGATAAACCAATTCATCAAATGAATATATTGTAATTAATGCATTTGTACATGTAAAAGTAGACTGTCCATACTGTGTATATCATATTATCCACCACACTGCACCTTAACTGCTTCGTTTGCACTGTGGACAGATGCAAACTACATTTCGTTGTCACATTACTTAACAATAAGGTTGAATCTGCTCCGATCTGAGATAGAAAAAGTACGTTCAAGAACGGAAATGTTTTATACATGGATGTAAAAAGTATATACTTGATATTGTTGGCGATAATTGTGTTATTGTTCCTACCAGCAGGTGTAGCAGAAGGTTGGTGTGATCCAGACGCGTTGACCCTGCTGCCTCTGCTCCTCCTGCTGCTGCTCACCGACAGGCTGGAGCCCTGCAGGCGGCTCAGGCCCGGGGACCGAGAGGGGGGTCCGTGGTCCGGGACCGCGAGGCCACAGCGTAGGCAGGTGGGCTCCTGTTGGTCACGCTGAGGCGCCTTAGACCCCGCTGCCTCCTGCGAGGCCTGCGCGGTAGCAGGCCGAGGCTGAGCTAAAAAGACAGACACACACACTCGGTGGAGATTGTCTTACGACATCATCATCAGAACAGGAATATTATTATGCTATGATAAAAACTTGTGAGTGAGCACAAAGCAGGTTCAAGCTGTAACAATCTGGAATTTAAAAAGTAGATACAGAATGGTAATGTAAACTAGTTTTGGAGCAACAAAAAAGTAACAGAAACAACCACATATACACAAAAATGATGCAGATATAGAAGGTGGTCCCATATATATAGTGCATGTAATGCTGCTAAAGTAATAGAAGGTCCTAATAGCAACAGGACATTAACATTTTCTTGGGAATAAGAGTCACCATGTGGAGTTTTGATCACTGCATTGTTTGCTGCACAGATGTCCTCTTTCCCACTTACTGCTGATGAGGTCAGAGGGGAGGATGGTATTTCCCCTGCTGACAGGGTCACATGCAGAAAGGATTTCCCGTGCTGATTTTACAGGCTCGCTACCTTGAGACGCGTCAAGAGAAAGTAACGTTAGCTGACAAGACATCAAGAGACACGACGGATTCCTCACTGACCACACTGACAAAAAAAAAGGTGAAAATTAAAAAAAAAAAAAATCAGCTACCTCTACAGCTTATTTAGGGTCATACCACGAGGACTTGCCTTTAGTCGGGTCGCTCGGTTCCTCCGTCCCGTCCTCGTGCAGATGGTCTCCTGCCAACATGTCTGATACTCATGGCTGCTCAGGGTCTCTGTTTCACTTTGTTCACTCTTTTTATCATCCTGCTCGCTGTCGGCACCAAGAGGTTAGGAAACCTCCAGCAACACCCAACATGCCGGGCCTGAGTCACCGCTCAGGACATCCTGTGTGTGTGTGTGTGTGTGTGTGTGTGTGTGTGTGTGTGTGTGTGTGTGTGTGTGTGTGTGTGTGTGTGTGTGTGAGAGATCACAGACCGGCAGACGCGGCCGAGGCTCTCCTCTGTTCTGCTTATAGTCGCCTCACACAATAGAGACACATACCCCACAAGCGTGTTAGCTGAAAGCTGCCTCATGAATACACTCATACAGGTCTGTCAACGTTGCACTCTGTCAGGCATTCATTACGCAATTACTGTAATTATGCAATTCATGCTTCAGAATTCAACTTCTTTTTTTGTTTCTACTTCTGTCAATTGCATGCCAAACATCTGGGTGATCCCCCATGTGATAAGAGTACAGCTGTATGTATGTCTTTGACCTTTATTTAACCAGGAGAGAGTCTCATTGAGATTAAAGAGATCTTTTTTCAGTGTGCTGGCCAAAATGACAAACAAAAAAAGCAAAACTCATGGAAAATATGACTCAAACAAAGAACAAATTACAGAATCATGAAATATCAAAATCATTCATCAACACTCTTCATAAGTCATCAAAGGGCCAATGAATAAAAACATCAGCGAGATCTGCCCTCAAGTCATTTAAAATGCATCCAGAGAGAGATCGGCTCCTGAAGAGTCAGGTGATTCCAGCTGGAAGAAATCTTTTTTCTTTAACACGCTTTATTCCCATTTTGTGAATGTATTTCTATTCCTGGTTAAATGGTGAATAAAACAAACAATCCTAGGAGTGAAAGCAATAACTTGCCATACTTTTTGGAAGGATGGGTAAGATGGAAGCAGGCCTTATGGAGAAGAATATTAAATTCAGTTTATTTTGTATCAGAAAAAAATGTTCACAGGGAAAAAAGGAAGAAAACTTCGGGAGAGGATATGCTGATAGTCAAGCAAGGTTTTAGAAATAAATAAATGAAACAATTCTATCAAACACAATGTATAGCGAAAACATTTTCATTAAAGCAAACAGTACCAAACAACCAAAAATGTTCTTTTTACTTAAAAAAAAAAACATTTATGAGCGAAACGTCAACATGCACAAATTAACACTTATTGTTTTATGATTTTATAGTTTAATTAATGTTTGACAAAGAAAACGTACTGCCTGACTACCTACTTATGTATCTATATGGAAGATGTATGTGTGTGTGTATATATATATCTGTAAAATCTTTTCTTTATTTCAAATGATCTGATTTAATTGATAATAATAATGTAGGATAGGAATGTTTTGCTTCTACCTATACGTTTTCAGTCTTTCTGTTTGTTGTATATTATATAGAATAATATTATATTGTATTATAATGATTGACTGAATAAATCACACAAACAAACACATGAGCCATGTTGACCTTTGACACCCATTGACATGTTGTAAAACGTGTTTTAAACACCAAATGTGTCAATCAATCACCAGGTCTGAGTGTGTTTCAACTTTCCAGAACCAAATCAACGCCATCCTCCCAGAAGTGATCAATTAGTGGCGTTTAAGTCTTTGCACGTGCGTCGTCTTGTCTTCCCCACAGATGATGTGTTTGAAGAAATTGGACACACACACGGACAACGACAGCATCATCATCGCGAGCTGACGAGGAGATGAACAGAGGACCGGCCCTTTTCTGATGGGGTTGTTGACTATGTGCTGTCAAAAAAAAAAGTGCAGCGCAGAAGAGGAAAAAAACATGTCGACTTGCCCGCCCCGCGGTGAGTACGCGGCACATCAAAGCAAACGCGTAAGTGAAGCTGTTGAGGTTGTCTCGCGCCGCGCTAACTTCCAGTCAGTGAACGCAGCGCGTGAGCGGCAGTCAGGAGAAAAAAGTGTCATCTAATAGGCTGACGGCGAATCAAAGGAAAGCCCTGAGAGGCAACAGCAAACTTAAAGATAAACTTGTTATCAGCAAAGACAATTACTGACATTAGTCAAAACAGGGAGCTGAGGAAGCGGAGGCCTTTGTTCTGAGTTTGGTGGTGAAGTCTCTTCACGTCACGGCGCTCGTCAGTGGATGAGTAGGTGTGAAGCCGTTGTTTATCCATTCTTTCCTTTTTTTTTCCAAATTATTATTTTAGCATTTTTACATGATGGCGCGATGAAAAGGAGAATAAAGTAAAGACAAACAACCGTAAATATTTGCCAAAGCGTTTAAACACGATCGGTTCTAAGACAGCAATCTGCTTTTTATGTATGATCATGTTAATCGTGATTATTTGTGTTAGGCATTTTTAAGTATGACTTTAATTCATGCATGGTCGTACATGCATATTGACTGTCCTCATATACGACATAACTGCACATACTAACTGCATGCACACATTGCTAGTTAACCATTTATAATTGCATATTGCAGCAATATTGTGCAGGATGTGGATTGCACTGTATATCCAATGCATGTGAATAAATGTTATAAGATCTTATTATATTCACAATTAGAAATAGACAAACTGAGCAACATCACAATGCTACTGCTATTTGCGTTCAGTCAAATTCAGTCATGTTTATTTTGTATTTCAATGCAAAATACCTATGAACGCTCTCACAGGTGTAACCATGCTAGGCTAGCAGTAGCATGTGCTATGTGTTAAGTTTAACTGAACACATGTTTGTTTTTCCAATGCCATTTAATCACAATGATAAAATAAACAGTCATTTAAAAAACAGTTAACATTCACATATATTTATTACATTGCAATCAGACACTTTGGACATTAAATTACAGACACATTTTATGAATACTTGTATGTGCACAGCATCTATTGTAAATACTCAAAACGTTATAAAAGTGGAATGTGTGGAATCCTAATTTCAGTGGAAACAAGTTTTCGCGCAGGAAAACACACACGAGGCGTACAGTGACTTTACTTACGTTTTTAAGAAATGAACATTGATGAATCACGTGTCAACAGCTTCATGTAAAGACAACAGAGAAGCCACAGCACAGACGGCGTGTTAGCGAATATTTCATCAACAGAAAGCCGTCACTAGAAAACATCTCTCTCTCTCTGCTGTAACGTAGCATTCACATTCACCCTGTGCTATTTATTTGAGCTAACACAATAAACACACACACATTCATTCTCTACGTCATATTAAAACAAATATGTCTGTACTTTGCATCATTTACTTTTGTTAAAATTGTGAAAAAGACACAATTTCCTCCAAACTATCAGATCCAAACTATATTTTTGACTGTACGTTCTCCTTTAATGCACTTTTCTTCTCCTTTGAAAAACAAAATTATAATTTTCTTGTATGTATAGATTCAAACACATTAAATCTCATATTGACTGTCATAACTTTTAGTCCATTTATCACATCTTTGAACTATAGGATTTTTTTTTTCAAAATCTCCAGAAAATGATCAAATAACAGGCCGTCACATAAAACTACAGGTGACACTATATTGTACTTTCTTTTCTTGAAATGTTAGAAAAAAGAAACAGTTTTCATGTGTAAAACATATAACCACAATTCGAAATATGTCCATTTTGTGTGTTTGATAAAATCTTGACGTCTTGGTGAGAATTTCCGGCCGCCTGTCAACATGGTACAACATGTAATCTGTGATCTCCGTCCCTGAATGTTCAAAGGAGGATTAATCTGCTGCTTTGCAACAGATTATTTGAAGTCTGACGCCCTTCTCTCGTCATTCAAGGTCAAACAAATGCTCCTCGTCCTCTCCGGGCGCGTCTGGTTTCACTGTTGGCATCAGAGACTCTTGGTCATTCAGATCCAGCGCTTCGTCTTTGAGGAAAAGAGATCTGCGAGGGCATGAACAGCAAAGACATTTCGATCAATTATTTCAACACGTCATAGATTTTTTTGGAGTTCAGATGAAGTAAAACTGGATTACGCTGGAGAGAAGTTTCGTTTGTTGTCATTGTTTGTTGCGTTGCTCTCCTGTATTTGACTCCTGGAGTTTCTTCTAACACACTCAGCTACTGCCGTCTGTATGGAGGAGGAGAAGAAGGAAGAGGGAGGAGGAAAAGAGGAAGAGAAGGAGGAGAAATAATCATCATCAAGCAGTGTCTTAAACAGTTTAAACTCCTCATCATGAAGGTGAACTCTAACTCCCCTCACCTGTAAACTGACATTCAGAACGCTCCCAAAATCAAGGCAGGAGGTCACGGTGCTTTTCATCAGCGATGGACTCCTGTGGAAAACGAAGGGAACAGAATTTAGAAATAGACACAATCCATTTGTGATTCATGGCCAGCAAATCAATACCTTTTATATTATTAAACAAGCCACACAACGTGTTTTGAGGCAAGGTCAGTTATGATGACACATAATCAGGAAGAACCTTGAAACTGTCACCTGTCATATTTATAATTCATCGACTGAGGCCTATTAAGGAAAACACATCGGCACTACGGTGGGTGCAATAATAACAATAATCATAATAATAACATGACACAGGAGTACGTAGTATACTGCACTGTACACAAGATTATGTATATTTATATATAATGTCAATTTTGACTTGATGGCAAAAACATACAGTGTTTTTCTTCATGTCTCACAACTGTGGCGAGGATTTGCATTTTAATTAGCCTCCACTAAATATTAGCGTGCACTTGCACACAAACCGCCGTGATTCTGCTTGAATACTGAAGCAAAAATGGGAAACATTTGAGTATCTTAACTTCGGCACCTTTTTTGCCAATTAAACGGTCTCAATTATCGTCTGGACGAATGAAAGAAATGTCTTAATTATCGTTTTATTTGAAACACCGGATGCAGACACCGGACACCAAACCTGTGCTAAACAGGAAGTCCTCTACCGTACCCTGTGATCCTCTGGGATCTCCTCCTATGGTACTCCATCTCGTCCACCGTCCACACGGCGCCTTTCACATTCTCCACACGCACAAAACACTTGTGCAGGCTCAGGTTGTGGCGCACCGCGTTCTGATCCAGAGAGAATCAGAGGAGCGGAGGAGATGTTACTGAATACATCGGGTACGACACACACTGGGATCACAGAGCTAATTATCTGGAGGGGGGGTGTGTATAAGGGGGTGGCAATACCTTCCAAGTGGCGGCGTTGCGTCTGAAATAGGCAAACGTCCGTGTGAACCAGTTGTATATCTCGTTGAGTGTTAGTTGCATGTCCGATGTTTCCATAATAGCCTGCAGACGCAGAGAAAATTAAAGAAATCAAATTAAAGCCCTGACTTTAAGAAAAGAGGACGCAAAACTCTCATGCAGCCTTTTTATTTTCTTATTCTATGAATAAACCATCTCTTTTTTTAAGCATGAAAAGGGTTATTTTCATCATTGATCAATCTGCCTAAGTATAATTAATCCTTCATCCAATCCATTATTTGATGTTAGAAATGTCAGTAAACAGCCCGAAGCCCACGTTGACCTATAAATAAAACAAATGTTGGTTTGGTGAACACAAAGATATTAAGTTCCCTGTCATGAACCATCAAGTAATCATAATCAAACACGAGCCATCATGCTTAAAGTTCAGTGAAGGAATAAATCTGCTCCACTTCACAGAGCGTACCTGTCTAATCAGCGTCGCGTAGGTGAAAGGCGGTCTGATGTCGGTGTTCTTGTAAAGCTCGTATTCGTTTTCTGAAACGAGACGCAGCGCGGTGAGCGGACGACGTCCTGCCAAGTGTCCGTCCGCCGTGCGAACAACACGCATGACGACATGTATTCGGTTCTACCTGAAGACAGCGAGTAGACCAAAGGGTGATGGCGACGTCTCGCGGCCCCGGCACACGACGCGGCCGACTCGTCCTCGCACACCTGGGATGGAGGCCCGCCGGGGGCCAGAGGCCGGGGGGACGCCTGGGGCGAGTCCGATGGGCTCGGCGAGGGCAGGTCGACCGAGCCGAGCTGGAGGGGACACAAGTTCAACAAAGGGAGCAAGTGGAATGAAAAAAAGGGCAGAAAACAAGAGTGGGAGATTTTCAACGGAGTGTAACAGAGCAATTCGATTCGCCTCCTTAGAGGTGATGCCGCTAATATGGCAAGAGGGAGGAAGCCAATTATTGTTAATTGTAGGGTGAAATTGTTTGGTGAGTGTTTTGATTATGGTGCAATATTTGCAAGATTAACATCTGATTAGCTTCCACATTACGAGAGCATGTCCGCTGTCGGGAAAACACAATGGGCGGCCATCTGGTGCCAACAGCTGGGAGGAAGCGCTCCATGAGAACGGAGACCTCAACAAAGGAAAAGTAGGGAAAGTACTTTGAGAGTTAGCGGCGAGATGATGAAACTTTCTCAAGTGCATTTGTGATTCAATCTGGCATACTTTTTTTTTTGGCCAGGGTTAAATATTTCTGTGAAATGCCAGCTTATGTTTGCTGCTCATCCAACTGCAAAGGTTTAGAAAGGTCAAGTACAGGCTGGTGATATCTACATATGTGCTCCATTTCAGTGCCCCGAAATGTCGAACCCCTTCACGGCTCATTTGTCTCTGTCTCTGTTGTTTCCCTCGGCTATCACTGCACGCCGTCTACCTGGAGCCCGCGGGGGTCGGCCGCCGGGTCGCGTTGTGGCAGCCGAAGACTCGCGGGCGCAGAGATCGACTGAGACTCCAAGGATGGCAGATGCAGGTGAGCCATCATCGCTCGCAGACGCTCCCGTTCTTTGCAGAGCTGTTAAGGGGAGATGAAGGAAGAGAGAGGGTGAGAAGAGATCAGAGAGGATGATGTCGCTTCAGAACCACTGAACACTGTGAGATTGTTGATATGAAACGCTGTGAACCAAACACATTTAGCAAAATGCATTTTCTTTAAGGGTCAAATGCCAGAGAGGAGGTTGGCTGAACATGAAAACTGTATATTTATCATGAGCACACTAATATTGCCTGACTACAATATGAGCCGCAGCTCCAGCGTTTCGTCTCTCCAGGACTCACCTGAAGCTCAAGTTGCTGCACCACCTGCATCTGGACTCTGCACTGCGCTGTGCTTCTGTCATCCAGAGTGTGCTCGCTGCCTATGTGCCTGAAACACACAAAAGGGCCGTTAAACGAGTGCGCCAGGAAAAATCTGTCAATTGAGTAACTTATACTCTGAAAAGTCTTGAGCTTTGTAGAAACAGCAGCTACAGTCGGCTTGGATTCACAGCACCTATGTTCGCGGTAAAAAAAAAACATTTATGGAAAACTTCATTCAAACCACTGGCGGTCAGGAATTTCATGATATTTTTTTGGCTAAGTGAGGATTATACCAAGCATACTGAACATTAGCAGAGACGTTGATGATGCTCAAGCGGTTTGAGAGGTTTCTCTGAATGTTTTGACGTGACGTGTTTGTTTTTAATCGTCTTTTTTTTCACCATTTAAATACATAGGAATTGCAATGAGTGACTTATTAGCCTCAGTTTGTGCTTCTTATGTATTATCCTTTACATTTTAGTCACTGACATAAGCATTAGTTCATGTGAAAGATACATCCAGAGCAATAATTTGGCCAAAAATTTTGAAAAGAATTCCCAGAATTATCAAATATCACATCACCTGCTCTATGAAAACAATGTTTTTGATCCTGTTTCCCATAATTCCCTGTGGACAAAGATGGTAGCGGGGAATGACATCAATCCTTATTATCAGTTAAAGTATATTTTATCTCAATTATAGTTATTTTCTATTTTAATACACAGAGCTATGTTTACATTTGTCTTGTGTCGTAGGAATTGAGCAAGGAAAAATGTAATTTATGGCTACGTAAAGATTTTTAAAATCGCAATTTTACGAACTGGTGTGTAGCGGGCAGATTGTTCTTTATCCAGATGTTTATAAGAGTTCTTGATGACTCATAAAATCCTTTTTTGTAACTGTGGCATGACCTACTGCGTTTTTCAAAGATCGCCAGAGATACATCTTTCAAAAAAAGAAAATGGATGCATAGCTCCGAGACTTGAATGTAATGATGAAACTGTCAGGGCCTCCTTTCAAGCCCCCAGGCGTATTTCATACTGAAAGATTTTCACTGTAGTTTTCCTTTTAAAATCATGAACAGAAAGGTGCAAAGAGTCCGAACGCATTAGGGTTGAGAATTAAAACCTACTTGATGAACTGGCTGAAGTTATCACACGACGACTCGCACCCGGGCCAATTACACACACCGTGAGCGTAGAGGGAGTGTGTGGCGGCGCGATCAGCTGTGACAGCACTGGAGTGAAAGGATTGTCATGATTAAAAACCAGAGCAGCCAGACAACAAGCAAAAAAGCAGCAATAAAACAGATATAAAAGCGTTTTCATCTCTTTTTTTTCAGGTGGCAGAAAATGACAGAGAGAGGTGGAGGGGAGCAAGTGGAAAACAAATGGAAAACTATTTACTTTTGATTTGGGACATGTATTCATGTAAACTTCTTTTACCACTTCAGGTGGTGGAACACAAAGCAAAACAAACAAGACAAAATATATCGTCCCGAGGGGAATTAGTCTCGGCTGCTAAAGCAAACAGCCGTTCCTTGAGAAAAAGAATGACAAGTCTTTTGATGTTTAGGAAAAAGCATCGTCGTCTCGGTTCTTACAATCAGTTTACGGCACCAACAGACGGATCGTACCATTCTGCCCTGTGAGAAGGAGGAGAAGACGCCGGCTGGTCGCCGGTCTGAATCCCTGTGACTTTGGTTGACGCTGTGTTGTTGGAGGACAAGTCCTGGTTGCTCTTCGATGTGGTTTTCTCTTCAGTTATTCCATTTGTGAGCTCTTTCCATATGTGCTGCATCTCTGCAGGGCTGAAACCTGCTAAAAACATTTCAGAAAAACATAGAGTATGTTGTAAATATAGGGTTTTTCATGCAACAATTGCAACACAAATGCCTCCTTAGTTATCTATTCAACACCCATTAGCAGCAACTAAATGGCGTATTTATCCTGTTATTATATTTACTCGATAACGAGTTTCTTTGTGCTTTTCACACCTGCACTTTTTTAATAACGGCAACTCTTTCTCGTGACCTCATGTCGCCTCCTTCCTGTAATCCAGGAATAATTATCACAGCTTGAAAATGAGCAAGGATCAAATTTCTACTTTTAGGTTTTCCACTTTCATCGTCGTCTCTTTTGAGTATCGTGCAGTTATGTAAGACAAAATCAACAAGAAACTAATCATTCCGTGCGGAGGTCTCTGTGACCAAATCGTGTCCTTGTTTGTCTATTTGTGTGTCCTCGTGACATGATGCAACTTTAACCTCAGAGTACAACACAACAAAAATACCGATTCCGGACATAAAATTGAAACACATGGTACATTAAAAAAGAAAATTAAAAAAAATTAAGCAGCTGACACTGTTTTCAGACACTGCTAATGAGGGAGAAGAAACATAGTGACCTGGAGAGAGGGCAGGAGAGGACAGGACCGGCCTCTGCAACCGGAGGAGCTGCTGCTGTTGCTGCTGCAGCTGGAGGAGCTGCTGGAACACCAGCTGCTGCGCAGGGAGCTGGAGGAAGGGAAGGGGGAGACAATTTCACACAAGGGTGAGCTGGTATTCATGTAAAAACTGCTCACGGTTTGCTTTTTTCCAGGTTTTGATCCTGGGTTAAAATACGTGGCATGTATAATGCACCTTTTTATAAAATCACTTTTGATACAAATCATTGTTCTTCAATCTCAAAAACAAGTGACAAAACATGTTAACATGTTTCCTCTTAATTGAACTTTTCTGATGGATCCCTTGCCTTCCATTTAAATTATAACCTGTATAACTTTCAGGATACTAACACCAGGATACTGTTATTTAATTTATTTAATTGCATCGATCTTATTCAAAAGAGCTTCTATGCCAGGATGGCTATGTAAACTTTGTTCAAAACCAGTTGAACAAACTAGAAAAAAATTAATTAGTTTTAATAAAACAGACTACAGATAACTACTTACCTCTCTGGCTTTCTTGCTGGGCTTTTGTTGAAGCAGCTGCAGATGAATCTGCTGTTGTTGCTTCTTGTAAAACTCTTTCAGATGTTGCTGGAAACAACAGTGACGTTACAATAACATTATAATTATTATAGATATTTGCGTAATTCTCAAACAACGTACAGTGTAATATATAAAAGAGTTAAGATACAGTAGCCATTAGTGAAAACATCTCTGCATCCCTTAAATCTGTCTCTAGAGAGGTTCAACACATTTTCCCTTTGGTGACTGTCATCAACAAATTTCAAAATTGAGGTATAAGGTAAAATACAATTACACTATTATTGTTATTTAAAGATAGGACAGAGTTAAAGCTCAGTGGGTGAAGTCAAAAACACACGAAACAATGAGTATATATTATTTGTTTTGTTTTATTTAGCCCGAGCAGACCAGTTTGCCTCAGCAGACTTACGTTAGCTAACAACGCTAACATAGCTTAGCTTTGTGAAGTAGCTCCTATCATTGGAAGATTAGCAGCTAATGCTAGGCTAACTGTCTGACTGACTGTCACAGTAACTAAACCAAAATTACCAAACCGTATAATTGAATTGCTTGGGTTTGAGTTAGACATTCTTGCTGAACACTTTTGTGCATTAATATAAGCCAGAAAAAACATTTGCCCGTAAGAGTTTTGTTTTTGCGTGGAAGCTTGCTAGTTTGCTAATTTACTCCATAGCTAACTTTAACTTAGCTCGGTCTGCGTTTCAACTTTAAGCTAATCAACATTAATGTTAACATCTTTCTGCATCCACACCTTTTGTTTCAATAGTTTTAGTCCAATAACGAACAACGTTTTTTTCTTCCTGCACTGTTATAGTCCAGTTAACCACAGTGCAGGGTATTTCTATTATTAATATTAGCACCAATGCATATTAGTATTGCATACATACCTGCTGCAGCAGAAGGGCTTGTTGCTTCTGGTGGATCAGAGCCTGCAGCTGGTTGGGGGACAGCAGCTGCTGCATCTGCCGAGGAGCCATCATAGCCAGAAAAAGCTTTGAGCAGAAGAGGAAAGATGAAATGATTAAGGACCACAGTCTACAGAGGGAAGGCAAGAGGACGAGTGAGCGAGGCAGAAGGCAAGTGTCAAGTGTTCAACAGTAATAACCAGCGAATGGGATTCTTTCCAATCCAATTACAAAACAGTGCTGTCAACCTTTTGTGAACATCATCATGCTGGATTGTGTCATTGACCGTAAATGAGATGGGAGATAGGCCGACCAGTTAATTAGCAACACAATTACATGCTTGTTGTGACTCCTAATAGAAGTGTACGGATATTAATGAAGGCAAACACCCGCTGAATAATAACTGATCTGCACTGGTACTGATTGAGTGACAAATAACAGAGCGGCTGTCTCCTTTTGTATTCAAACCCAGGCCACAGCAATTGCCATGAATGCATTAAAGAAACAACACTTACATATTTAACATGCTGTATTACAAACACTGCCAAAAACAATATTAATGCTTTCAATTGATTGCTTGGGAAAACAAAAATGTAGTATATGAACAATATGTTGTTGTTTTTTTGTAGATATAAAATGTCACTTGCTGTATACATACATGTGTAAAAGCTGTGACTGGGTTTCAGTGAAGCCTTGAGTCTATAATGGAGTAAAATATTAGCAGCTTGCAGGATGGAGTGAAGAGAGGAACCCGTCAGGGACCTCAAGTCTGTCATTTGTGTCATCAGATAATACCTTTTTGATTTTTAACCAGACTGATAAAATAACTAAAGAGTTAAGAACAGTAGGAATGAGATCACAGATTTGCCCTTCGGCACAGCGGGTGTAACCATGCGCATTTCATTTGATCATCCATCTATGAATCGTTTTTATTGTTACGATAGTCGACTTATTCAGTAGTCGATTGTCAGATTTGACAATTTGAAAGACTTTACATTTACAGCATTTACAGCCTCCTAAATGTGAGGATTTACCGCTTTTCTGGTCAAATTCTATGTATTTATAGAAAAATGAAAGAATAGCACAGAGAAAGTGGTGGTGGAATGAGCAAAACATGTACAACATTTAATTGACTATTTGCTTTTATTTGGCTATTTGCATGTATTTGACTATTCACACTTTTATTTAAATACACAGAGAAAGGTCCTACCAATGTGAAGAAAGTGCAAAAACTAAATCTTATTCAACTCACCAAACTAAACTTGATGAACAAATCAGGTATTTGCTGTACCATCCAATAAACCTATTGTGTCGACTGCTTTTAAAAATGCATCGGGTACATTAACGTATACCTAAAGCCCTACCCCACCACATACCTATTTAATTCACCCACAATTTAGTGAGACATCACAAGCAGTTTAAAGAGGTCACTTTGGGATCTGAGAAATGGGGATTTTCTGACAATGTAGTCATTTAAAATTAAAACAATTGGTAATTGCCACTCCAGTCTGACCCTTTTTAAAAAAAAACTTTTCTGTGTGTGTAGTTTTAAAAGAAGGCACTGACATACAGCCGGCTTCATTATCATGCTTTACAAATCTCTGAGAAACCATTCGTGGTGTGTGAACTGGATGCTACAGCTAGAAGAGAAATCCATTACAGACGGAGGTCCTTCTCTTTCATTAAAAGAGGAAACTATTCTCCACTGTAAATGGTCTTCATCTGTAACATTTTGCAGAGTTTGCAGGTTGAAAAACTTTCATATCACAAGCTTTTATTATATGTTTTGAAGGCTGAAATCACACTCTCTTGCAGACAGGCTGCGTCGAATCGGTGGCGTTATGACATTATTACATTATGACCTGATGTTTTCTGAAAATTACTCAAAAAATAGCATGTTTTAAAAGTTCTACTGGCACGGTTGCAGACAGTGCTAGCAGACCCTTTACCGTGTTTCCAATGTGTTATTTTTTTGTAGGAGTCACAAGTTGAGTGTGTTGCACAGGCTTAGAAAGTGAATTAAGAAGAAAAGAGCACAGCAAAACTTTGATGGAAATGGCGGTTACCAGGCGTTCATTAGCTTGTCGTTTCACTGATCCCCTAGATTAAGATTCCCGGGGACAGAATCACAACAGGCAACCATAAAATTGTGTTGGGTCATGCTTATTTGCCTTTCACTTGCATGTGTTTGGCCCAGGTCTGTGGACAATTATTCCTCCCTGACTCTGACTCACAAACTAATAATGAAGGACAAACAGAGTTCTGCGTGTCGACTCCCAACCCGGATCAGATCTCATATGAAAAAGCCCTGCCACTGTCAACAGAGCTGCAGGCTCCCCGAGTTCGCTGTCCTGTCAGAGGACGTCCAATATAGAGCCGTCGCGTGGTGTTTCTCCTGACATCTGTTTGCCAAAGACGGTTCTATTTCCCGCTTATGAAGAGGAGGATGAGGGGGGAGGTTGGGGAGAGAGAGGTGGATGAAGATACCTGTTTATGGTGGAGACTCTGCCAGTTTTCCGCACTCACTCCGCTGCAGGAGTCCCCATTAGCTACTCTCTCTCCTGCACCGGTGTCGGTGTGACTGAGGAGGCTGCTGGCTGGGGTTTGACGGGCTGTCGCGGGGCTGAGAGGAGACTCAGGCATTCCAGCTCAGGTCCTAAAAGAAAACAGTCAACCTTAAATAAACTGTAAGACTCCAAACACTGCAAATACAGTTCAGCATCATCGCTGATGTACACCTTGTGTGTGTGTGTGGCTTTTGGGTTAACGACACAGCAAGATCAAAAATAGCAAAGATAATGGTGCTTTTGGAGGTGCTGGCTAATAGGAGATACAAAGAGAAACTAAATGAAGTGAAAAACTTCTCTGCAGTTAATGCAAGGCTTCACATGTGATGGAATTCAACAAAATCACAAACTATGATGTTAATACAGGTATGATTTGCATGTGAGACTTTAGTTTTGTGTGAGTGGAAACAGCAAAGCAGCATTAATATTTTAGAATGAGTCATTTACATTTACAAATACCAATTTATGGGAATCAAAATCATCCAGATGTCATGCACACATGACATAACTAACAAGTTTACGGTGGGTTCTTAAATAAAAGTGTCCAAATGCATACAAATATTTTTTGATATGTCGAACATGCATATGACGGTTATCGTCGCTTTGCTCAAGCCAGTGATATTTGACACAGAATGTAGTCGGTAAATGTATTTGCGGCTCTTTAGTGGAAGGGCGTGAAGCTCCAGGAAAGCTTGCATCGATATTGTACAAATACTACTTTTTGCTTCTTTTTTTAACTTATCTCGGCAGTGCATGAAGAAGAAATATAAAACGTAAAAAGAAGATCCACATATTTAAACAAAAGAGCTTTAAAAGGCACCCTACTACCTCTGCGACTGAGCACAGACGAGAGTTTAACTTTAAGTATCGCCTCCTAAAAACACACAAGAAGTCAAACCTCTTCAAAGCTTTCAGACTCCTCTATTTCTGTCAGAATTGTATGAAAGCTACATACCGTGAAGGGGAAATATTGTCGAATTTAGAGCAGCCAGGCAGTGTTGATGTCTCCAAGTCATCCAGTTTTGAAGTGAGGATGGGAGAGATCTGATGGAGTTGTGCGTCTACCTGAGGGGGAGGAGCCACAGTGTCTGTCAGTGAGCTAAACAGTGAGAATAGCTGTTCATCACCAGGATGTGCAAAACAGGAAAATCTGCTTGAGCCGTGAATAATTTGTCGGCTCCAAAAAAGTTTACCCGCTGTGTGTTTTCACATTTGTCGTGGTAATTTGTTTCCAACGTTTGAAAAAAGGTCCTCTACATTTTGCATGATCAATAAATATCACGTCTATCAATAAAGATGATAATCTATTTATAACATACATAGGGGGGGGGAAACAGTTGTGCTTTCCAGTCGCCTATTTTGCAGGCATTGCTTTTGTTTGTACATATTCATAGACATAAACAATGCAATAAAAGAGATAAATTCCTGAAAACAGGCATCATTTACTGCCTTTCATGATTTAAACAAAGGGTTCTCTTTGAGACAAGATAAGTATAGTTGTCTGTGACTTTATTTAGATATGCGTCAACAAGGAAAAGAGCTCCTCGGCCACACAACTGTCAAACTGTTATCAAAGCGCTATTTACAGTAGTGTCGGCACTTTCATTTGAATAGCACATCAGTACATCTGTTAAAAATAAATAAAGTGTTTTAATTTTGGCTGTTGATAAATGCAATGTACCCTATTGTGTCAAACTTCAACACAACAACTAAAATTACTCTTAACTTTGTAGAGAACACGTCTGCAGTCATGTCTTCATGTTTTTAATCATTTCTGTTTTGTGTTTTTACTGTTTTACTATTTGTTTATACATTTTTATAGTATTTTTATCCCTTCTTCTTCTTCTTCTTCTTCTTCTTCTTCTTCTAAGCATTACATTTCTTACACTCCTGCAGTGGCTTCCTGTAATGTCAGGTCGTTATTTCAAAATATCTTCTACCGAGTGCAAATACATGATGAAGGACGACGATGAGGACCTGAGGCCAGGCTGCTCGTAGCTTCAGGAGAAATTCATGAGACGAGAAGGGACATCAAGGTAAAGAACAGAAAATACGTCCTTTTATATTGTTGCTCACGCACACAATGTTAAGTGTTTCTCTCTCGCCATGGAACAAGAAGGAAAACATAACACTGTGTACACAACAACAGCGTAACACACGTTAAAGGTGCAGCTATTTACATGTTGTAGATGTGGATTAGTGCGGTACGTTTGGATATGACAGAGCAATTAATGATTGAAATGTAGATATTGTTACCAAGGTAACTTTCTGCCACCTACTGGATTAGTATTTACCTGCCCTTCTTTTTTTATTGGAAGAGAAACGTCATGTACATAGTCAGAAACAGGTACTAAAAAAAATCCATGCCGTGCCTTTTCTTTATGCTGCGTTGAGGCATTTCAGGAATGTCATTAAAAGTTGACTTTGAAAGTTAAAGGTCTTATCACCTCTTTGACTGCCGGAGTCAAACACCAGGATCCAGGGAACCTGAGCTGTTGCTCTGGTGGTGTCGTGAACCTGCTGTCCAGCTGGGGTCCAGTCCAAATAACTCATCTGATACCTCCTTTGTTCCTGCTCGGGGGGCCTTGTGGCTGCACACAACCTAAATATCTGCTCTCATCGAACCTGTTCCTGGAAGCAGCTGGTCTCCGACCAAGGCAGACACCCCTCATCTTTGTCACCTCTCCTCCTCTCCCGGGCCTTGTAATAGCTGAAGTTCCCCCAGTGATGGTCCCGACCGCCCTCGCCGCGGCACCACCTTCACAAAGCAGCCTTTCGCAGACAAAGTTGTGCCGCACCTTGTTCCTCCAGACCAAATCTCTTGAGGTAAGGAAGCGCTCCCTCTTTGCTCTGTAGCTGGACGCCAGGTTGGGTTTTCGTGGACGGGGAGGACGCGAGGATTCAGGGTGATGTCCGAGAGGGAGAGCTTGGAGAAGAACTGTGTGTCCTAAGAGGAGCTGATTGTGTTATCTAGAGGATGAGATGAGTTGGCGAGGACGCTCTCAAAGCTACGGACAGCATCTGCCATCGTTGCAGCCGTTTCTTGTCCTATAACTTCCCTGCATGCTTCGCTTCCCTCGTAGATGTTTTTCTGAAATCACATCCCTCTTTTTCTTCTTTCATGTATGAAGCATCTGAGAGACCTTGACTTCTTCGTCTTCTCTCTGTTTTCATTGATTGTTCTCTGTTCCTCGTATCAGATCCCGCTGCTTCCTTCCTGTTGGACAAAATGCCAGACAAAACTATTATCTTCCGAGACAGCCTTTACATGCCTTTCATAACCAATTCAGGAGGCGTTCATCACTCTTTTGCGTTAAGAGACACAACACTCTTTACTCACTGTAAAAATATGTATGTTATTTGCTCCGTAAGATTGAGGACTAACCGCTTTGGTCATGGCTGGAGCTGGACATGCCACTTTGTCACAGCTGTGGCATAAACGCAGGAAATAGTACAAACACGAGATCAGTCTTCACGTGTTATACGCAGTTAAAAGAAGGAGCTCGTGTGGAATGGTTGTTTCTTTTTCACAGTTATTGCGCCATCAGAGAGTCAGGGGTGGGATCAGGTCAAGATTATTTATTATTGGAGGCCTAAAACGAATACGCAGGCTATTTGTTCTGTTTCAGACCTCATGTGGCCGATTGTGGGCCAAAAGCAACAAAACACAAATAGCTGCCGTGGTAAATCCCATGCTTGTTATACGAATAACATTACGACTCTCCAGGGAGACATTGCAGTTACATAAGATCAATGTTTACAAAACATGTGGTGTTGGAGTCGTTTTGCTGTAGGATAATGAGATGATTATCAATCTTTATTGGAGATTATATCACACAAACTCTGTTCTTCAAAGAGGCACGAGGATGATATGTTCTACTTCTGAGTTTAGACTACTGTACATAGTTTGAGTTCCCTCCGGCCTATTTATAGTGTTGGCCCTCGCAACAATGTCATCTGTAACTCGACTCCATCTGTTAAGTCATGTTGAATGTCAGTTGCCAGAAGCAGACGCTCTGCAGTTCACTTCCCGCTGACTCTCCTACAGAGAGCTCTATGGAGTCCGTGGGACAACCGGGCCCTTCTGGGGCCTGCAACCTCTTAGAGGTGCCAGGCTTCGACCCGCTGGAAGTGGACGACGACGAGTGGGAGATGGTGAGCGGCATCAGGCCCAAATCTTCTCCTCGCCCTCGGAGAAGGAGCTCCGACAGCGACGAGGACTCGGAGCCCGAGCCGCCCCTGTCCGGCTCCAGGAGAGTGTCCTTTGCAGACGCCAAGGGCCTCAGTTTGGTGCGCGTGAAGGAGTTTGACACGTGGGATGTACCCAAGCTGCCAGAAAGTGACTCTTCTCAGGCCGCCGGTGTAGATTCAGAGGTGTACTTCCTATCGCCTCTCACTTTCTCCCTTCCGCTGTCGGCCGAGGAGCTGGTCGTCAGAGTCCGAGAGCGGAAACTGGAACTGGAGACCATCGAGTTACTTCCGGGGTCCACGACACTGAGAGGAGTGATCCGTGTCCTCAACGTCTCCTTCGACAAAGCGGTGTTCGTCCGAACCACTTTGGACAACTGGTCGAGCCACTTTGACCTCCTGGCGGAGTACGTGCCCGGTTCCAGTGACCGACTGACGGACCGTTTCTCCTTTAAGCTCACCCTGGTGCCCCCGTTCGGAGAGGCGGGAGCCCGAGTGGACTTTTGTCTGAGATATGAGACACCGGTGGGAACGTTCTGGAACAACAATAACGACAGGAACTACGTGCTGTTCTGTCACCAGAGAGCGAGGGAGAGGAGAGAAATGTCCCAGCAGGAAAGAGTGAACAAAAAAAGCTGCCTTAAGACTTTCAGGTGAGGAGATAATGTGTTGAGGATTTCTTAAAGCTCAATACCAATGAAGGGACTCTGTGAGGTCTGTGTTTTCTCTAAGTTTGAACTGGTGCCACAATCCTTTACGTTATAGCTGAATGATGGATTGAAAACAGGTGGTGAGGTGCGGTGGATGTGCAATCGATCCAGGCTTCCTTGCACAACTAATTGAAATGTTTTTTGCTACTTTTCAAAAGGATTGATTAAAGTATTTCAGAATTGTGGTCACATAAAAGTCTGAACGGTCCCAATGTCATTGATTCACAGTCAGAGCCTCTCCGTCGTGGGAAACATTTCTGCTACAGAAGCTTCCTCTCAGGAAAACATTTCAACAGGTGAATATTTATTCTTCGGGTTATGATATTAAGAAAATGATTGCGGAACGTAGAAAGACACGGCTGTAATAGTGCATTTACATGTCTCTTTTCTGCAGATGTTTCACAGCATGGAGAGACAGCGGACGCCGTGAAAGTCGAGCAAATCTCTGATGGCCAGTCAGGAACTTCGGAGGAGGATCGACAGAAATTACTGGCGAGTAACAATAAAAAAAAAACACAAATACTTCACCTTTCTGTTTCTTTCTGCGGGCAACAGTCCAGTTTACTAATACATTTGTTGGTCTTGCTATCGCTTCAGTTCAGTAAATGTGTGCTTGAAACTCATGTGAATTTGCAAGTTAAGAAAGCATCAAACTAGACTGATAAGTTACTTGAGCTCTAACACTACAGGTTATTTTTCATTGATGAAACAATCTCCTATTTTCTAACTTGATTGGACAGGTTTGACGTATTATTGGCCATGAAAGCAAGCTGAAAGACACCATGATATGTCTGCGAGATACATGAGTATCGGGAAACCTTAAATGACCTCCAGTGCATTTTTTGAGAGAATATCACATGACCAGGACTTGAGTGACACCGTGCAGCTAAAGAACACTCAGTGGGTGCAGTTTGCACTTACTTAGTGTCTTTTATGCAGGCTATTTTATGCAGGCTATTTTAACATCTTATCAGTTTGTATTTAATCATAAATAGAGTTTTTACAAGCCTGTTTGTGTGTGAGATACAATTTGAAGTCACCCTACTCCCTTTTTTACTTCAAACAGCAACTGTTGTGTGAGCAAACTAACATGAATCTATCCCTGTTGTTGATGGACAGACCGAGAACAGGCGGAACAGCATCCGAAGAAGTTGCAGAAAGTCTGCACGGATGGATCGGGTGAGGGACTACTTTTCTCAGAGAAACGGAGGAGCGGACGGCACAGAAAGAGATGAATCCCCTCCAGAGGCAAACCAGGCTGCTGCAGAAGAAACCTCAGAGCAAGAGCACTCAGACGTGCCGTCACTTCCTGACGCGAGCAGTAAGTCAGAAGGTTCTCGTTTTAGTTCGGAAACTTCGGAAACATGCAGCGAACCTCTCGCGGATACATCACCAGCTCACGGAGACGCGTCTGGCGGCGAGACGGATCAATCCCAGAGCGTCAATTTGTCTGACTCGGCCACGTTACCAGGAGGTGAGAGAGCCACGGTTATCCCAGACAAGCCATCAGATGATGAACCTGCTTCTGAGGAATGCCAAAATATCAATAAGTCTGTCTCAAAAGCTGAGGAATGCAGTCAGAAGCAAGACCCGAGTTATGAATGTATTAGCAACATTGCAGCTCAACCAGCTGACAGTGAGATTGCAGAAGGAAGCAGTGAAAGCCTTGATACCCAGACCAACAGCTTCTCATTTGGTACTGTGGTGGCGCCGTTGTATCATCAGCTGTTTGGCAGGGTAGGAAATGAAAGTGATTGGAGAAATCCAGTCCAGGCTGCGCTGCATGCTGGAGACTTAAGTTACCATCACCCTGAAAGAAGACAGACTCGCTGCTCTGTTCCATCAGACGCTCGAGGGAACAATGCCGAAGAGCTTAAGAGTCAGGAATCAAACCAAGAATACTTAGGTACAAATAGTCCTCCTATGGAAAAAGAAGAAACAAGTTTGAGCGTGACAGCGAACGACATCCACGCAGAAGCTCAGCGGGATCCAGATGATAACATGCGTTCAGACCAGAGACGATCAAATACATCTGAGGTTCCTAAAGCTATTCCTGGAGGCACGGTAGCGCAGCCACATGCTGCAAACATTTTAAACACAGATTTGTTGGAACCACAAAAACCCGCTGAGAGTTTACCTCTCCAGGGAGAAGCGCGGGAAGACAATCTGACCTTTGACCTTAAACTGCCAGAGCCTACACGTACGCAAACTAAAACTAATCGAGATGAAACGCTTGCAGACAGCAAAACACAAGAAGTCACGTGCTCGTTTATGTCACTTCAACCTCCTGGGAGGGTATCAGAGCACGTTGGCGACGAGACGGGCCGACGTGGCAGCGGCAGGGGAGCGGACGACTGCGAGCTTGTCCACGAACCGAACAAAGAGGAAGACGTTTGCGAAACAACCGCTGCCGTTTCAGAGGAGGATGAAGCGGTCGAAGCTTTACACCATGTGAAGCCTAAACACACGAGTAATTCAGCGATGGAAGAAACGGAGATTAGCGACGTTCCTTCCTTTGACATCGTGGAGGAAAAGGACGTCACAACGCCTCAGATACCTCTCGAGACTAATAATGTGGAGGAAGGAAATGAAGTGGTGAACAATTTGCCCAAAGAAGAAACAAAACACTCGGCTGAAAAAGAGCCAATCGGTGAGGTCGCTGGGGCGACGGCGCATTATCACATGGGTGACATGTTCGTGGAGCTCGAAGACGACGACGCGCAAAACATCGAGCATCGTGAAATAGAAGCCGGCGTCGCCAAACAGGAGGATTCTTGTTTTGCAGACACTCCTGTGGTGAACTGGGAAATGATGGTTGAAGAAGAGGAGAAAAGCATATTAACAGATGAAGAGGAAAGTGAGACCACGCACTCACACACAGTAGGACAGTTGGAGGACGCAGAGACATTAGAAAACAGAAATACAACAGAGGCGGAAAAAGAGGACAAAATGGTTTGGGAGATTACAGCTGCGAGAGAGAAAAAGAACGGGGCGGAGGATGTAGATGTTTTAGAGGTCAAGCAGAAGATTGGAGAGGAAATTGGGGAGATTATGGCAGGAAAAGACAGGGAGGAAGTTGCAAAAGCATATGTTCAAGCCACAAATGAAGCCGCAGAAGAAGATCTAGCTGAGGAGATTGAGGAAGAGAAACAAGAGGAGACTGAGCTGGAGGACGAAAATCACTTTGCAGGGATACATGAGGTCAATATTGAAGAGACAAATGTCCAAAATGAAGAGGATTTGGAGGAGGGGGAAGAAATGGAAATAGACCTGAGCGATGACGATGAAGCAGGTGTGGAGTGGGAGGATCAGGAGGTAGACGTAGAAGAGGAGAATCCAAATTACAAGGAGGAATGTTGTGTTGTTGAAACGGCAGAGTCAGAGATCACAGACGCAGATTCAGAGATCATGACGAGAGAGGACGGGCAAAAGGAAGCGGGCTGCTTTGAAGTAAGGTTAGACCTTCCACAGAACAAGGTCAGGGACGGTTTATCTGCTCCGGTGAACAATGTGCAGGTCAAGAGAGTAATTGGCAGAGAAAATGGCCGCACCCCGGCTGAAATGCATCTTTGCGAAGAGGTCGATTTTGAGAATGTTCCACGTGACCTCACGGAAGCTGCGGGAGATGAGAGCGAATCCGTTGCCGCCGAAGGAAGTTCGCTCATTCCGACGTACGAACCTGAAAACGATCAGTCGAGCCGCGACAGCGATTCGGCAGAGTCCGACTCGGACGACGAGGTGGAGCTGTACATGCATTGCCTCAGGGCCGTGCACGCCGGGGAGCAGGCCCAGACGGACAGGAACAAGGACAGCAAAGTAAGGCCTTCTATAGGCAGATGCAAGCCGCTGGCCACACGGATGCCATCCATCAGCGAGTCTCAGGATGAAGAACAACACCCCGGCCGCCTCTTGGACACCCCTGAGGACACGGAGACAGCAGACGTCCAACCCACAGCTGCAGCGTCAAACGGACACGAGAGCATCGATAGAAACGTTTCATGGTGGCAAGAGACTTTTTCCTGCAGCAATATCTCAAAAACATTGTTATACGCCACCTTGATGGTGGTATTTTTAGTTGTGGCCTACCGTTATGACTTTCTTGCCTGTTTTGGGCTCTACTTGATATCAGTGGTTTGGCTCTACTGTCAAGGAGAGAGGCAGCCAAAGCAACAACAAAAAAAGCACAGAATAGGTTGAATTAAACCATAAACTGTATGACGATCATGCCATAATTTGATAGTTTGCGATTATCTTAAGGTATTTTAACGACACCTAACAGGAATGTGCTACATAGAAGAAGAATAAACATGCAAAAGTGAATGACAATGGGTATTCATTTCAAGTAAATATGACGCATATCAGAATAAATGCTGTATATTCCCTATGGGAGGATGCTAACTCTTTGCTGTCAAGAGTATGAACCAATTTTCTGTATTCTTTACTGTACATAAGACTTAGACAACAGACCATTGCTCACACTGATCAGCTCTGCGGAACGTTAACGCACCCTTGAAGGTGCAAATGAAACCAATCGGTGTGTCGTGATGCCACTTGTCGATCACTTTGTTTTTGTAGGGTATATTTAGTTTTCATGGAATTAATAAATTGTACTCGACAAATAATTAAATGTGGACAATGGCTTTTATTCGCCTTTACAATGCTGATAGTAGCCGGCTCAGAGTGCATATAAGATCATCTTAGTTTAGCGTGCTGACAAACAGCTTTTCTTCTTTACTGCCAGAGTATGTATGTGAAATCTCACATGATGATGCTCTATATATATACTAACGTTACAATTTTTTTATATGCTGTAATTGCATACCACCCATGACAGTGCAACAAGCAGGCGTATCTGCAGCTAAAAATAAACATGCTGTTAGCATCATGTGCTGTGTGTGAGTTTTGGATTAAGAGTGGTTATGCAAAGACAGTATGGATAAAGCTTTAGCTACAACTCGATGTCTTTTCTTCACACCAAATCCAACATTCGACAAAAGCAACATGAAAACTGTAAAATTATTAAAGATTTTTTTCATATTATTTTTTGACCAGTCATGTTAACGTTGTCTCACGAGAACAATGAAAAGGACTTGGAAATCTGTCTTTGTCAATGTGGGGACCACATAACACTGGCACCAGTGGGTGGCACTATACACACATTACAAATACAAATACAATTTGATACACAAAAATTAAATACAATATTTCAACAACCTACAAATAATCCTTTATGAGCTGTACAATATTTGCTTTTTGGTATGGTTATTTTGACTTCAAATGAATAGACTGATGCTATGGAAATGCATCATCATCATCATCATCATCAACAGGAAAAACATTTTCCAGCAAAGTTTGAATCCAGAAGTGTTTAGTTTCCTAACAAGAAGTAATAGCTGACTACTCACGCTTGTTCAGGCATTTCTTTTCTTAGACTATTTTTTTAATGATGCATTCACCTCTTCATAAGGCGAGAGATACGATTCATTTTGAGATTTATAACACTTTCATCAACAGTGCTCCTGAATAATCTGCACTACCATCACAATCAATGCAATATTATTTATTTGGGCTTTCCTCACGCTATCCCTGTGAACAGGACATACCGCCATGTTTTTGTCTAGTCCAAATCTATTGTGCATGCTTCATCCTAGGCCAAATCCGATTAGCTCACTTGCGAGCTGTCCTCGCTGAGTAACTGTATCTGTGCCAAATTGTTGTATGTTGTATTTAACATTTGTATGAGCATGTTCTTAGACAAATCTATTTTGCAAGTAAACAACCTAACTGATAACGTATGTAGTTTATAGTGCAATTGTGCTGAGTTATGAATAGCATGACCTTTTAAACAATTTAAATACATCTAACAGTACGAAATCAATACATTTTATACTTTACTTTTACATTTAAGTGTTTAAGTTTTTACATACAAGTTACAACACATACTGGCTAAGAGGTAAGTAGCATTCAAGTACACAGGACAAAAGAAAAGTCCAAAGATTCAAAGGTTGCATTTGTCAGGTACACAAACAATGTGTACTGAAAAAGCAGTGAGTAGTAAGTAATGGACATAGGTATAATTTAAGTAATGTTAAAGCAAAACATTTTCATTCATGAGAACATATTTAACAGAAAAAAATATAATTTTATGTCATGTCATGAGGTGTAGGGATTACTTCATTAGTTTCGGAATTTACAAGCTGCACTTGAACGCTCCATGGGACGCACGCAGTCACAGGTACGCTTCCAGGGCTGTGATTGGTCGACGGACTGTCAGTTCCGAAGCACGTCTGTCAAAATCAACCAATCAGCGCGGGGTTTGTTGGCCCGTGCACCGGTTCGCCGGTCGGCTTTTTCACAGGTTTCGCAGCTGGGAAAAAAAGAGGAAGCAACTGGCCGAAGAGGCAGGCAGCAGCATCGGCGGCGCGGTGCTATGGACCTCAGGGACAATGTCGAGACAGGGGAGACGGAGAACCACACGGAGCCCTTCTACGTGCCGATTCCCGACGAAGTGCCGTACAAACAGGAGCAGGAGAAGCTGTCGGGGGTCGTCAAAAACGTCCACAGAAAACTGCGCAGGAAATACAGAGAGGGTAAGCTGCCTCTATGGGCCCCTCCGTCTTCGTCTCTCTCTCTCTCTCTCTCTTTGGCCCAGCAGCCGAGTGGCTACTCAACGGTAGCGGTTGGTTACTAAACTAAACCCCTTTCCGTGAACAATAATGGACATACAGACAACTTATTACCCTCTGTAACGGTGCTCCTCCGAGCCAACGGCCTTGTTTTGAGTCTCGTTCGCAGCTATGGAGGCAGCAGACCGCAGCGGGGGTTGTGTTCAGCAAGCGAGGCCTTTTTAAAGCTACTTTACAATAACATTTGGGCTATATACACTGCACATGCCATAACCGTTTATTAACTTAAAGTCACCCGTGTGAACACGTATGTATGTCCCTTCTAAAACAAGTTTAATAGGTTACCAGTGAGAGATAATATCTGCTGGCAATAAATTACTTATTATTGCCTCTTTATTGCCAATAAATGATAACTCTGTGACCTGAACAAACATTTGTGCAACTTATTATCTTTATGTCTGAGTGTTGGTGTTGTTCTGAACTAGAAAACAAAGGTTGAAGGTAAATCGATCCCTCATTGCTTGGGAAATCATAGTGTTCCGTGAGTGCATAAGAAACTGAAGATTTTACTCTTATTTCAACTGTTTTAGAGACATATTCCCCAGTTATTTCTCATAAATTAATACAAGCTCCAAACTCAGAGGATGCCACATTTACTTCTGCTTTTGCTCTTGGGGAAGTACAAAAAAAGTTTTACTTCGTGGGAGAAGATGATACTGTCTCTGCAAAACGGATTTTGCAGACAAAATGTTCCTCTGGGGGATGTGGCTCCTGATCACCTCATCTGTCTTCACTCATTTGTAAGCCCACAAATATTTGCAAATACAAATTTGCAAGTCTGAAATCGAAGCTTCCAGGATACAAGATGCAAAAAAAAAATGCAAAAAAAATGCAAGATGCAAAAAAAAATGTGTTCCAGTAATTTATGGATCCTTTTAAAGCTGTAAAGTGTGTGTGTGTGTGTGTGTGTGTGTGTGTGTGTGTGTGTGTGTGTGTGTGTGTGTGTGTGTGTGTGTGTGTGAGAGAGTCTGTCTGTTTGTCTTTTTTCCTATTATGAGTCAATCTGAACATGGGCAGAGTGGTTAACACATTGAAGTTGAAGACTTTTTGTACTTTAAGGTGCTTACCAGCAATTCTGAATTCCCCTGGATGTATAAAAAAAAAGAGAAAAAATACACTTCCTACGAAGCCTAACCACACTGAGGCTTTGTGCTGTTGTTGACTCTCATTTCTGAGGAAATGCACAGTCCTACTGGAGCCGGTGTGGGAGGGGAACACTGAAGGACAGGTTCAAAGAGGTCGTGTGCAAAATTGTTAACTTGAGCATAGCATTAGCTTAGAATAATCACATAATTGTAGCAGAACAGCCAACGATTTGTACTGTACAGGCTTTATGATTTCTTTGACTTTGCAAGTTTAAAAGCCACAAATATATTGACTCTAGTTATCTCCTGCTTGAATGGCGGTTTTGTTTTATTTGACTGCCTCTAAATTAAAAACAGGCATCTGGTCATATTGCTGTCCTCAAATCATAAAGCAAGCAGCAAAAAGAGAAGACAACTTTTACCGGTGTCAAATGATTCATCATGTTTCAGTAATATTTGTTGTGTCAATCTTGGAACAAACGTTGCCACATTCTCTATTAGTTATGTAAAGCAATGCATAGAGAGGTCAGGTTTTGCTGTTTGTTTTGCCTCTATCCTACTTTCACACTCAGAAAGGCCATCACGACCACGATGCATTGTTTTTAAATGACGTTCGATCAAGTTCTATTTTGAACAAATAAAAAAAATACTGAGTAAATGAGAATGGTCGTTTGTTTTGGAGACTGGAACTGCACAGAGGAGTCGTGCTGCTAGCAGACCTCATGAGTGGTTAATAAGTAAAGCATGATCTGGTCGGCTTGGCATAGAATCACAGTGGTCATGCTTCTCGAGCACTGCTGTTTACCACTACTCCTCCTCTTGTTGTCCTTTCATTTCTGTAAATCGGAATCAGAGTTTTTTTTCTTGTGGTCATGGGATTTCTCCCTTATCAGCGTGTTTGCCTATGCTCCAGGCTGTAAACTGTGACGATACGCTAAAGGGATTTTGCGCTGACTTTATTATAACTGTGAAATGGCTATTTGAGGAGGATTTTTTTTTTTCTCCTCAACTTCTGTTGTTGAAACTTTCTTCCAAAAGGAGAACTGCCATGTTTTGTTGCTGAAGGGGATGACCAAAGTTGGCAAGTAAGTTGTGAAAGTTTGTGTTAACTTGATGTGGATGGACGTGTCGGACTAATAGCCGATAAAAACAGGACTTCAGCATGATAAGGCCGGTAGCTTAAGCCAAGTCTCAATTGACGATTCTAGATTCTCAGGTCTGAGGTTTGCCTTTTTTTGTGTTGTCTTTTTATTTGTCAGCTCTGTCCTGATGTATTTATTTTTATTTATTTTTTCATCAGTGGGCGACTTTGACAAGATCTGGCGCGAGCACTGTAAAGATGAGCAGACGCTGAGCGAGTACGCCCTCGCCATGAAGAATCTGGCCGACAACCACTGGACTAAAAACTGCGAGGGAGAGGGACGCATCGAATGGTGTCGCAGGTACGGCCGACTGCAATTTTTGGACCTCGTGACAATGAAGTCTGACTCGTCCAAACACGCAGGATGTGTTGTTTACGACATGTCATTTGTCACTTTGGCGGTGAAGTTCGAGTAGTGTTTTTTTTATTTGTTCATTCCTCTTTTCACAGTGTCTGTCAAGAATATTTTTTGGATGGTGGGATGAAAAGAATGGTAGAAAAGGATGAGAAAAGTGCCATGCTTACCATGGGTCTGACTGCAGATTCTGTAAGTGCCCAACCGTACAGCAACATCCCCAGGTAAACGCAACGCAAAAGCAACTAAGCAACTTCCATTACCTAGGGTGACAGTAACTGGCCTGAATGTTACTTAACATATTCAAAAAAAGATTTCATTGTAAAATATGTGTTTTGTTTTTCTCTTGTTTCTTATAGAAAACATTTGCAGTTATATTAGCAAAGTATGTGTGGACCTTGCTATTTATCAAAAGCATTTCTCTTTGTTTGTTGTGAAAGAAGAGAAAAAAAATGTTGATTTTTCTTTCTTTTTTTTCAACGATGTGACTTGTTATAGGACAAAGAGACACTATTAGATGCAGAAGTCACGTTGTGTTTTTGACATTTTCCACTTTTCTGTTGTAGTTCCATCTCTCAGCTGGGGAAAATGCGCCTTCTCGACGTGGGAAGCTGCTTCAACCCTTTCTTAAAGTTTGATGAATTCCTGACAGTTGGTATTGACATTGTGCCTGCAGTCGAGGTACGGGTGCTTATTTTGCTGTTTTTTTGTTATTTTTTTTTGTTGTTATAAATCCTTGTTGACAGAAAAACAACGCACAGGGTTCCTGTCTGGTGATTCAGTGGCATTAACTGAGCAATAGCAAGACCGGCAATGACTCATGCAAGGGCATCACTGTAGTGGTTAGAGTATGTGGGAACAGATTCTGCAGAAAGCGGAACAAAAAGCACCTTGCATTCTGCAGCTGCCTGTAGAAAAACTGCACGACAGGGAGCAAATGATCGTAAATAGGACCATTTGAAAGTGTTGACGCTTTGCTTTTTTTCTCTCCTTCAGAGTGTGTACAAGTGTGACTTCCTCAATCTTCAGCTCCAGCAGCCTCTCCAGCTGGCGAGCGACGCGGTGCCGGCTTTCCTCCGCCAGCTCCACAACCCCATCGATACGCTGCCTGCCCAGCTTTTCCACGTGGTGGTCTTCTCCCTGCTTCTGTCCTACTTCCCCTCACCGTACCAGCGCTGGATCTGCTGCAAGAAGGCCCACGAGCTGCTGGAGCTGCACGGCCTGCTGCTCATCATCACGCCCGACTCCTCTCACCAAAACCGCCACGCCCTCATGATGCGCAGCTGGCGCGTCGCGGTGGAGTCCCTGGGCTTCAAGCGGTACAAATACGTCAAGTATTCCCACATGCATCTCATCGCCTTCCGTAAGGCGTCTCTGGCCACCACGAGCGACCTGGTGTCCCGCAACTACCCAGAGATGCTCTACATCCCTCAGGACTTCCACTCCAACGAGGAGGAGGAGTGCGCCGACGTGCCCGTGCAGGTGCGCTCCGAGTTTGAGGATGACCAGATGGCTTGGGGCTTCACGGAGCTCCCCGACGCGCCCTACGATTCAGATTCTGGGGAGAGCCAGAGCAGTTCGGTGCCTGGCTTCCATGAGCTCGAAGACCCCATCCTGCTTCAGAGCTAGGCTCAACCAGCTACAACCCTCTCCACACCTCTTCCCACCTCCCTCTTCTCCTTCTATCTACGTAACTGTCACCTCCCCTTCAACTGCTGCGCTGCCAAATTTAAACCTGCTGCATTCTTCTCCCACTTGTCCTCCCTTTCCTCAAGACAATGCAGTTTGCACAGTGCGAAAAGCGAGAAGTTTACAGATTATTTTCTCATATCCACACTCTTCTGAGAGTACACACACATACACACACATATCTGCAAACACACACACACACACTAAGATGGATATATTTTGATAAATATCTAGGTTTTTTAAAGAGTTGGAAAGTGAATGCCCCCAAGCTATCTGAACTCCCCGCTCTTTGATTTCCATGCAATCTTCCAATCAGCTTTCAATAACAAAAGTCAGCTTGTCTGCATTCTGTACTCTGTCTCTATTTGAATAAGCTAGTGTGGCGGGCTGCTGAGTACGAAAGACAAATGCAGCAACACCAGCAGTCTGATGGGAGTTTGATTGCACTGCAAAGACTGGGATGGAACGACTGAACTGGTACGCTTGCTTCTGTCACAGTCATGCAGCTGGACTCTCTGAAAATTCTTGGTGTGCGTTTAGTTTTCCAAGATAAAAAAAATAAGTTCCTTGTTTTGAAATATATATATTCTCAACAGTCAAAACATTGGTGTTGTCCAGTGTAAAGTGTGGCAATGCCATTTTAACTGGCCATCTTCTGAATAATTTGTGTATCTTTTACAAGAAAGTGGTATTTGTAGCATTTTAAAACATTTTCAGAACCATAAGGTAGGAGTATTACTAGGTTTACTAATGTGAAACTGTAACTTGTGTTTACTCATTGTGTAACAAGGTACGAGTGTTTCAAAATAGGTATTAGACAATTATTTTTTTTCCGCCTCTCGTTGTCCTTTACAAATATTACGACTTAATTATCTCCTGTTAGCTTTCCAATACATGTATTGTTCTCCAGCAGATACATAGTACAACACTGCAAGTCAGTGACCTACAAAATGGATTTCAAAGCACCAGTATCCTTTGACACAATTTTGTAACATTATTGTGAAATACAGTAAGTAATTCACCTTGACAGAGGAGATTTGCACTAATTTTCTGTTTCTGTAATTTTCTTTTTTTTTGTCATACCGAAACCTCTGAGACAGGTGAGAAACTGTAGATTTTAGCAATAGCAGTGTCTGACGACGGGAGGTTTCAGCTGAAGACACTACCAGATGAAAACGATGTAGTCCGGCCTCTCCCCGAGCGGGCTGAATGTGTGGCTGTGGTTGGATTCATCGGTGTGAATGAAATGAATCTGCGTTGATGCGTGACCGTCAGTGGCACTTTATCATTGATCCCAAAGGGGTGTCACAAAATGTAATTATTTTCCTACGATGAACGTTGTACAACCAATATGATGGGCCCGCGAGATAAGTCGGTCTAAGGTGCCTTCTTTGTTCACACATCCTGTATGTTGAAAGTGGATTTCATGCCCCTGGAGAAAGTGGAACTCGTACCTTTTTAAAACGGAAAGATATCAAGCTTCTCTGGCCAAATAGTATCTACTAACTGTTCGGTTCTCCTCCGTCATATTAATGGCTACCAATATACATGTCCAGTGTTGATGTAATGCAGTGTGTTCCCATTCCCGTCTCGTTTTCCATATAATACACATCTCTCTGCTTATATCTGCTCTGCGTTAACAGAAATAAAACACACACGCACAAAAGAAAAACTTTCGCAGTACCACACAAATAGAGAGTTTGAAGTTTTGTGGTGAATCGGTGCTTTTTGTCTTCCAATGTTTCTTTAGGTCCATTTGCATGAGTTGTTTCATCTTCATTATCAACATTTTCAACAATGCAGAACAATGTGTGCTAATAGTATGGTTGTACTTCTCTTTTATAAATGAATGTAAATGTATAGTGCCTGTGTTGCTTTTTTGTGTGTGTATTTTATTATTTTCAAACACTCAAATACAGCTCTTTGCACTGTTTATGGAATTATGAAGAGGCAGTTGTGATACAGGAGATCGAGAGGGACATTTATTCACAGTCCTTGTAATACATAAGCAAGATTTGTCAACATCAGCAGTTGAAAACATAAATAAAGTAAGAACCTATATGGGGTCAGGATTACTTATTATTGTTATACTGAAGACTGAGTAGTGTTTGTAGGTAATTTGACACTGAGGCAATGGGGTCTTTTTTTTTTAACTGACACTAATATTTTACTTAAAAAGTAAATAACCATTGATCAAATCCCCCAAAAAATACTGACATTTGAAAGCAATTTTACAAACTATTTCCTTATGAAGGTAGGATTAGTATTTTTTTTAAATTTTTTTATCCTGACTATTGCTTTCTTTTCCTTTTCGCTTACATTGTAAGCACAGACTGAGCTTTTTTACAGCGCCAGCTTGATTGGACAATCTCTTTGTGAGACGGTTGAAAACTGTACAAAGTAAGTAAATGCATGAGTAAATATTGAGTTTACTCAAGGGCGTTCTTAATTTACATCCAAAACCTGAAGTATTCGCCGTTATTTACAATTGGTAAAAAAAAACAGTTTTGACCCTTGAGGCTTGCCGTAGTGTTCGAAGCCAGCGTCATGGCGCCTGTCAACTCCAAACTTCAGATGCGACAAACTTTTTAAGCGGAAAACTACTTCACTTTACTGACGGCTGCTTTCAGGGCGCTTCGTTTTAACGGCATTAAAAAAAAAAAAACCTGCACTGGACATCAGATGTGAACCGTCAACATGTAAATATGTCGGCGTGCTAACTTTGAAAAAGTATTTAAGCTAGTCCCACTTTCAACAAGTTTGCTAGTTAGCTATTTAACTAGCGTGCCATATCCGGATTTAAAATGTAACGGATAATAAACCAACTATAACTCATAAAACGTCCTGTTTTGCGGGGGAGCTCCGGCTCGTCCGTCTTTCTTATCAAGATGTTTGGTTATCTACGCTACTGTGTCAGCCACTGCCTCCGTGCAGCGATGACCCGGCTCGAGGACGTGAACGGAGAGGTGAGCGTGTGGTCGTCCGTCCGGTGGCTCGGCTACCTGTCCAGGCTCAACCTCCTGGTCGCCCTGTGTTTGGGGCTCTACGCCCGGTGGTCGACTACCGCGGAGGACACCACCCTCCTGGTCGTGTTCGTCCTGGCTCTCGTCGTCCCCGCGTTGGCGGGCGTGTCGCACTGCTTCTCCCGCGCGGAGAGGTTCGGCCTCGGTCTCCTCCACCTGTGGTTCGGGTTCCTGCTGGGACTGCAGGGTTTCCTCGACCGCGGCCCGGCTCACGAAGTGGACGCGAAGGCGCGCGCCGCCGACTACCTGCTGCTGGCCAGCGCGGCCTCGAGGACTCTGTGGGCGCTGCTGGAGCGGCTGCTCGGACGCGCCGGGTGCCGCCGGCCCGCCTTCCTCACCTCGGCGGAGCAGCTGGAGCTGGTGGGCTTCGCCGCCGCCGGCGCGGCGCTGCCCGCCCGGGACTGCGTGAGCGTGACGGTGCTGCTGGCGGCGCTGGCCGCGGTCATGGTCGCCCTCCGGATGAAGGCGTGCCTGGCTCTCCCCAACTTGCTCTGCTTCGCCGTCGTCGCCGGCGCGCTGTTCTTCGAGTCTCTGCACGTCTCCACCAACCCCTTCGCCCTCGGGTGCTTCTTCGGCCGGCTCATCTGCGACCCTCTGCTAGACGTCTACTTTAGCGGGTTTTCCGTGACCGAGCGCTGGCAGCCGTTGCTGGCGCGGCCGGCTCTGTGGCGCCGGCTGTCCATCCTCCCTCTGACCGCGGTGGAGGTGACCTTCATCGGTTTGGCCAGCGTGAAGCTGGGCGACATGGACCGGTGGTACCTGATGATCCCGGGCTTTGTGATCTGTGCGTTCTTCTGGGCCGCCAGCCACATGGTGTTTGTCATCACGGTGTGGGGCTTTCACACCAAGCTCAGTGAATGCAGGAGGCTGTGCTCGGCCCAGGGGTCAGGGATCAGCGGCCTGAACAAGGTGATGGCCTCAAAGGGCATGAGGCATTTCTGCCTCATCTCAGAGCGCCTGGTGATGTTCTCCATGTTGTCAACTGTTGCTGTGGCCGTACTTTGTTGGCAGGTAGGAGGCAAGACGGACACCATGTATATCTCATAGGTCAACTTAATATCACAGGCCTCTATAAACACCAATTTGGAAATACTGTGAGCAACAAAACAGAATTACAATATCTGGAGGAACATGCACATCCATACATTTCATTAGTTGGAGTGACTAGGTCACAATAATCGACTCTGCACAAAACAATGAAACGTGCACATGATTTAAAAAAAGTCAGAAAAGCAAAAAGGTCAAGATTTTCTTGCTTTTCATCTTGTGGTTTCTCACATTTATCTTATTCTCTTTGGAGTAGTTAATTACACTTGGCTAAAATGCTTTTGTTGAAATGCAGATTCATGTCACTGTGCTGCCAGCATCTTATTTGGTGACTGTCCTCCTCCGCAGGCCTCCAGCAGCCTCTTCCTAAGCGTCTTCCTGCTCGTCCTGCCTCTGGAGTCTTTGTTTCACGGGCTTTTCCACGAGCTCGGCAGCAGCCTCGGAGGAACCTGTGTGGGCTACGCGGTGGTCATCCCCACCAACTTCTGCAGGTAGTGTGTGTGTGTTTGAACAATAACTGCTGGGAAAATTAAAATATTATCCTCAGCTTTCAGTCATCTGTCGTATTGTTCCTGATGTTTGAAGTGTGCAGCCAGTTTGGCCAAATGTATGAAATAACCATGAACATGGCGCCCTTCATACTCGTCAGTTATTGTCATAATTAAAATATTCAAAAGTGTCCCAGTACACGAGGTTGTCCGTATCAAAATGTAAGCATTTTAGTTTTTAATTGTTTTTAGTGATTTGCCTACGATGGGCTGCCACTCCCGCCAATATCTAGAGCCATAAAGGCAGAAGTTCGGTCGTGATATTATTTTGTTCCTTTGCCCCGTAGTCTGGACGGCCAGCCCGTGCTGCTGCCTCCGAGCCAGGTCCAGGAGCTGAACGAGCGCTCCACGGGCATGTTGAACACCATACAGCGCTTCTTCGCCCACCACTTCATCGAGACGTTCGGCTGCGACTATTCCACCAGCGGCGTGACCTGGGAGGCCCTGCAGGCGAAGATCACGGCGTTCTTTGAGCTGCAGACGGCGGACGGACCTCGCCACGACACCTACGTGATCTTCTACAGCGGCCACAGTCACCGCTCCGGAGAGTGGGCGCTGGCGGGTGAGAGGGAACTCGAGTTGAGGCAATCGTTGTTATAAAGGTTGATTTTTTTTTTTTTTTTTATTGATCAATTCACAGGAAAGTTCATTTTTGGATTTCAAAGTTGATGAACCTGGAGTAGGTGCAACATTTTTTCTTTTTTGCATTTTGTTGCTTAATATTATTTTACGTAATAATGTTTTGTTGGCATCACTGTGCCATTTTTAACTTTCCAGAGATTCCCACGGATTATTTTATAAGATGTAAAAGTCTTCTCAAACTATTTTTAGATCAGAGGAAACTTTGTGAAACCTTCCATGAAGATCAGAAAAGAAAGATCCAGTTTTAGTGTAGCTGAGATTTAAACATTTTAACAAGTGAGAAAAGTCACTTGCATGTAAAGAACATCTGCAATCTTCAACTTTTAGACATTTTTATGGCACTTTTCTATTCTGAAAAATATGCCTTGACGTTATATATTCTGACAATTTGTAAGAGTTTCATTACATTTTTATGACATACTTGACTTTTTTTCTATATTTTTTTGTACGTTATACCAAGACTATGTTGATGTTGTATAACACTCAGACTTTTTTATGACTTGCTATACCATAACAGTTAAATTATTTCATCACATCCTAAGCCATGAATTTGTTTTACATTTTTTGTAGATGTGTATATGGGCGCAATAGATGGATAAAAATATGAGTTTCCTCATACGTAGTTTGGTCCATAGTGATTTGAATAGTTTCCTTCCGCCATCAGGAGGAACCACGCTCCATCTGGATCAGATCCTGGCGTGGTGGAAGGAGCGCAACGGCAGCTTCTGCTCGCGCCTCATCTTCGTGCTCGACTGCGACAACTCGTCGGCGTGGCTGAACGGGGTGAAGAAGGTGGAGGGCCTGTACGTCGCCGCGCAGGGAGCGACGCTCGCGCGGGGGACGGACGTCGAGCAGCAGGACCCCCCGCGGCTCGGAGACTTCACCACCCAGTGGGTGGACTACAACTGCAACCCAAGCAGCAACGTGCAGTGGTCGGAGAGGGGCAGGGCGGTGATGGCCGCCTACGCCGTCTCCAAACACTGGAGCGACTACGCGCTGCACTTGCCGACGGAAAGCGACGTCACCAACTACTGGAGCGCGTTCTTCCCTCGGATGACCAGCCCCTTGGTGCAGGTGTTGGCCGGCGGCTGGCTGTCCGACAGCCTGAACGGGCTCGGGCTCGGCGGCAGCGTCCTGCGGTACCTGAAGAGACTCAAGCTGAACTGGTACCCGCCAGCGACGCTGGACACCGGCCAGGGCTTCAAACTGGTGCGCTCATGCAAAATATGAACACAGAACTACTGTTCAACCGTCTGGTTTTTACAAAAAAAGTTCCTTGGACCGTGAGCATAGGCAGCTATTGGCTAGCGCACGCTAACCGTCACTTAGTTACTGATTGGTCAGTTTGGAGTTTGTCTATTTTAGTACCAGGTTTTATATTCTTTTGCAAATTTTTCTATCAATGTCTTTTTTTTAGCCGCGATTTAAAATTTTTAACTTCCCTGTCGAACAGAAATGTTGAACCTGGGCAAAGTGGCTCAGTTTTACACATATTTACTGTCCGATTTGATTCCACCTTGATTTTAAGAACATTTGTGCCTTTAACTGTAAAAATCACCAAAGAATATTCAGATTATTATTATTTTTTTACCTTTCAAACCAAAGTGGCTGTGGTACATTTCAGAAGAAGATCTCAGGCGTGAATCATATAAGCAACATTCAAGCAGTTTCTAGAGGTCAAAAGGTCGTAGCTTTGTGTTTTTGACTGTGAAATGACTCCCGTTGTACCCGGCCTGCACCACACTTTGCATTTTACGCTCCAAGCTTTGAGTATATTCAATGCACTGCTTTGTGTCTGTTGTAACCGCACGTTGCAACGCTTTTGAGGGCTGTTGTTTTAAAACGCCGTCCCAGCTGCTTCAGGGAGTCCAGAGAGAGTTTAACGGTTGCACTACACACGGCTACGTATGTGTGAACTAGAGTATTTATGTCATAATAAACCCCAGGAATTAACGCATCACATGATGAGAGCTCTTTTGCTTCCTGGGGGTCGATCGCAGTTTACTGGGTTTTGAAAGATTATTCAGGTAGAAGATGACAAACTATGCAATAAAGGAGGAGTGGGACTGCGCTGCTAAAATCATGTACGTAATTGTAATTAACTCAATCAAAACAGTTTGATTCAGATCATCCATTCATAAAAAATAAATAGTCTGCGTTTGTGGAGCACTGTGTAGAGCTGTTATTTCCTAAAATTCTTTTGAAGAACGATGCAATTTGGCACTAATTATAGGGAAACTAGATAATTATACTTAAGAGTTTTACTTTGAATTGCTCCCTTCAAAACCAAGTGAGTATTTCTTCATCATATAAGTTGACTTGTACACTTGCCTGGAGCCAAATTTAAAACGTCAGCTTAAGTGAATAAATGACAAATTATATAGTCGTGTCACAAGACATTTTCTAGGAAATTGAACCGTAAAATAGATTTAAAAAAAGAAAACATTACTAACCTGATAATGGAACAAAGTGCTTTATGTTTCTAATTCATTCATTCACTACCGATCAATGAGACCTGCTCTTCTACCTAAAGCTGCTCAATGGAAAGGACTGTACTCGCTGAAAGAATGAAGTGTTTTATTGCAAAGACAAGACTTCTGGCTGCAACAAACTTCATTTCCTGTCATATTGATGAAGTAAATGTTACTGAACTTCAGAGTGGAGTGTGTGTTTCCTTAGTTTCATGACAATCACCTACTTGTTTGCTTTATCAGTGAAATGTGTTTGTTTGTAAGAAGTACATTATAATTATAATAAAAGGTGAAATAATTCTATGCATACTAGCCCATAACCACAAGATGAAATGTTTGAAAGTGCTTAAAAATCTAAACTGATGATTGCCTCGTGTTATTTGTTAACAAGTAAACCACCTCACGGTATTATGCATCACAACGTCATCACTTCATTATGACCATTTTAAACAAGTGATTTAAAATGGTCATCACTTCATTATGACCATTTTAAACAAGTGATTTAAAATGAGCGTGACGTCGACGCACTGTGAAGCGTCATAGCGTAGCATCTTGTAGCATCTCGTCGCTCGCACTGTTTGGTGCTTATAATCATAGTATATAAATCATAGTATAGCGTGTTGGAAAAAAGCCCATTAATTTGTCATAGTACATTGGAAAAAGTCAAAATGCAGCATGTAGAAGTAAAAGAACCAAAAAAAAAGAGCATAGGACAGCATTTCCAAAAGTCCCAATTAACTTATTGTATAGTATTCCATTTAAAATGTCTTCGTATACAAAGATATTTTAGTATATTATGTCAAACAATATGTAATAAGTCACAGTACAACCCCTCCAGAGAGATTACTTTTACCACAACGCCTCTGTCGATGGCACGGAAACATAATCAATACACTAAACTCAGGTTTTCAGTTCATTTTATTGAAAACTTTATAAAATGATGTGGTGCAGCAGCATATTTCAGTTTTTAAGATCTTTATGATGTTCACATTTACACAAGTTGAAAATGGCTTTTACACAGCAAGCTGCAGAACGATCTCACGGAGACAAGAACACGACGGTTATCGCCCCCATGTGGCCGCAAGTGAAATTACACCGAACCCTAAAACACTAAAAAAAAAAGAAAAAAGAAAAAGGAAAAAGGCCCCAAATGGGACCGGTTCCTATTCCGTTTCCACCACCGCTCGTTGATGAGTTCAGTTTCTGAATTGCATATTTTTGTCATTTCAGAGCTGATGTGCAAATTCATGGCTCGGGTCGGTTTAAGCGTGGGACACAAATGAAACCGCGCAGCACATGTCGAAAGAGCTTTCAGTAAAGAGAGAGAGCGAGGAGGGAACTTTCCTGAACTTCTACCAAGTTCACAAGCAACTGAAGATGTACAGCACAGCACGAGTACAAACTTTAACATGTCAGCTAAACGTTTGTTTTCACGGGTTGTAAATTTGCGTAGCCGTCCGTGTCGTTCAGAAGAGAGGGAGAAAGACGCCTGTGCGGCTCGGATAATCGTGACCAATGATCCAAAAATGAAAAAACAAACCCTCTCATTTGAACAGCAGATCCTGCTGGTTTACATTCACTAGAACATTACGACATAATGCTAGTTCAACAACAGGCAAGTTGGGGCTAGAGTCACGGGCGGCGTCTACTTTTGTCTTCAACTACGTGGGGTGTGGCCATCAGGACACGACGAGTGACACACACACTCTCTCTCACTCTCACTCTCACACACACACAAACACACACACACACACACACACACACAGCTGATTCTCTAACAGCCACAACACCTGAACAGGAACAAAGACGAAAGCTTTCTGGGGGAAGGAGACACACGGAGAATATCCAACGCAACGTGATATTTTCAGTTTGACCCAGTTGGACTTCAGCGTTATTTTTTTTCTTCCTCGGTGCATTTGTAACATTTTAGGCTGAAACTAGCTAATCATCGCTTGATCTATAGATTACTTGCTAAACTAATTTTGTTGATATGAAATAAAAGTCCAAAAATGGACAACGGCCATTTAATGGTGTGTAGTCTTCAAATTGTTTGATTTTCAGTCAGCTAATTGATGCCGCTCTACATTTAACAACTAATTGAACATTTCTGAGACATTGAGGAGTTGAGGTCTCAATATTTTGAACACAAGTACATTTGGTTTTAACGGTTTGACCTCCGAGATGTCAATTTATTTTTGGGAAAATAAAACTTTAGTTGAAATGAAAAAGGAATCTGAATGTTTTAACGGCTGTTAGAGCCGCTCACTCGAGTCCGAGTGGCATTCATGGCGTCAGCAGGAATGGGACCTCTAAGCTTTGGCTTGTTGCATGTGCAATATGGCGAACCCCCACAGAGCGGGACCAGGAGGGTCCTCTTCCTAAACCTGCACCCCACCCGACCACCACTCTGATGGAAAGGATGGATTTCAGTTTGTTTCAGCTGATTCGGACAGCGCAGAGATGAATGACAACTTTTAATAAGTGTTAAAGAAAAAAAGCATTTGGCATTAAAGATATTAACTTCGCGGTGTGAGGTGCCGTAATCAGAGGAGCGCAGCCTTCTTATTATTCAATGCTGTGACGGCGGAGGGACGGCCGGATCTCCAGCCATTCGTTGCGTCGCTGTGTTGTGTTGTTTTGTTTTGAGGAGTGGCGTCTCGATCGGAGCGGAGCGTCTTTTCTCGAAGTGCGATTGTCGTGGATGAGTTCATTAAGAGTGATGCAGATTCTTCAGTGCCTCATTTCACAAAAAAAGGAAATAAGAGTACAATCTAGTGTTCATAAAGTCACCCTAAAGAAATAACAATGATGAGGGAAAAATTGACAAATAACACCCCATATATCAAGTATAATCAGCAGTTAAATAACTACAATATGGTACATATAGATTTTTTTTTTCATCAGTTTTTTTTTTTAAACAAAGTTCTTTTTTTTAAGTACAAAGCCAGAAAGAAGACAAAGGCTTTGGCCAGTTTTTCCTTTCCGTGTCAAACTAAGCGAGGATCCCGAGCAGTTACAAAGGACCTCCGGGCTCAGTTCCTCCAGGAAAGAAAACCTGAACTGTAAACAACACAAAACATAAAAAAATAAAAATAAATTGACAACTATCATGAAGCAAGTTCCATCCTAACCGCCGATTGGCATTTTTGTCGCCAGAATCCCGGATTGACACTGAACATCAGTTACCTACACCTACAGAAACGCACAGCTGCTGCAAACACTCCTCTTCCTCCTCATCGGCACCGACACGAGCGTACAGAACCAAGCATATTTACAGCGGCGGCGGCCATGTTCCCGGCGCTTGACTCGTCTTTTTTAAACGAATAAAGCGTGAAACTAAGAAAAAGAATAAAAACGGCCGTTGATTATTGGTCACGAGTCGATCTACGTCCCTGGTCACCTATTGCCGTCCTTCAACTACTTCCCCTTTCTTTGATTCAACCCTTTTTTTTCCTCCGCGCCTCATGATCGTCCAGAAATAATGTTTAAATAACACAAAAATGTGTCCCTGTGTAATCCCCTCCCGCCCCCAAATGTTCTTAAAAATTAGAATGAGGTAAATCCATGTAGTAAGACAATAACCAGACAATTCTCTAAAAGAAAAAAATTGCCCCCTTCCAAGCCCCGCCTCTGTTGAATGGAACAAAAAAAAAGTTCAACACAGCACAAATATGTGTCCGTCCGTTTGTGTCTTTGTGTCACGAATCTCTTTCAGTCATATCATCGCCCTCCTCCCCATCACCCCCCCCCCTCCCTTCATCAGTTGCACTTGACCGACCGGTTACGACTCTCTCCTCGGCCCCGCCCTCCTCAGGACTTCCTCTGCCGCACCATCTCGGAGCTGCCGTTCAGTTTGCTCCGTCCGGACGGGGTGCCGGTGCTGCCGTTGCCCAGAGGGCGGTCCCGGTCCGCGGGGACTTCCTGTTGGCGTTGACGGGTCTCTTTGTAACGGAGCGTGATGTCCCTGCGAGGAGATTGAAGAAAAAGCAGACGCGCACTAAGAATAGAAAACCAACTTTGGGAACAGTTCCTCCCAACTAGTTTCTGTTTCTCCTCGTTTTCAAAACCCACGAGCAAGAAGATGTTGATGAGCTACCGCACCTTCTCTTATAACAATTAATTATATCTCTTTTCCACAACTTTCTCTTTCCGTCATGGAGGACGGAGATCCTAAATTGCAAACCTGAAATATCCAGGTCCAGGTCTTTGAGAGATGACCCACAACAAAACGTTACTTTACTTCATTGCATAATATTCTTTAGGTTGTGACTAAATCAATGAAACGTCCTGTATCATATGTATCGCAGATCAAGCTGAGGGTCAGATTGACAGCAGGGAGATTATCATTAGTGCTCCGGATGAGACTCTCCAGCACGCTTGATGGTAAAGTGAAACATCCCCACAATACTCACCGTGCTTTGCTGATGCTAACACCTTGTATTTAATCATTTTGTGTGTTTGTTTCATGCTGCTTGGGGTTGGCAGACAAACTGGGTTTGCAGCAGCAACGATGATCAATCAAGACAGAATGTATATTTACCTTTAAAAATAACTTTACAAACACCATAATCCATAATCCCCGTAGGGGTGAAGCCTGCCTTCATGTAACCAAAAGAAAGCTACAACAAAAGACATTACAACTACTGGCAAATAGGATTTCACCCCGGTCTGAGTGTCTGTGGCACGGCATGCTTTAGTGCCCGACGCCCTGGACTGGTTTTCATGCCGACTGGCTCGTGTGTGTGTGAGGTGGGCAAACATTCCCTCTGGCTTCCTTCAAATGAGATCCTACAGTGTCGGCACAAGCCGACTCTCTTCTGTGGTACTTAACTAAGAATACAAATGATGTGAAGGGAGATGCTACAAATGAAAGATGACAAAATTCACTACAGCAGAAAAAGAAAAAAAAACGGTAAAGTGCCATGCGGGAGAAAGACCCTTGTGGATAAATATCTGTGTCGTCAAGAGGATCCCAGAGATCTTCTGAATATGACTATGGATCCAAAACAGTGATGATTGAGAGGGGAAATAAGACTGCAACACTGCTGGTAGAAGGGAACGCCTCTCTCCTCTACCTACCTCACCGGACATTACTGCTGAGCATGAGCAGGAAGGAGTTGGGAAGGAAAAGGGAGGGAGGGAGGATAGGGGAGGAGAAAATAGACCAGAAGCTTAATATGCTGGGGGAACGACTATACTGAACAGGAACAGAAGGGGGAATCAAAACCACCGAAAGATACCTCAAATCTATTGCTGCATGAGGTCACGAGGTAAAAGAATACAAAAAAAATGAAAAAAGTACTAAATCAGATTGGATGGGATCAAAAGCACATGAAACCATGTTCATGAACTTTTATTAACATTGTGTATAAACTGTATTTTTGCAATTAAACAGGTTATTTATTGAAGTCAGTGTTACCGACCTGTATTAGCATATAACACATTTAATCCTGAAGCGTTTTAAAAGGTTTCTTCATGATTTAATACAAAAATAAGTTGTATCCATCACCCTTTCTCTTCCTGTTTTATACACTTCGCATCGCTCTTATAATCTGCACTGAAATATCAACTGAAAACTAAATCTGGATTATTACATTTTCCATAGTTGCAGACCAATGGTGAAAATAATCCATTATTAGTTAAGAGTAATGGATTATTACCCCCCCTCCCCTTTCTCCCTCCCCTGGCCTTGTAACCCAGCCCACTTCTTACCGGATGAAGAAACGCCACAGGGTCCAGGAAAAGATGAGGAAGATCCCTAAGAACCAGCACTGTGTGATGAAGAAGGGGATGGGCAGCATGATGGTGTTGGGGTCGTACTTGACCACGATGAGGAACTCGGTCACGGTGATGGCTGCCACCAGCCACGCCTGCTGCCCGAGCTTCTTGTGAAACTTTCTGTCGGGAAAATGACAAATGTTATGGAAAAGTGAAAACTGGTAACTTAACACATTTTTTACGAAAAGATGCCAAGAAGCTCACATGCACACGGATAGAAATATTAGCACCGAACGCGAAATATGAGTTTTAACGGCCTCCAGAGATAACCAGCACAGACTGAACATCCTCATAGAGTAATCATCAGCAAATAGTCCCTTTGAGGAACACTTAAGGAAGTGATCTAGGCTTTTAAGATATGTCATGAACCAAACTCTCCTCACAGCAGATACTTATTATTCTATTTGCCGAGGAATGTAGCGCCGTTATCCTTTTTGACATTTAGAAAAGTATCACTTCTGTTACTTTATAAAAACAGACTCGAATAACATCTATAAGTTATTACAGATATGCGGTAGACTCAAGAAAGGTGAATGCCGACAAGCTCCTAATGCAGCGTAAGAATCGGTTACGAATCAGCGTGGAAGACGATGGACGGTTGAATGTTTTTACTCGGAAGGATGCAGGCGTTAATCACCAACAGCCAACATTATTTCGCCGCTACTCACGGGTCATCCATGAAGTCGTAGATTTCCCTCATGGCGACGCCTCCGACGTTGACAAAAAAGACCAAGCGGAGCAGCACCAGGTAGTGTTCAGGAGGCATCCACAACACAAACTTCAGGTAGAAGGTGTTCAGCTCCGCCAGGAGGAACTGGGAAAAGATGAGATTAAAAAAACAGAAGAAGCAAGTTCCTTAATTTATGAGCACTGAGAATCGAATAAATTGAAGAGAACAGAACAAGTCGTCACTCGTGCCGATGAATGTCAGTAAAACTGTATTTGTTTTGATATATCAATCAATTATTATAATTCACATCAATCAAAAATATTACATGCAGAATCCATGGAGCTAAGTAGCTTCAGGAAAAAGCCGAGAACAAAGTGATGTCCGAAAGAATATTTGCTAAAGTTTCACTATTTTTTATTGTAATGTAATCATATTACCGGTTGCCATTATGAGAAATGATCTCCTATTTTCGTGTCAACATTAAAACACAAAAACGAGATATTTCTTACCATAAAGATGATGCCTAACACAGCAAGCCAGCGCCGAAGGTTTGAAGCAGGCTTCCACTCAAACTTCACCCAACTGTACGGAGTAAACTGGAATGCGATGCGCTTTATCTTCCCCCTGGGAGAAAGCACAGAGGAGAAAGGGTTCGAAATAAATGTACATTCACGACTAACACGGTACTTATTGAAGTCAGAAGGGGCAATACCACCCCACTAGTTCACGTTATTACAAATGTCAACAATGAAGCTCTGTCAAAAACTAGTCAATATCTTACACAAATATCTTCCAACATTATATATTATATCTGTCACACAATAGGGACAATAGGTGCGGAGTTAAGTTAAAGAAAGATACTTAAGTTATTAAAATGTTGTGGTTAATTTCTATGAGAGTAAAGTGCCAATAGTGGGGATTAATCCCTTAAATAAACCAAATCTTGTTGTGTTAAGTCGTACTTGTATGTGGGAATGTTCCACAGGCCCTGCCACTGGTAGGGCTTCATCGATAACCAGGCCAGGGCCTTCATGCCACAGAAGATCCCCAGACTGTTACACACCAACACATCCATGATCCACTAGAGAGAAAGATACACATGACAATCATTATTTTTTACATACAAAAAAAAACATCAACTGTGATCCACCTACACAGGTTTGCTAGATTAAACCTTTTTAGGACGGTGTGGTTTGTAGCGGTGGAAATAGATCTCCTTGGCTCTCCTATTGGTTTTGTTGCATGCTGGGAGGGAAAACTCGCACTTCTGCATTCTTTTACCACCGTGCATTGACCCCCTCGCACCTTAAAGCTGACAAAACATGTAACCGTCAATGTGTGTGTGTGTCAGGCCTTGTTTCTTAGTGTACATCCTCTAAGGCCCCCGAACGTTTTATGTACAATATATCGTAGATGCCAGTATAAACTTGTACTGTAATCTGTATTTACAGGTAATGAGCAGTTGATTGTGTCACAACTTAAGTAATTGCCCCGACTTTCTATTGACAGTCCACCAAATCTGTTTTTACAGTCAACAGCCTGCCCGTCTTTATTACCCCACCATTTGTCTGTTTACATTAGATTATGTTGCTCTATTACTTAATAAATAGTGTTGATATGATTTCCCCAGCCATCACCAATTGTTTAACTTCAACCGCACACAATAAAAGGTTGTTATCATTCAAACAAATGACCACTTTCATTGCTCCCATAAATCTCAATAGCAGATTTGCAGACTACTGCACCAGCGAGCATCAGGTAACAGGATATTAAAAAGTATATATCAACGCTTCCTCAACTCTCTCATGAAAGACACCGCTCCGCATTGTGCGTTCGCTCAGCTCGGAAGCACGGTGACCTTTGCCGACTTGAGCAATTTCTGTACACGGTGAGAAGTTGACCAATCTGTCCCTAATGACTAGCTCGTGAGAAAACAAAGCCGAGTTCCCGACACACAGAAAAACTCCTCACAGCTTTGTTCCACTTCACCCCGATCCTCAGCTGTCTGCGACTGGTCAACATGCAACCATGTTGTTGTTGTTGTTTAGGTCTGCGAGCCATGTCTGCTCTCACTGTGACTTACCAGTGTCTCCATCCCACTGACTACACTGGGGTTTGTTCACGACACCAGTCTGAGGGTCATACGTGTCAATTTTTTAGCTAAGCAGAAGGAGAAGAGCAGTGACTATCTGTACGTACGTGGTCCCACCAGCACTCGGAGAAGTTAGGTAACTGGTGCTCCAGGCTGTATTCCAGGAACTCGAACATGACACTGATTATCATACACATCCACCAATCGCGGATCATCAGCGTCTGAGGAAGAAAACAAGAGCAGAAGGGGAGGGTGAGGAGGATGTGGAGTGGGAGTAGGTCAACAAGATGCTGTAGAGAGAAACTTTTTTTTTTATTGCAGGCAAATGCAACAGAGCACAGAGGTGATGTCAATCTGTTTCACACAACAGCAGCATGAACACCACCTTAAATCATTTTAACCATGGTTATCAGCCAATAAATTAATAATACATTAGCTGGTATTTGATGGTTAAAGTGCTTGCAATCTTAGTGAGTCAGTTTTATTTTAAAAAATCTCTTGCTCTTCAATATTGAAATGTTTGTAATCTGTCATCATTGGCTCAGAGATTGTTGTCATTCCCGTGCCAACAAGACCGACTGCCGACTGCCGCATATAAGATTAATCTTTTTTTTTATGTCACACGCTCAACTGCTTTCGTGATGCATTTTATTGAGATGGAGCAGGTGAAAATCAGGCGATTCTTTTACGTCATTGGATAATAACAGTGTAGTCGAAGTAAATTAGTGATCACTGGTGTGCAGTGTTCACAGTGTTCAGTCTTCCTCATACATACCTTGATATACCATCCCAGGAAGTGAGCTGGAACAAAGCCATCCATCTTGTCCTGTGGAGACACACCAACATGGTCATTTCATTTTAAATTTTGTATCACGTCAAAGTCCGTCCTTACACACACAGCATAACACTATTTTCACAATTTCTTAGTGTTTTAGAAATCTGTAAAAAATAATCAACAGGATGAAACTAATCATCAGTTGCAGCTCTACTCTTCACTGGACTCTTATGTTCTCATTAAGCACATCTAGTTCACCAGAAATGAGCACAGCGAGTACTCGGTCACTGAACAGAACAAAACTTGGCTGGGCATCATGAAGCAGAGAAATAAAAAGCATCCAAAACCACTTCACTGTGATTTTTTCTTTTAAAACAGCACCACATTACACACCACACTTCTATTCATTTCCTTCACCACAAAAAACCTAAATCAGTTCCCCCCCCCCTCGAAATATTTGGACATTATTTGACATTTCTAGAAGGTTATTCACATACGTTGGCTAGCATGTAGTGGAGAATGTGGAGCGTTTGACCCACTCTCAGACTGAAATCAGGCCAACAGCAGAGATGTGGTCTGGGTCATTGTGGCGGCAGCAGCTGACCGCTGAAGGCCTGCTTCTACTGACGGGCTATAATCTGCACCAGACACAAGCTTCTGGAGTCAGTCAGCACACAGCCACACTAACTAGGAGTTTGTGCGTGTGTGTATGAAGGAGAAAGAGAGAGAGATAAAGTGACAGGGGGGAGGCGACAGGGAGGGAGAGCTAGAGTCAAAAGGAGAGTGATTGTGTGAATGGATGAGGGAAAGAAACTCATTTCAGCTGCCATACTATGAGAGATCTGGGTCTTTTTCTTTTTTTAGTAATGATTGAAGCCAAAGTGTGACCAAGTCAGAAATGTGTGACGTCAAATTAAATAAAACGTCTCACCCAGATGTTGTGGAAGGGGTCGGTGGTGTTGCCCGGGTCGTACATGAGGCAGTTTCCTCCATAGGCCCGCTCCGGGAGGGCGACCCCAAGTTTGGGGTCAATGTACTTCATGAACTGTCGTCCGTCATGCACCGTCTGGACAACGGGGCGAGGAGAAGCACAGAAATATATCAGCACTTATTCTCCCTGAGAAGGAGCTTTTATGGAGACACAGAGCCATAATGAGACTGCGAGGTGTAAGTTGTTATTTGACTTTTTAGACAACTCATATATTCAGAATATGGAATCAAATAAATAAACAACTGCTGTAATATATGCAAAATAATGTCAGTGTAGTTCAAATAAAAATATCAACCCGGTTCCAAGTCAAAAGTAAAGATTATTTTGGCTGTACCTGTGTAGTACTACTGTGTAGTTCACTTATATCACATTTACAAAGTTTGCTTAAAAATGTTTGTTTTTTAAAATCTTAAATCAAACGAATGTATTATAAATACACATCACCTCTCACCACAGCATGTTCTTTTGAAAGTTTTTTCTGTTTGTTCCCATGAATGTCAACTTTGAGACATGTTACAGTTTTTAAATGGAGGCATTCACAAACCTATACTTTTAATGTTGCTTGCTTACTGAAGAAAGTAGACGGTAAAGTATTTAAAACTCTCTTTAACAATGTATAGGCTTGATAAGAAAAAAACATTCAGCCGTCTTGTTCTGGGCGGAAAGATCACGTCCAAGAAAGACGAGCATGTGCTGCGATCGACAGACTTCTGTTTTTTTGACGTGTGCATGTGAATGTTGTATGCTTTCCCCTCCAGCAATGAATGTTCAAGGGTGAGTGTTTCAGCCCATCGAGGGGTAATAAGACAATCAACACACCAACCTGGAAGAGGATGAAGATGAGGAACAGCTCATAGACGACAGTGACACAAAGCCAGAACCTCCAGTAAGCTAGAAAGAGAGAAAGAACAAGAATTCTGGCTTGTTAATATTTCATTAAACTAATCACAATCGTCTCAGATAAGCTCAGGATACGGGGACGGTGGCCTTGCAAAATAGATAGCAAAGATAGCGAAAGGGGAGGATGATACCGAGTGAGATATATGCAGCTAATAACAAACTTGTACCCACAGTCTTCATCCAGAGTGTGAGACCATCTGGGAATGAATATGACTGTGTTCTTCAAAGGCATGCTTTTTAAGATTAATGTTAAACAGTCTGACTTTGCTGACATTTAGGTGATGTAATAATGAAGGATTTCATGATACATAATTTAAAGTGTGTTTTTCCATTACTAGAGATTATAGCAATTGAGTACTTCAGTCAGAGCCATTGCAACAGATAATCTGGCTTCCATTAAAGCTTCATCAGTACGTTGATAAATATAGAAAGGACTATTAGTGGATGTGGTTGGAAAAAAAAAACCTGAAGCCATCGTAGCATTACCGTGTTATTAATGACCCAGAAACGGGTTTGAATTCGACAGCCGCCGTCCTCGTAATATCTCGTGAATCTTAGTGTATAATCTCCCGGAGGTTTCCCCGAGGAGGTGCAGGTTGTAAATCCTAAAGTCCCTCTGGGTCTTTTCCCATAATACAGACGTGTGGGAGTTTCAACACAAATGCAACAAGCTGATCAACAACTGAACCTATTTGGCTGGCTCAACAGATCAGGGAGTATGACGCAATCAGTTAATATACACACAGAAACAAACAAAACAAACAAAAGAAACGTGTTTGTAAGTCCACAAAAGAGGACAAGAAGGCCCAAGTAATGCAACAGCAACAGCCCAAATTCTTTGCTGGCTGCCCCACGCCTCCAATAACAACAGTCTGAGTGTGTGTGCGTGTGCGTGTGCGTGTGCGTGTGTGTGTGTGTGTATCCATTTGACCTCCACACCCTGTTGTCTGTCTTTCTTCCTCCCTGCCTCCCCTCTTCCCTCCCCCCTCCCTCCCCCTTCCTTCCTTCCCTTCCATCTGAAGTCAGTGGCAACATGTTGTGTGATAGACGAGATGCCTCTTTTGCATAACTGACCTGGTTAAAAACCTAAATAGCAAACTACTTTAATGAACTGCACCTCTATGAATAGAAGCATCCCTTTACAGAATGTAGCAAATTAAAGGAACAGTGCGTCACATTTCATGGGGGGGATCCATTTGGAAGATATGGAAAACAATTGTATCACATGTGTTTGGAGCGGCAGTGATCTGGAGGCTGTGCAGCCCAAAACAGGAACAGAATATATTTATGCTTATTGTTGTTGGATTCGCTTTTTCTGCATTTAAACAGCAGCTCACTGATCTGTGGGAGAGGTTTATGTGTTAAGCTGGGCTTAAGGGCGTGCATCTTTTTTATGTTGTCTCTATTAACCGAGCAACTGCAATCCTTTAAATATTATAGCTACAAGCCAGTAGAGACGTCGAATAACGCCGATGAAGCTGTTCCCCAAGTGTGTTTGCTTTGTTCTCTTAGGGATCAGCTTGGGCCGAGCCCCTGCCAGGAAAACACTCCACCTCTTTATCTATCCAGATGCCTCCTTCATTTTTGACAAATACATTTAGCTAGCCATTGTCTGTATTGATTCCCTGCACTTAGAGGATCTTTATGATGTAGTCGAAGCCAACATGAGATCCTAAAATGTTGCTATTGATCGAATTAGTGGCAGCGGTTCTCAGGTGCTCTCACCCCTCTGCACACCGAGAAACAAATAATGCACCATTAAAACATCAACACCACCACCATTACTGTGATGGAATTTTGTTTTTCAACCTTTCAGTTTGTAATCAAATGCTTTTCAAGGCATGGACAAGCGTGACCTACTCAAATTCTTTTAAATTGAACCTGCTTTGCACGAGATGTGTGCTCATATTCTGTAGGTTTTAGAAACTGGAAAAAAAAGGCATTGTTTTGACTGAGATACATGGACGGAGGAAGATGAAATGTTGCCATAAAAACTGTAAAAAGAAGCTTTGGACTGCGCCATTCTTACCCGGGTGTGGTCTGGTGAAGGGTCCATCTTTGGCTTGCGTCACTCCAAAACAGAGAAACACCAGGATGCTTGCCACAATCCCCCTACAGGACCACAATTAAAAAACACAGAACAACATTTAAGGTGACTTATAAATCTGTAAAAAAAAAATCCATAATTGAATAGAATTCAGAGACTCTCGATACTGTAAAAATGACAGGATACGTAGTGTTGGTCAAGCCAGAGATACGCGGGGAAGCAGCTGGCCCTTGCTAATCTGCCTTTCATTGGCAAGCCGCTCAGCATATGATCAAAACATGAGAATTTAATAATGAGAATATTAAAAATCTGGAGCCTAAAAAACACTTTAAAAAAGGGTAATACAGCATCATCTTCAGGTTTACAAGAAAGGTGGCAACGGTGGCTTGCCTGCTTCCTCCTACAACTTAGATGTGTCCATGTACACAAACAATAAATCAATATTGCCTCAACGTAGGTACAAAGAGCCGGAGGGGGAAAGTATCGGGACACCATTTGATTTGGTGACCTGTCTCAGCAGCTGACCGTGGGTAATTACTCCCTATTACAATTCCCTCTCAGAGATTAGGGCCAATCTGAACCTGCTGCTGTCAGGTTGAGTTGCCTTTAAATCGCTGCCGCGTTGATTTCTGAAAACCAGGACACCAGCCAACGACGCTGCTCTGAACCCACAAATGAACCGGGGCAGCTTAGTGACTGGACACACAATGGGGTTTCACTCGTGCGTGCCAACACGGGTGGGACCATAAGTGTGTGTGATTAAATGATTGTGTGTGGAGGTGGGAAAGTGAGTTTACGTGACGATTGTGTGTCAAAATGAGAGTACAGGTGCGGTAACTAGTGAAAAGTATAAATTAGTAAACACAATGTTTCAAAAAGGACAAGTGTATCCAACAGTGTGCAAATGACCAGCGTGTACATGACCGAGATTTGGACTGTACGTGTGTGTGTGTGTGTGTGTGTGCTTCTCTGCTAGGAAGAAGCTCAAGGGTCTTTATCCCGATGAGCCGGACTATGCTGACGGCAGCAAATCCAGTTAAGATCTGTCCGGCAATCTCCCTCAAACACCAACAAACAATCCGTCTCTCCGTCACAAGCTCGCTTGTACTCGGTCTGCTATTCCAATTAAACTCCCACATACACACACACACACACACAGCCACTGTTGCTTAAAAGCAAATGCATGTTAAGAAATTGAAAACAGTCCGTGAAGGAACATGTTATCCACACTTTTAGTTCACATGAGCCAGTGAACAAAGTGGGCCTTTTTCAAACTCCCGTCAGAGAGAGAGAGAGCTGAGACGGCAGTCATCACGCCATGCGTGAGTCAGATGTCAACTCCTGACCAACGTAATGAAGTCAATTCGGTCCAAGTGAGCAAATAAAGGCCAGTTCTAAAATCAATGACGAACATTGTTTGTGTATTGTCAAATGTACGCAAGACGTTTTATGGTGTTTCATAGAGCGATGTCAAACCACATCAACAACATCCGGGCACATTTCTGACCAAAGTCAATTAAATTCAATGTAATGGTTTAAATCAGCGAATTTAATTGAGCTTTTATATTTCCACAATGAGTCTTGAATTAATTATTGACCAACTGGAGCGTTGAGGGAATAGAGAGAGGCAGTTAGTTCATAATAATAGCCAAAAGTATAACCAAAAAATAACCAAAAGTATCCCACAATTTGATGACCCACAATTTTGTTAGGATACTTGTCTAGCCTATTAACATATCATCCACCCAAAGGATGAGTTCTTATGGTGATTCTTTTGCTGTTTTTGACACCTGGCATGCTGTTTTATTCATTTAATTTTAAATATGCCACTTTCAGGAAGCATAAACCAGTCAGAACTGTCCCCGCCAAGCTTCCAGTACCAATGTGCCACTTTTTCGTGCGATAGGGCACTAACAAAAGGAATCTGGATCAAACCTCAGTCATTCTGCATTCATCTAAGTTGCTATGGTTCAGCAATTGTTATTCTGGGTTGCATTTTTCCCTCAGTGTTGAAAGAATAAGGCAGGAAACACTCTCTCCAAATCAAATCAAGGCGTGTGCTGACAGTCACGCGCTTCCTTTTCATAGTCGTCGGGGTTGGATGTTTCTGTGAAAAGCTCGACATGGCCTTGGAAGAGGGCCAGCTTGGTTCAAGGTGAACGCTACTGAAGACGTACAAGCTTCAATTTGAATCAATGGGTTCAGCACCTTTCCCATGTTGCTGTGGCTGCGTGGCTTCACGCCAAAGGCTTTTCCAGGGGAGGTCTAAAACTGTGGCGCTCATTAGCTGGTTTTGTTATGTGACCTATTCGTCAGGCTTTGAATGTCAGTCGGACATGATCCACAGAGGACACAGAAACAGAAACACACACACACACGCACACTTTGAAATGAGACGGTCAAAGAAAAGTGGTACATTCCTGGTTATAAAAAGGCAGAAAAACAGATCAAAATCTAAACCCAGCATGACTCAAAATTAGAATAAACCTTGATGTTGGTGGCTAATAAAAACAAGTTGTCTCTGAAGATAAACAGCAGCCAAAATGTTTATTCAGTCCAATCAAAAAAGCCTCAGTGGATAAAGTTGATTTTCTGGATCCTGCAGTGTTTTTGGCTTTGGCGACACAGAGGAAGTGACGAGCGCAGCCTACTGACCTCTTAGTGTTGTAGGTTGTGTCCTGCGGGGTTTCTTCCAACAGAGTGACGTAGACCAGAGCACAGGTCAATATGAACAGCACTGTCACAGTGTGAGCTCGCCTGCAGTAAAAAGAGGGGGAGAAGGAACAAAGAGGGGGATATTAATAACATTTATAAAAGAAGAAAATTCGATAAAAGCCACTGGGAGGAGAGAGAGAAAAATCAGCTGATAAATGTCCGAGGTCACAAAAGGTAAATGTTAGCAATAAAACTACACTGTAATTAGCGCAGAGAACACTTTAGTCATCCTAACAAAGCTTTTAAACATCATGTGTGTGACTGTAAAGGCGCAGTCTGTGTATGATATAATGAAGGGAGTGGAGATGAGACAAAAACAGATCGTTGCTGAGAGGCTGTGTTACTTCAGCTGAATATAGTTAGAAACAAAAAAACAAATGGGGTATGAATCCGTTTAACACTTTTCACTTAAAATGGAGGCAGAGAAGTCAAAAGCTTGCTTTTTTAAAATCACTTTTCTGGTGACGTGCCTCTACTGTGAACCGTGAAAACCTCAGCAGGGTGCATCTGGACTTTTAACATAGACAAGTTGAACTTAAAGTGTAAAGGCCATGATGCTGACTACAGGTTCACATCTCCTATATCACCCAACGGCAGGTCTTTGTCATAGGACACTTATGTGCTATGTGGTTCAGATATACATCCTTGCAATCTGTGGGGTTTATCTCAACTCAAGGGTCAAAGTTGTATTCCTCCACTTATTGACGCGAGTCAGAAGAACATCAAATTTAATAGTTTACCCCAGTAAGTATCAAATGACATCACTTTAAATATATATTTTGGGGGAAGAGTGTGTTAAGTGGGATATGGCCAAAATATCATGGCAACTTTTTTTTGTACAGCATTTTACAGTAAACACAGCAGGTGTAGTTTATATCTTTCATCATGGTAGCAAAGCAATCCATACACATGAAACCATATCCCCGAGCATGTTCTGTGACATTTGACTGACACAGCTACCCTTCGGAAATGGACAACGTGGTCGAGAAGTTATTACAGAACAAATACTAGTCGAATTACTTGAGGTTACTTAACACAGCTATGAAGCAGCGGTTGAAAAACAAAACACGCATTTGGGTTGAGTCTCCCTGTTCTACCTCCAAACCCAACCTGTTGGCAGGAGTCCCAGGGGAGGGCCCGACTCCTTTCTTGCTTGACAACCACCAGGTGGGAACAGGCACGGCGGAAATACCAGTCGGGCTGAACTGCGCGTCTGTCTAAGCTTAAATTTACCAATATTGAGCTTGAACGTCAAGATAAAACAGTCCACAAGTAAATACGGTCCAGTAACCAATCATATGGCCTTAGGTTGGCCTGCAGGGTCTCAATACGGGTTTGTAACTATACTGCGCTAAAAGAAAACTTGCCCAACATGACAGTATACTTGATTGTCAGTTTCATATATTTTTACCACAGCAGCTTCCATGACCGCCATTTGTAATAGATCATGGCCTGAACCTTAACATTAAACCATGTTATGAGCTCAATTTTCTTTTACTACTACCAACTTCTCTTTTGAGTTCTTCTCTTTTGACAAAATGTTTCAAGTCAGTAGTCACTGTGCACAAAGCCTTTCTCAGAAGACTCTTAGAACTGAAATGTGTGGGCAGCAATGCTATTTAGGGAAAAATACAAAGTGGTGTGCCAGCACAAAATTTTGCGTCATCAGGCTGACTTCTATTTCAAGGTCCATCCAAGCTATTCATCTTTTTTTCTCAGTCAAAAAAACAAACAAACGCTCAACTCCAGTATGTGCTAATAAGGAAAATTGTATGCCACGTTGTTACCTTCTTAAAACAGGGGCAGGTGCCACCATCAACAAACAGCCCGATGGCATATCACTAACACTTAGGCAGCTCATAACAGCACAGCCAGCTTCTGCAGTGGCTCCATGATCAGAAATCCACCATAAGCAACCAACTCTTCCACACTGACTTCCTCAATTTAAATGCTGATGTGTGGTTGACAAACACGCACTTTATCACATTTAAGTTAACCATGTCCAGCTCCGGGGGAAAAAATGCCCGTCATGGTTTTAATTAGGAGGTAGTGGTTGGCATTAGTCCCCTCTTGACAACACATAAAACTGCCAAAAGTACATTTTTCGTGACTTGTGATGACTAAAAGGAAGGTGTGATATGCTACACATGTCAAATAAATAGTACTTTGCCCCTTTTCGTGCATACAAAACTAGCTCATACCTATCTAGGATGCCATGATTCACAATGGCCACAATTCCAAGTTGACCTCAAAGCAAACCGCTACATTCTCCATTATCAGTTCTCGATTACAACAGACTGGGAGGGCCCGACCGACCACTGAGAGGCCAAATTCCTTACAAGCAAACGCATACAAAAAAGAAAAAAATTCACATGCAGTATTAACCAGAGCTGGTCCAATTGTGACCAAACTGAGCTAGCATCGGTCAAGATCATTACAAAGTTGCATTACTATGAGACCTGTTAATGTCTGTTAGACCAACAAATATAGATATTCTCATTAAAGTTTATCTTGGGGAGGACAAGCCTCGTGTACGGTCAAAGATACTAGATATTCTTACTGCTCCTCGCTTTACACAAACACACACAGCAGATATAAGACACACATACACTTACTCGGGTGTAAACATCCCTGGAGCGACAGGTTGAAGGGCCATGATGGCTAGACATTAAAAAAAAGGCTGCAGAACAGAGTGTCACTTCTCCTATGAACCAGCACATCGCAACACCTGCATCCTGCACATGCCAAACGCACTCTGCCTGCCTGTGTGCGTTTGTGTCAGTGGGTGCGTGCAGAACTCACTCCTCCAGTTTACCGCATGGCCAGAATATCTGTCTCGACTTCAAAAGCCGCCGTGGATCTCTTTCTGCTGAAGGTGCAGGTTGGGACATCGGTTATTGGCTTGTCAACAGCAAAGCTCTGCGCCTGGATGTGCAATGTAAGCATCCATAACAGCTCGGCAAACATTAGCACAAACACCCTCTATTACTGGCACCCCTTAGACCTCGGTGATTCCTTCCTATCGTTTTACATTTGAACAATTTCACCTAGACATATTTCAGCCCGACAGAGGACTTAACATTTAACTCCCTGTCCATTTAAAGATTTGGAACAAGGTCACAGTATTTGCTGTGATTAATGGAGGTCACCTGGGCCCCCCACCGTCTTTCAGTTCACCTTGAAATCTAAGCGAACATTGTTGTCATTCACATTTCTGCAGAAACTGTGATCATGGAAGTATTCTCTTGAAAACAAAACACTGATCTCCGATGCTGCCTGCGTTTAAAGTCTTTGACATTTGCACCGGTGACATTGTCAGAAGGCACTCACCAGAAAAAGGTGTTGGTCCCGTCGTCATAGACTTCACACTCCGTATTTCTCCGATGCATGCACTCCCTGGACGGCTGCTTCATCACGTTAGCTTTGACGTGAGTTGGACAGCTCGGCTCGGCCGAGATGTCGTCGTCGTCGTCGTCGTCGTCCGGCTCGGTGGCGGATGTGGCGTACTTGCCGGCGGCGTTGACCGCGGCCACACCGCTTCTCTTCGGCTCGGGCTTGGTCATTGGCTTCACCCACCAGCCGCCCTCCTCGGTGCTTTAAACGGATACTGCGCGCTCTGTTTTTTTGTTTTTTTTTGTTGGGTGTATCACTGGGCCCGGTTCCCGTGTCAACTCATCTGCGTGTTAGCCCCACCTTACGTGACTATATCAGCATCCTGGGGTAGTCAAGATAAAATAGGAGGGGGGGGGGGGGAATCACGTTAATGAAAGAGAGAATAACCTGCAAGTCCCGTCCCTGCAGTCGTTAGTAGCGTCGACTCGCGCGCTGCGCGAGGCGTGTAGTTAACCTACCCTAGCTAAGACCTCTTCTCTGACGCCGCCTACTTAGTTTAGCGTCGCTTTCCCACAAAATAAGGACAGCACGGAGCACCGCGAATTAGACGTCGTTTAATTGACGGCGAAACAAATCACAACAGCTGCACGAGCGGCCAGTGCGAAGCGCCAACCCGCGTGAGCGTGTGTTGTGACTCTTCGACAAAGCTAACGGAGCTAGGTTAATAGACAAGCTTGTAAAACCGCCAGTGCTCGAGACACTGTTTTAAACAATTAACTTATGTGTGAAATGTGTCTTTACGTTAGTTATGCGGGATGTTTTTTTTCTTCTTTTCTCCCCGCTAAACTAGCATAACGTCCCAGTAAATTTATGGGATTACTACAGATGAGCTTGGGAGCTACTGACGCTAACGGTACATCAGTGCAAACCCCATATGGCGCAAAAACGCTTGAAATCCGTTTTGCCAGTAGAAAGAACAACAATTAAGAAGTAAATACCATCATACTCCGCCTGGTGACTGCCTGACACTGTTGCAACTAAAAAAGATAAACCGCTCCAGAGCATAGACTGGGCAGGCTACGCTCCAGACACACGTCACGTGGGCACGAAGTGTATTAAACGTCATGGTAACGGCAGCAACAACGCCATATCCGGTCTACTTCTTCACAATAAAAGACACTCCTATCGCCTTGACGTGCAAAGCGCATTATTCTGAAATCACAATATTCAACTCGGAAGTCTAACGTCTGCTACTTTACGTAATTATATTGTTGTTTCTGCCTGACCTATCTGGAGGGTTTAATTGAGGATCAGACGTTTAAAATATTTATTTATAACAGTTGGTGGGTTAATATTGCACCTTTGAAATCCCACAGTAACAATAGGTAATGTCGACATACAAGTGACATCGCCAACACTTCGCCGTTTAATGGGTTAAACTGTAAAAATATGTGATTAAAATCCGTCTCAACATGTTTCGTATAATTTCTATGTCGTCACTTCCGCTCAGGCGACGCCTCATCAGCCGCAATAAGAGAGAGGGGCTCTCGTCATTATGGTAAACAAGGAAATGTGCAAAAAATGATAATAAAATAAGATTCAGGAGGCATTTCTTCAGGGAAATTTAGCCAAACAATTTTAAAAAAGCAACACAAAGTAGTACATCGTTGTTATTTTCCTATTTACTTATTGTGAGAAAAAGAAAAAGGATGAGCTAACTATTACAGGGTAGTTAAGTCAGGTTGTACATTGCAGTTTTCTCCCGGATTGATTAAAAAGTCAATATTTTACAACCTGGCAACCTAAGCCCTCACTACTGATCCATAATGCACAAGTTGTTGACCATCTATAAAACTATTATTTAGATACATTTTTGCAACACTTTACAAGTTTCATCTTTCTTTCCTGAAACATGATTCTAGTACCATACTTTGGTCACATTATTTATATACTTGAGAAATCTCGAGATTCAAAGACTTGCTTAAGATGCGCAAAATCTAGCTTGATTAGCCTTAAGGCACAGAGAAGCTTTCCATGCAGTCATTGATGGGCAATCATAACCTTTGCTTATTTGTTTAAAAACTGAAATAGTGGCGTGCATGTAGCCTTAGACGCCCCCACCAAGTTAAGCTTGCCAAAGTTACATTCAGGAGAAAATTCCTCAGCTGAGAGCACATGGCAAAACCACCTTTATCTCCCTCTTGTGTAACCAGAGAGGCCTGAGGTCAGAGGAAAGAAAGATCTTCTGTACTGAAGCATTTTCATTTTGGAAGACTTATTTTTACTCAACTGCATCTAAATAGAAATAATTGCACTTTTAAGTTGTGCCTGTTAGTTGAGTTTTACATACAATTGATATCATAAAAAGACATTATTGTTATTTCTATTATAAGATTATAGTGTTTTTCCAGCCTCTCTGCAAAAAGTAGACTTTTTTTTTAAATAATATATTTTCTAATTTGGGTTCTTCTTTACACATTGTTTTCTTGTGATTTGTTGACACTTTGAGGTTATTTTCTGAAAAGGGGAAATAAGGGAAAGAAACGTGTGCATGTGTGCATGTGTGCATGTGTGCATGTGTGCGTGTGTGTGTGTATGCATGTATGCGTGTGCGTGGTCGCCCTTATAGTACACACACAGCCAAAGGCACTATTCTCTGCAGTCTGGTTAAGGCACACTAAGGCCTGAGAACCATAACGGCCACTGAAGGTCATAAACTGCGAGAAAAAGAGGTTTTGTTGTTATACGGGTAAATGAATGGCAGGAGAAGCCTAAGGCTTTAAGTATTTGTCTAAACTCTGTTTATAATGTTTGACTATACGGCATGTAAAACACTGAGCATTCAAAAGCAAGAAAAAAACCCACGTGGTGTCGCTTCTTCCAAGACATTTATTGTTACTAAACAAAGAGCAGCACGAGGTGTATCGCTCTTTAAATCCTATAATTACAAAGTAATGAAGAAAAAAATCAAAGCTCCACGCTATACAAATCAGTCCTTTTTACACACAATGAAATGCAGCTAAAACTAATGTAGAGGCACCGCTTGATTCTAGTTCAAGGGCGAGCAAGACAATAAAGTACACAGTCTTATTTTGAAAGGAACAGCACAGTCAGGTGAAAACAGTGCAGCTGCCTTCCCAGCATTTATTTCAATTGAGGTGTTTTGCTTTAGCAGAAGGAAAGCATTCCTAGAGCTATTTTTAACCAGCAACTATATATAAAAAATGTGTTAAAAGAATTGGTCACAGGTTACTGTCAGAGCATGTTTAGGCTGAAATATCACCATACAAATCAATAACTCAGATTGATTTAACTGTTGGAAAATGGACCAGGCAATGTATAAAGGTGTTTTTAAATGTTTGCTAGGAAGAAGGGTTGACTTTATTATATTCTTGCCTTTTTCCTCCAACAATAAAATCATAATTCTTGGTGTTTTTTTGTTTGTTTTTTTGCAAAATAACAATAGCTTTTTCTGTTTTACTTTTGTTGAATAATATACTATATTACTATTGTAAACAATATACAATAATATACTATATATCATATACCCCAAACTTAAAAAAGGCGAGAACAGCTGCCATTCATCAGAACATCTTTAAGGTTTAAAAAATAAAAAAACAGAGTCCACAAATGCTCCTGTTTACTGCACTCGTTATTAAATGGCACATGCTCTGAATCAACTGCTTTAAGACATCGCTTTACATCCACATTATATAAGATATTAAAGTTATTATAAGACATTAGAATGGTCACCATCTGATTGTGTGAATATTCTGTTAATGAACAACCTTAGAATGTAAATTCATCCATTTTCTTTTTTCTTTTGGCTCAACTGAAGTCTCATCAAACAGGAAGACGTAATGAAACAATCACACATTTGTACAGCTCTTTGCAGTGAAAAGACACACATTAATTTGGCAGAGTGGATAATTAGTGGTTAACTCATCCAGGAAATCACTCCAGCCGGGTGTGTCAAACAACTTCAAGCTTAAAGGCAGCACGCAGGGAAGCCTGTTGTGTAGGTGTAGCATGTGGTCGAGGGGTCAAATGACCATTCATCCTCCTTCTGAAGGGGCCAGCGGTGATGCCTGCAGCTCCGCTTTAACATCAAACGGATGAGCGTCTTCAGGTTAGGCTGGGCTTTTAGCACTGGGATGGCTTTTACAGGTAACAAATACAACTAAACACATCACTTCCCCTTAAGTTGGCTGTGAAAAACATGAAGGCCCAGTTTATACTTCAGATGGAATGTCTTTTTTTATTTTTAAATAACTATACAAAATCCTTTTTGTGTGAGCTTGTTTTATGTGAATAGCGGAAATAAAACATCAAATTGAATTAGAAGAAGCGCAGTTAAAAATAACTACAGTTCAGCGTTTCAACAGAAAGTCTTTTGACGGTAGCTGCAGTACTTTTGGACCTCTGGAACATCAGCTTCAAATAAATTCAGTTCAAACTTTTGCTTTCAAATCTCCGTCTGCTATCGGCAAACGAGTCTGGAGATCCTGGAGAGCCTGGATCTTTTTAACTTTGCAGTTAGCCCTCTGGGTATGTCAAAGAGCAAGTTATGTCAGTTGAGTTATGTGTGCTTGTGTGTGTGTGTGTGTGTGTGTGTGTGTGTGTGTGTGTGTGTGTGTGTGTGTGTGTGTGTGTGTGTGTGTGTGTGTGTGTGTGTGTGTGTGTGTTTAGAGATAAAAGAATCAGACTGCTGCATTTGTCAGAGGGAATCAGGCTGGAGGACATCACACTATAGTTGTCTGTCGCGATGAAAGCTGCGAGATTAACCTCCGTTTGAAGGAGCACTACTACAGAAGTTCTCCCTGCATTATAATGGCCTTGGTTTGAAAGTGCGCCCGGGGAACAGAAGTCCTACTTCAACTTGTCAAAGTCAATTTGTTTGAAACTGAGTAATGAGATGTGACACGTCAGATCATTTTCTCTTCAGTTCCCAGTTTGATGTCAGAACAAAAGCACACTTGTGATCAGACTGATGAGCGGAGGTTCTGTAAATCATCACGGCCTGCAAAAAAAAAAAGAAGGAAAAAAGTTAAAAGTCACCTTTATTGTCAATTTCTCGACATGTAACAAACATACAGAGGATCTCTTGTCCAACGAATGAAGTGAATACAGATAATAAAGTGCAAATATATACAAAATGAATAAAAATGCACTGAGGAATATTAATAAGATCATGGTGGGCCACTTTAATGCATGATTTGTGGGATACAATTTTCTCTATGCATACATATATTGTATAAAAATATATAAGGTCACATTTTGATGTGTACCTTTCACCACTAGAGGGAGCCAACAAACCAGACATAGAGATTCCTTTATGAACGTTTATGAACAGAAAATGATGCACGGTCACTAAGTGGGTGGGGCATTAATCATTTTCATCATTAAAAGAACAGTAATTATGTTCCACCAAACGTCTTTATAGTCATTTGTCACGATAGCCAAATAGCCTTTGAACGTCCAACCCGCGAGGCCGGACATCACGTGGTGAAAGGGACGTCACGCGCACAGAGCACCTGACCTTTACAGGAACGAGTGACTCATTTCGGGGGAGGGGGAGGCTGACTCATTTAGTGCCACCCTGACGACCCTCTGCAGGTGGTCTCGCACTTTAAAAGCACGTGACTCTCACGTGTCAAATGTGACATTGCAGTGTCACAAGAAGGTGCTCTGTAGACGGCGCGCTGTTGAGCTCACTGACTCATTCTCCCGCTGCAAGCTCACGGTGCAGTACCGCGTTCACACCGCTACGGGTCGCTGTGAGCCCATTGTCCAAAGCGAAGGCGTTGTCTGGCGGTCCTGACTGGATCAACAGGAGGACAACAGACTGCTGTGCAGGCAGTTCATTATTCATTGCATTGTTCTGATATTAAGGAATATATATATATGGAAGGCATATTATAACATTAACTAAACCTATATTGTGCATGAACAATACTTAATGTTTTTTTGGCCACCAAATCGATAATTCATTGCAACTTGAATTACAAATGAGAAGGTTCGAGGTTCAATTTTTTTATTTTGCTATTTGTGCCTAGACCAACAGTCAAGACACATTTGAATTGTTTGTGCAGGGCTTTCCGAGTCAACATTTTTTTGTACACAAAAGAGTTGTGTGTACAAAAACATAAAGTGGTGAGATCGGTTCGAAATAAATATGACAACAAAAGTAATTTCATCTGATTCTGCTGAAGAAGAAGAAGCTGCATGACCCGAGGTGCTCGCAGTGTTGATGTGACGAGAGAGAGCGAGAGAGAGAGTGTGTGCGTGTGCGTGTGCGTGCGTGTGTGTGTGTGTGTGTGTGTGTGTGTGTGTGTGTTGGGACTTGAAGGCGACGGGACACGTTAAGGGGTCCATACCGGACAGTGAACGTTTCCAGCGAGTGAACGCTTCCTTTTACAGATGTTTCTATTCTATTAGCATATCTAAAAAATAAAAAACACACAATGATTGCAATTTGCAAAGTGGTTAAACAGCCGTTAAGTGTTTTCATGTAACATAAGAAGACCATCGATATCCTGTTAGTCCATTTATCGAACGCGGCAGCAATAGTGCGCAGGGAGGAAGGGAAATAAAGTCCGATAATCGATGCACAACCAGCAGCTGCTTATTGAGTGAATACCCCAAAAATATGATTCCCCTCCCTCAAAGAAAAAAAAAAAGCATCTCCATCAGTTCGACGCGGACATTGAGTCCGCTCAGAGGGTTCACTCTCAGGGAGGAAAAACTAAATCGCTGCGCTCCGCTCGGCGCACAGCCAAGTGGGCACCATGCAGGGGCCGACGGGAAATCAGGGCGGGGCTTGGCGGGTGTGCGCTTTCGAAGAGGGGGTCGGGCTTAACGCAACCAATGGGGGCGGTCTCCCGAGGTGGCTACGCTGACAGAGGATGTGTCGGCTCGGTTATATACTCCACGTCTCACCGAGAAGGTACATTTAAACCCAATTCCGTGTCGGAGACGAGAGTGGAGACACAGACGCGCACTTCAACGCGCAACAACAACAACAGCTGACACTCTCTCACCGGGCATCGATCGGCCAAATAGGGCGTCTTAATCGGTGTTTTGAGGCGTTTGTTGGCAAGATTTTGTGTGGAGATGTCCAACGTCCAGTTATCGTGCAGCGCGCTGGAGAGGCTGGTGGCCAGGAGGACCTTCCCTCTCCACAGGCGCACGAGCGTCTGCCGCAACCTCTTCGGACCGGTGGATCACGACGACCTGAGTCGGGAGATGAAAGACAAGCTGAGGGAGATTTCCGAACGGGACCAGCAGAGATGGAACTTTAATTTCGAGGCCAACACCCCGCTGGTTGGGGATTACGAGTGGGAAGAGGTGCCCGTGGATACGACCCCGGGGTTTTATCAGGACTCTGTACAGAACGACAGGACCAGGGCGGCCGACGCAGCCGTCAAGCAGACGCCCCCCTCGGACTCCGCGGCCCCGGAGACCCCCGATATGGATGTACTGGAGCGGCTGGTCGTGCCCGAGAGCAGCAGCGCTCCGTGCCCGGCGGAGGTTAACCAGGAGAACCGCACAGACAAGCTCAACTCGGGGAGGCCGGCTCACAGGCAGGTCCCGTGCGTGAGACGCAAGAGATCGGCCTCGACAGACAACAACATGCACATCACAGGTAAATTTTCACGCCGAACCCTTTTAAAAAAGAGCGATCACGTTTGCGCTCTTTGGCTCTGCGCTCGCGCTGTATCCAGATGATGCGCGTCGCTCTCCTCCTCAGGTGTTTCTTTTGTTTGTTTTTCTTTTTGGTGTGTGTGTGTTGATGATATTCCTTCGTTCCCACAGACTTCTTCGTGAAACGAAAGAGGCCAGCGGATAAAAAAACGAATGAGATGAGCGCATGCCACCACTCCAAGTCTCCGATCCCGTTGGAACAAACTCCGCGAAAGAGGATCCGTTGAAGGTACAAAGATTTGTCTCATATTTCTAAACTGTTAAAAAAGTGTGTGTGTATATATATATATATATATATATATATATATATATATATATATATATATATATATATATATATATATATATATATATATATTCTTCAAAATCGTTCAAATCTGGTCAAAAGATGACCCATCAAAACGGTTTAAATTGTTATTAATACGAGTCGTGTTCAGCCCGCTGCTGCTTATAGTCCGTTATTTCTGTTTTGTTTTTCCTGCGTTAATTAAAAATGAGTCGTGAGCCGGAAAAAAAAAAAACAAGCGCAGGAAGGCAGTCAGCCTTATCAGATAGAGTTGGATGGTGGATGGTGGGGGGGGGGGGGGGGGGGGTCTGCGGTGGTGAAATCGCAGTAGTAGCGATAGTAGTAGCTGTAGTAACACCCGTGGGTGGGGGAGGGAGAGGGGATGTGCGTCACGAAGTGGCGGGAAAACAGGGCTCTGGTTTAAAGGGTGACGCCCCGCGCCGCAGAGAGGCTACATCTCCGGTTTCCTCGGAGAGCTGACTCGCGTCTTTCTTCAGATCGACTGTTTCTCTGGAAGAAAGAAAGAACAAAAAAAAAACTAACTCTGCTTCCTTCCTTCTTTTTTTTTTCTTCACTCAGGTGTTTCTTTTTTGGAGTTTCTTTTGCACTATTTTGCCTGCGCATTTTTTTTTTTTTTTTTTTTTTGGTGGATCAAGGCGAGGATCTTTGTCTCCGTGATTCTTCCACTCCCCCGAGAGGAGGAGAACACACGGAGGGAGAGAGAGAGAAAGAAGCCCGACCGGCCGGTTGCTTCGGCTCGGTGCGCAGCCCGAACACCCGAAGACTCTCAGGACTGAACGGTTTGGAGGAGGGAAAGAGAGGAAAGAGAGGAAAGAGAGGACATTACGACCGAATGACTTCTATCCAGTACAAATGTAGCATTCATTGTTGCTTTTGCATACAGCCACTCGACAGTGTTAAATGTTTTAACATCTGTGCAATCCTAAATTACTTTAAAAAGAATTGTCTACACTGGCCAAAAGTGTACAGCTTTATAGAGACAATAGCCTATAATTGTTTATTTCTGTTACCGTTATTTTTTTTCTCCTGTATATGTATATTTTAAGTCTATTCTAACTTATAATTTATTTATGTTTCTTTATATTTGTTAAACGCCTTGTTGATTTAGCCAAAAGGGCATGCTTTTTTATTTTATTATTTCCCATTGTTGTGATGTTTTTGCAATCATGTAGCTTAGTAGTCAACACTTGAACAAAAAACATAGGTTTCTTTGTGTTTCTGAGCCGTTTTTTTTTGCATACAAGTGCCCTAATTATGTCTTGTAAAAGATGAGAATAAAATATTTTTCACTTCACCATTAAGCCGATTTGTTGGTGTGTTTTGTCTGGTTAACGTCATCCTTTGCATGGTGTGTGTGTGTAAAAATAGTCTTGAAACTGAGAAAAGAGACTTTTAATGTCTGATCTTCTGCTTCAAGATGTTTGTGTTGTCAGTCAAGAGAGAAAAAAGAACATATTTTATGAAATAACACTTGTCTGCATCTTAAAAACCATACATATGATGTATTACATTTCACACACAAGTAGAAAGCACAATAGACAGCAGCGAGAGTCCACGCAGTGTTGTGGCAGACGTGTATTATGACTCCCCTCCTCCTCCCTCGGAGAGGGTGGGGATGGGTGGGGGTGCGCAGGTACATTACTTTTCATTGAGCTCCGCCTGTATCTGTCTGCCTCTGTGGGCTCATATACCTTGCGGGGGCAAAACGCATTCAGACGTGCAGCCTTGGGCCACATGGCAGCTGCGGGATATAGGCTGGGATTTAAAGGCCCTTTCGCCCCTCTAAAGAAGCAGCAGCTGCCTTTGGATCCCCGCTTTGTCCGCCACGAAGACACCCCCACATCCACCCGCACTCAACAAGCCCTCTAAAGACCCACTCTCTCACACACACACACACACACACACACACACACACACACTCACACACTGTTTACCCCGGCGTGGATACACCGGGCGTGGAGGCCACCTGCCAGAGCTGGAAAGAGAGAACTACTAGTCTTTGTAATTGTCCTCGTCCATTGAAACAAACCATTCAACAGGTCATACTTGCAAGTTTACCCTTAATTGAAAGAAGCCAACAACAAAACAAAAAAAACAACGAAGCAGGCGTCTGTGGCTGCGCGCGCACCCGCGCCTGTCAAGCGGATACGGCGCGCATGCACCACAAAAGGCACATTTTCATAATTTCTCCGTGCGTTTCGCCACTCGTTTGAATCGCTTTGACTGTCTGACATTAATGTTGTGATGAAAATGGAGACTTTTTGATGGCCGGGGTGACTTTGTCAGCTCCATGCAGCCATAAGCTCTGACGGGCTTGTTCTGATTCCCGACACAAAGCGCTGCGCGGCTCCATTCTTTCCTTTTTGTTGCCATATGGCAAATCCATGTAGACATAGCCAAGACCCATTCAGTCAGCCACAGAATGTCCTGCATCAGAGAACAAAAGACACTTTGTCTGGCTGCTCTATTGATACGAATGGGCGAAAAAAAAAATATTATAATTAATCTATGGCTATATCCAGCTAATTAACGCCCATATGCCCACGGGGAGGCCATTCAGTGTAGTTTTAAATTCTCAATAGTTTACATGTTAAAGACAACAGCTGTTCGTGTGTTACTTTAATGAAGTCCCCGCTATGTTGGAGACTGGACACATTCAAGGGCTCACCCCCCCCCCTCCTACCCCTAGAGTTAAAAGGGTCATCTGGCTTTATTTGTCTCTACAGCTGTGCAACTATATGAAATGTGTTCCAATAAATAGAACTTTAAATCGCCAAAAAATGTATTGAATTTGAGCCATTGCGCCAGAGGTCAACAGGTTAAGGCCGGAAATTCAGCTCATGAGCTTCTTTTTTTAAGCAGGAAAATACATATTGCGTTTTCAGCAGTAAATCGTTTTAATGGGATTGTCATGCGTAACAATTTGGATGTGCCTTAAGGAATATGAGCTTCTATATATATGCAAAGGCTTTATGGTGCCTTCATGGATGTTCACAGTTTAAATAGACACGAAAAATATGTTGCATGACAATTATAACTCAATCCAGCCCTGCTGTATATGATGGACATAAAGGAAAGAGATGACAGCTAACATATAGACCTCATTAACAAGCCGTGCAGTAGAATATAATTAAACAACCAGCTGCTGATGGAGAGAATCAGCTGCATGAACCCTGTTCTCTCCCATCTGACCGCTAACTCAGTTTAGTTTGACTCAGTCATCAGGAAAAACATAATATAACGTCACTCGCTTTGATCAGTATAATACAAGAAGAAGAAGAAATATATATATAGGCTGTGACATGTGTATTACTGAGTTAGGATGTCTTCAATGACACAGTAGACATTTTAAACTGTGATCATCCAGAAAAAAAGCGAATGTAAATGTGAATATCAATAACGTCGCGGCTATTTATTTCGTTAAAAGAACATTTAATATCATCTATATTTAATTATATCGAATTTAAATCTACTTTATAAGTTGTACAAGTGATGCAGTATTACGTTTTTATGTTCTATTATTATATTCATGTCTGAAACTGAGTGTTACACACGTGCATAACCGAAGAGGAACGAATAAATATCGTAAAATCCGAATCAATTCGATCTGTATTCATGACAGTAATACACGACGTGATGGTTTGAGTTAAATAAATACAATGGATCTTTTTTAAAAAATGTATCAAATTGTAGAAACAGTGCGTCCCTCTGTGCTTGTTTGTTATTTCTATCTTTCTGGATCACATTGACTGCTGATGACGTCTCGCCATTTCTCAGTAAAAATGCGTCACTGCTTCCTCAAAAAAAGTGTTGCTCCTTTCATTTATGGGGAAGTGTCGAAAAGATGCAGCCACTTTGACGTGGCAGTGGCTTTTCTGGGCGTCACGCAAAAGTAACGAGTGAAAAATATAATTTCAGAGAGAGAAAGAGAAAGAGAGAGAAATAACGAGCTTAAATCGCATTTTCCTCTCCAACCCATCCATTAACGGGACAGTCTGCAGAGGCTGCAATTAAATATAGAAAGGAGGAAAATCAGCCAAGAGGGAATTAGCATTTTCCATGACCATCTGGCATCGGCGCAGGCGACGGGGAACAAAGGCGAGCTGGATGGAGAGGAGAGGCGAGTGTGCCATCGCATTGACCTGCAAATGAGGCTTTGTCACCGAGTTAAAGCTCCCTGACCCCCTTTTACCCCCCTCGCCAAGGAAAAAAAAGACTTCTTTTTTTAACCTATAGCGTAACAAATGGAGGCCTCGATTCAGGTCTGAGTGTGTTTAGGAGCTGCGGATCAAAACAATTATGGAAAAAGAGCAAACAAGCTAGTCCTGCATTGTCGAGGCGGAATTAAAGTCGTCGTTAAATAAAAGCCCCCTTTCCCCTCTCAAATAAAGGTGAGTTATTAAGGCGGGATTAAGATGATTATGTCCCATTGCTGTCATCTTTTATTGTTTGAAATAACGCAAATGACTGAAACCCAAAACGGAGAGAATGTAGCAGGTCCGCGGCCTTTGACCTCTACTTTACACCAAAAGGCCTCTTCTCGATTTTCTTTCTTTGAGGCTTTTCTTGCACGCGCCTGTAAGCTCTCTCTTTAGCGTCACTGTTAATAAACATCATAAAGGAACCTGCATGTGCTTCCTCCTCGTGTTGCCTTGATGCTCGATGTCCTGGTGCAGTGACATACAACTGTGTGTGTGTTCGTGTGTATGTGTGTGTGTGTGTGTGTGTGTGTGTTGTGTGTGTGTGCGTGCGGGCGCAGAGGGTGTTTTGGAGGGGGGAGCTGGGGGTTGGACACCTGGGACCCCCCTCCCCCTCTTCCACGAGTGAAATGGGCAGAAGGCCCACGTGTTTGCATAAAGGTGATTGTATCCGGAGGAGGGCTCTGCTATCTCTCTCTCTCCCCCTCCCTCCATCTCTCTCTCTCTCTCTCTCTCTCTCTCTCTCTCTCTCTCTCTCTCTCTCTCTCTCTCTCTCTCTCTCTCTCTATCTCTCTCTCTCTTTCTCTCTCTCTCCCCTTCCCTCCACCCTCTCTCTCTCTCTCTCTCTCTCTCTCTCTCTCTCTCTCTCTCTCTCTCTCTCTCTCTCTCTCTCTGCGTCATAAACGAATTATTTTGACCAACATTCTAAAAATAAAAGGCATGACAGAAACCTCCTCTCTCAAAAATAAATGATGTGATTAAATCCGCGGAGGAAGAATCTGAAGTTGTTTATATGATGATATGATACGACTGTGATATTATAATAACACCAATGTTGACGATAAATAGTCTGTATTTAAGGATTAAGGTCCAATGAGAGCACAGCAGTTCCAATGTTAACACTTTATGTGTTTTACTCTTAGAATATATGTCTAATATTTTAATACGAGCGTCTGGGATCCAATAAGAGAAGAGCCCCGTGTCATAAACATGTTGTAGGTCAACTTATTTGAGTTTAGAGATCTTGTATAGACGCAGACGTGCCCCAGTGTATTTCTTTCTCTTTTTCTTCTCCCTTCTCCTGGGCTCTTTTCTCTTGACATCCACTCAGTATTCATGCCTGTGGATAACAAAGAGCACGGCTCAATCCACGCAGGAGGCGGTGTGACAGGGAACTCGTGGCAGCTTTTCAAATATCTTCTTTCGGTCTCCTCCTTTTCTTTGCATCGCGACTTTGGTCTCGGTTGGACCGGGAGGGAGGGAGGGAGGAGGTTAATCAGCCTCCCACCTCAATCTCTAATTCACTTTGCTCTCCGCACGCATCAAGGGGATCGGGTTTAACTCTGGCCCGAAGAAAAGCAGATCGTTTACAATGTTTCACAACGTGGTGGAACCAGCAGCTTAATGTCTCAACCCGAAGGCAGACTACTGTATGAGAAAGCTGCTGCGAGACTTCTTCTTTCAAGATAGCCCTTTTAGATTCGAGACATTTTAATGTCACGTGCACAAAGAACAAAGTTACTTCAATGAAAGGTAACACATCATGAATAAAAATGAGGCACAAAGCATTGTATATGTATTGCACAAGAATAAGACACAAGAATGCGGTGACAGTATTGCACAAACAGTGTATAAGGTGCAATATTTATACCTTTTGCGCATGTGCTGTTATTATAAATGCATTATTATAAATGTATAGCACATTTATCCCAATTTGCATGTATAATTCACGCTTTTATAATCGTTTAACTAACTTATTCTATTCATTCCAGCAGCAGTAGATTTGTGATTCTGCAGGTTTTTTTTTTTTTTTTTTTGCATTTGGAGGAATTATTGAGCTGCATGTTTGCAGAGGTCGATGCGTGCACACTGCAAAAAATGGAAGTTTGAACAATTTGGTCAGATTCGACCAGTGTTGTGTTAAACAGGTGTATTGCCTATATGAAGGTACATTTATATGTACATCTCTGCTTCAAATACATCCATTACATCAGAAATAATAGAAGCCATTCATACAATGAAATGAAATCGGACTCAACACTTGACTCATTTTAAAAGCGACATTTCTTCCAGTGTGAAGACCATCAATTAAAAGCTGCCTATTCTCTAGGACAGGCAGCTTTTTTTCCCGCCTGAGGAGGTGAAGAGGTCATCGAGGTCTATTGATTTGGCGCCAAGCAGCAACCAAACCCCGTCACCCTCATTCCAGCACACAAACATCCAAAATGCCCAAAATCCAAATGTTGAAAAAGTGTTCAAACCCGTTTATAATAATTCATGCTGACGAAAAAAATGACCTCAAGTTAAAATAAGAGACAACTCAAAGTCTTTTACACACACACACACACACACACACACACACACACACACACACACACACACACACACACACACACACACACACACACACACACACACACACCACTGACACTAATGAATGTAACGCCTGCATCACTAGTTCTGTTAATTTGATTAAAAGTCAAAATGTTTCGATAAATCAGGATTTGTATTGTTGTATATATGTGTCCAATCATTGAAAAAAAACAATTTATTCACACCCTGTTAAAAGTATATTCACCAAAGTATATCCACAGACATTTTTGCAGTGGTGTGAGAGAGATTACAGCAACAGTTTGTCGTTAATTTAAGAAGTGACAGGTCAACATGTCAAGCAGGGAACGTATTGCGAAAGTCAACACGTTTTTTTTCTTCTTCACCTCACTCTTCAACACTAAACAAACAACATGCGGCCGGAGGAGCTGCTCGTTTATGTGAGCGAGTGTCTAAGCTGCCAAAGTGTCCTTGAGAAAGACACTGATTCCTGTTTGATTGATCCTGTAGCCGACCCGGAGCTGCAGTCACACACACACACACAGGCGCCATCAATAGATCGCCATCAACATATGGTGTGTGTGTGTGTGTGTGTGTGTGTCTTTACTTTGCATTACAGAGGACACACACCAGCACACCCAATGATGCTATGTGACTATTGAATGCCTTGACAACACATATGTCAGGGGGAATTTTCAATCGAACAGAAAATTGAGGCAACTTTAAAAAAAGAGTCTTTAAATACGTGTGTGTGCAAAAAAAGTGTCCTATGTTATGTCCTGATAGCTCCACTCAATTATTAGATAACAGTATATATACAATGTGTTAGTGTTTGGCATCATAATTAAATGTTGTTATCAAATCAAAGTATCCAACATGTTCCTTGTCTTCGCCAATGACTTCCTCTTTAAAGTCAGTTTCCTTACTAGAGGAGAAAGCTATAGCTCGAGTGGCTCGGGAGAACAATTATAACAACATTTGAGGACTGTGGAGGATTTAATCCTGTCGTCTGTGACGGGCTGGTGGCGTGTTGAGACAAGTTGTCCGAGCAGCGGCTCACGCTCAGTCAAACAACGACCCCACTGTGACCCCTTTTGAGTCTCGTGCATACTGTACATCTCAAAAAAAAACCCGCATAGCTTCACTCGCCGGTCGATGGCTTTCCAACCAGAGAGCCATATTGCGTCTCTGCGGGGAGGATGCTTGCCTCATTGTGGCGGTAATTGGACAGAGAGGAGAGAGGAGGAGACACAGATAGCCGCGATGACACTTGAGAAATGAGATCTAACTCCATCCCAGCGCCAGTCCTGACAGCCAGAGTCCTCCACCTCCATTCTTATACGCTCCCCCTTTGTCCGGAGCCTTTTCAGTCGCCCTGAACCAAACCTGTTCCCCTTCACATCCCTCCTCGCATGGGATGCGAGTCCTCTGTTGAGCGGCTGCTGTCTCTGTTCTATCTGTCCGTCCATCCATCTCCGGACGCCTCTCCTCCTCCTCCTCCTCGCTCCTCTCCTCTCCTCCCCGTCCCTCTCTATTGGCAGAGACGTTTTCGCTTCTCCTTCAATCATCTTGGCTCATAAAACTCGGGGAGGAGGGCTAGCAGGCGGTGTTTTCAGGGCTGGCTTCACCGCTATGGGTGCACTGACTCGGACTAATGCTATTCACGCCTCACATTTGCTCGCCAGGTCCCATGAAAAGGGATGGCCACGGCATCCTTTATGGGACGCGCAACAAAGGGCCATCATTCATCAGGCTGCAGAGCGCCGAGCGCCGGCAGAGTTCGGGTTCATACCGCTAGCCCTCAGCTGCTAGCATTGTTAGCATCGGACACGAAACAGCGACGCGCAAGTTGGGAAAAGTTGACGACGCGAAGCCGACGTGTCGGAAGACTCTCCGACGTTTCGTCCGTGGAGAGTTCAAGTTGTCCTTGACGTTTGATTTTTCACGTGTGTGTGCGTGCTTGTGCGTGTGTGCGCGCGACACACAAAGAAAAGGCCGACGTGCATTATGTCCTCGATGTCTGGTGGCGATATAGATTTACAGCCGTACTCCCAGGTCACCAAGCCACTATTAATCTTCACCTTTCCTTGGCTGTTCCTTCACATAGGGCCAGAAGCTTTAGAGGCCCGTTGGCAGCTCTCAACAATACCCAGAATGCCGCAGGGCCTTGTCAGGCCGTCCTAATTTGTGGCTGCGGTCCCGGGGGTTGAATTCAGCCGCCGCTGGCTGCTTGACCTGCTGTATTCTGTTGGCGGATTAGCAACATCTTTCAGTCTCCGTGCCCGGCGACGCCAATGAGCTGATACACAGCCTGCAATTACACAGCAGGAAAGGCCCTGCTCAGACACACACACGCATGTGCACACACACACACCGACACACACACATAATAATGTTAATAGGTGTTGGTAAGAGAAGGGAAAGAGAAGCAGTTGAAGTGGCGGTACAGGCTGCTTTGAAGAAGACTTAAGAACTGGAGATGGAGACTGAAGGGAGAAGGGAAACTGTCTCACTGTGTGTTTTGGGGTTTTGTAGTTCCACAGTGGGTATTCAGCCTACATTGTATACATGGAAACCAATGTATCAAGGGGCTAAGCAGCAGCTGATCTTCATTGAGCTGGCACTGTACCCCATCAAAGCATCAGAATGCCAACAGATGCTTAAAAAAAATAGATGGAAATGGACAAATCTTTTCAATTGAAATCCAACGCGTCTTTCAGGAGGTGTGACCGGGCAGTTGTCTTACAGTGTCTGGGATTTTTTTGTTGTAAAGAAGACCTTCAGCACTGTTGGCAAGTGTGCGGTTGTGCAGTTATGCAAAGAAAGCGACGATTCAATGTCTTTTGACTGTAATTGATCATCTGCATGAAGCTTTTTTTTTTGGAAAACGTTGTTTTATCAATTAAAATTCAACAAATTGGGCAATCACCAGGGTGCAAACCAGCTGGGATACGTTGAATATGGATGTTTTTTGCATGCGACAACGTGTGATGTAGCACAATGAGTGCACACAGAGGACTTTCACTCAGGAGACTGCTGGTTGTGTCTTGTGTGGAACCAAAACATAGACGTTACACAGCTTGTTTCAAAACTTTAAAGAACATCCTCTAAGTTTATTTAAGTTAGTTATATTATTAGCGATGTTAGGCCTCGTTCTTACGTGGTTACTTGAACACAAACGGGCCCATAATTTGACTGATATAAGCCATATTTTATTATATCAGTTTGGGTACAGAAACCACATTTAAAGTATCCTGTTTTTTGCAGAAATATGCCTGCATGGCTGTCGCGACTAGATTGGGAATTTTGAAAGTCTACAATCCAGCATTTTTGGAGTTTAATCTATACAAGTGATGACATCAATTACAATCATTCTTTTTTCAAATCTGTCTCTCGCAAGAAATCAATTTAGATTGCTTTGAAAAATACAGATTAAAGAGATGGGATGAGGGCTCATGTTGCAGAAAATTATTCTCTTTGTTTATATTGATATCTTCTGCCAGCTTTTCCTACTGCTTTTCCACCCTTATCTTCTGGACTAGATTGCATATTGTTAAGTGAAACATGTTCATTCATAAAGGTTTTCAACATAGAATTCTTTGCTCCATTAACCTGCAGTTCTTCCTATTCGTCAAGTCATCACATTCATGTCAAGTTGTCACTTGTTTCCTCCGTAACACTGTCGGTCAGACTGCACTGGAAGATGAAGTTGCAGCAGAAGTTGTGGCACCAGATGCAGCAGTGGAACTACAACAATAGTATTCATTGAAAAAAAAACAACCTTTCAAGTAACAAGACAGACTAAAATGCAGAGTAAGGACATTCTCCAGAACGGTGCGCACAGATGAATTAGCACAATGTTACCTCTGAGTAAAACAAAAGGCCCTGAACTCAGATAACAACAGGCAGATACGCAGCAGGTCAAGCGCAGATCAGAATTGGCAGCGCGGCGCAGCATCTCACAAAGCGCACAAAGCCACGGACGATGGGAAGAGGGGAATTGGCAAACCTCAACATGGTCCCCTGCCATCGTCCCTCGCTCCCTCCCTCTGTTTCACAACAGATGCTGTGTTCCATGAAGACACTTTCAGCTGCACAAGAATGGGCCGAAATTTGTTGACAATGACGGCGGGGACGGGAGGACAAAAAAAAAAAAAATAAATAAAAGGACAAAAAAAAAAAAAAAAGAAGGAAGAAACCCCGCCCCAAAAAGAAGCGCCGTCAAAGTCAGCAGCGATGACGACACAGCACCCCGGAGGAGGGCAGCGCTGGAATATGACCTGTCGCTATGCAGACACACACCACTAGCCCTCCCCATTACTATTACTATAGTATACACACACACATGCACGCACGCTCTTGTCAGCTGCAGGCCAGGCGCTGTCTGAGCCCAGATGGTGGTGAACTGCATAACTCACTTATCTGTCTCTGGCCTCTAAAGGAATGCTTAAAGGGCCCTCCAATTCCCAGCGGACGTCACCAAAAAGAGAGAGAGAGAGAGAAAGAGAGAGAGGGAGAGGTGCACCATCTGCTCCCAGACACCGTGGGCAGCCCCCTTTCCTGTCCGTCCCTAAATTTCATCCCCCCTTTTTTTTAATTATTTTTTTTTACCTTCAGCCCCCCCCTCATCCCTCCAAAATAAAAACCTCCTCCTTGTGATCCCTGAGCCATTCCCAGAGAGGATGGGCGAGGGAGCACGGGGGAGAATCTGCATCAATTGGTTTGTTAAGTGCTATATATCTACCAGAATGATGTATTTGTGACCCCTTGTCACGAGAGGTTATGCAGCTCCACTGCTTCAACGTAAGGAGGCGTGATGAGATGCAAGTTTATTTCGTAGAAGAAAAGTACAACTTTAAGATACATCTGATGGTTTTGCAAAACAGATATTTTTCCTTGATGCATTTTATCTTGAGAGCCCCATGTTTGGAAGCACTGATGGAGATATTGCGTAATCGCTGTTGAAAAAGCAGTAGAGCGAACCCTCCGCTCTACAGCGGTCTAACGAAACTGAAGAAAATCACTTTTTCTTTTGCTCATTTAAACAAAAACATTAGCCTCTCTGGCTAACTCGGGCTCACTGACAGTTGATCAGTGTGCATTGTGTCGGTAAAATAAACAAATAAATAAAAACTTTTTTTTTTTAAAAAGGTGACATCAGTAAGATATGTAGGAATCTTAAACCAAGTTGTGTATGATTTAAATTCCCATCTTTCTGACCAGCAACTTCTTTTAAAAGTAATTTGAGTGGAATTATGTCATTCTTAGCTATCATATTTCTAGCACAGTTTCTTAGTGACATTTCTGGAGCAACAGAGAAAACCAACATCAAAATCGTTGTATTCCCATTAGTGCAACAAAAAAAGAAGACAAAACCTAAAAATGTTAAGTATTATATTTGTGTAATGGCCACAACTACAGAGAAGCTTTTTGGTTAAATTCTAAAACTCAGCTACTTTTGAATCATCTTTGTGCACCTTTTGTTTCATACATGTCGAACAGACATTCATTGTACAAATAAGTGCGAGCTGTTTTTCTGTTCACGAGACAGTGCTTCAACACAAAACCTCGGCACAAAGACAGACTGCATACTTTGCGCAGTGACAGTACAAACCGAGGGTCACTGGGTTCAGTCTATACAACCGTCTGTGCAGCAGCCTCCTCATCGCTCCGGGTGGTTTACGGACCAATTCCTTTTTTTTTCCCCCCCCTCTCCATTTAAACATACAGGAAATAAATGTTTCAAGTGACTGTGTAATTGCAAATGAATTGCATATAAAATGCTTTTTAATACAATGAATGCATCCCAACTTTGACACGATTTGGACAATATCTTAACATTGCTTCATGCTTCAAGTGTAACGTTTTGCTGCTGGGAAGAAAGAGAAGAAAGAGGAAATTTGAAGAAAACTAGCATGAAGGCAGCAGCATGTTTTGCCTTCATCACAGTGCCAACTCTTCACTTTCACTATTTAATCCCTCCAATTAAACTGCACACCCTCCTCCACCTTGCCGCGCTGTTTAAAGAGGCCAAATCTTTTGGCGAGTCCTCCACCACCCACTGAGTCAAGTGTGGCTCAGGTGTGCGTGTGTGCGCCACATGTGCCTGCGTGCATGCTAGTGTGTGGTCCGTCCGGTCGGTGTGAGCACAATCAGATGGCTTTCTCGGTCTTGTGTACGTGCCTGTGTGCACACACACACACACACCCACACACACAGAGAGGAGACAATACACATGTGGCTTTTCACAAGCGGTGAGAAAGAACGATAGCAAAAGAGAGGGAGATTGAAAAAAAAGTGTGGGTGAGAGACAGAGAGAGAGTAAAGAGGAAGGATAAGAGAGGAGATAGGGCAGCAGAGTTACTGGCGTAGTGCTGGCAACTACAAGTGAGTGGGCTACTGATAGTAAGTAAGAGACAAAAATAGAAGTGCTGACCTGCAGCGTGTTTGTAAAAGCTGTTTATATATCTTAAAGTTGACGTCCATAAATGCACAGAAACCTTTGGAGCTATACATATTGTTGTCGGTGAAAACAATGTCAGTATTGTTTTCAAAGGGAGCGACATTCCCTGATGAGGAACCCAACCTGTGCCATGTGATTTCAAAATGTAAAGCGTAGATGTCCAGGGTAGATTTGTCTTGCTGGACAGACGATGGACCTGACTGTGGGATTGTTTCAGAAAAGTCATCGTGAAGTTTTTTTCCCAGTAGTGAATCCTACATTTTCTTGAACAATCCCAGTAAGACAGTTAAAGTCTTCCCACTCACATGCTCTATAGACCAGGTTGATATTCACCTCTGATGTGACAACATTTCTCTCTTTACATCACACACACATTTCATCTCCATCACCAGGACATCTGTGGGAAATTGGACACATTTAGACTCCAAAGTCTTCCAATAATATTTCCCCTCCCTTCAATGTGCTTTGTCTCATTAAACCCCAACGGGATCAGTTTGAAAATCCCGTGTCGTCACATTTTAAGCAAGCTGACTCTTCCAAAGCCCTCGCAGCTCTCACAATGGGTTGAACAAAGTTTCCAGCGTGTGAATAGCGGCGCTCGTACGACAGTTAAAGGCTGAGTAAAGTCTCGGGTCACGGCACAAGTCTTCGACAAGTCCGGACAAGCACTTCCATCATGAGGCCTCCCGGCACCACCAGCTCAGAGCGACTTTCCGTCAGCCTCCGACAAAACGCGTGGAACAAATGGCACCAGCCAAATGGAGAGGCAATAAGGCGAGGGGCCCTCTGTGAAGTGTGTGTGTGTGTGTGTGTCTGAGCGTGCGTGTGTTGATAAAGTGTACCCAGGCAGACAGGACGTGGTGTGTGTGGATTTTGCAGAGTGAATGGCGATTGTGTATTTTCAAAAGAGA